>NC_060140.1:627383304-627693304 GCF_021461385.2 Schistocerca piceifrons
ACGCTAAAACATGCGTATGGATAATTGACTTTAGAACCATTAAATACACAGTTGCAGCTACTGATTCTTATAAATTGTGACTCTATGTCCGCCCAGTTTTCGCATATGCTAATTACACAGATTACAGTCCAACTTTTGCTGGTGAAAGTTTCGTATGTGTACCCTAAAACTACAAGATTTATGTAGCAGTGGAGGTAATAAATAATGTTCGGGTAACTGACTTTATCTTGTTGTAAACAAAAATTCTAGCATTAATTATGCTAATATCAGCTAAGATTTTTAATTGGGATAATGCTTTGTCACAGAGTTCGCTTAGGGGGCTAATATTTACCAGCTTTATTCCAATTTATATTTTGTTTCTCTGATTAATAGGCCATGATGTTATTCACACTAATTCATCTACACACCGAAACGTCGAAGTATTTTACCCCTTAAATTAGATTAAAACTGACATCACTTTTGCATAGTACATCGAAAATTCACAGTACTTATAATTTATTGTGCTATGTAAATTATGAAACTTGAGTGTGGCCATTTCGGACCATTCTTTAGGCTAATGTTCGCTACAATTTTGAAGTAGGATAATAGCATGCCATATATTTCGTCTACATTTTTGTAAAATATGTCATGATACCATTTATTTATACTGATCACCCATGCACTGTATTGAGAAACTGTCTCATTTCTTTAATGTCGATTGTGTTAACCAACATACGTCGAATACCAACTTCAGTCCTGAACCACTTAATATTTGACTATAGTATGAGAGCCATATTAGAACTGATTTCCCATTTGTTCCCGTGTCGTTTCTTGAGAAATTCTCACAAGAGGTGGGGTGACTGCTGGTTCCATCGGACTGACGTTGGCATATCTCATCAAAGCAAAAAAGATTTCGTTTGCTCCGATTTCAACAACGCCTTTCAAACACTGCACTAAATGAACGCACCAGGTGAAAGGAGAAGTGATATAGGAAAATCATTAGTGGACGACCCCGGTAGCTGAGCGGTTAGCGCGACAGAATTTTAATCCTAAGGGCCTGGGTTCGATTCCTGGCTGGGTCGGAGATTTTCTCCGCTCGGCGACTGGGTGTTGTGTTGCCCTCATCATCATCATTTCATCCCCATCGACGCGCAAGTCGCCGAAGTGGCGTCAAATCAAAAGACTTGCACCCGGCGAACGCTCTACCCGACGGGAGGCCCTAGTCACACGACATTTGCATTAGCGGAAATCTGTACAGCTTTACTGGGTATTTGTGCACATGGGAATGTCAGGAAATGTGAAAGCATACGAAGCCACGACCGGTGCCGATAGCTAAATCATAGTTTAGTCACCATCGAGACTGTTCCCTCGATGTTGGGACTGAGATCAGTGTAAGTATAGGACCATAACACAAGGAATCGATGAGCGTTACGTTCATTTTCTTTATTTTTGTCAAGAACTTTAATGTTTAATTCAGGCATTTATTGTTTGATAACTGACTAAAGAGTTCATTGTTGAATGAGAACTTTTTTATTGTGTGTTAGGGTAATAACTTGGGGTCAAAGAAGACAACTACGTGGCCATCTCTTACCTGACAACAATGAATCGGAAGAGGTGGCGCTACCCCGTCCCAACTCCTGAATGGGACACAGTCAAACAACTCAGTGTCTCACATTATGGTGAGACGAACTACCAGCCCCCATCCCTCCACAAAAACCTGTTGTAACTTTGTTGTACGAGTCAGTGTACACTTATTATAACTGATTGTATACTACTTTTCAATGAAAGGGTACAATTACATTTTAGTTTTTGATTCTACCCCGCCCCCTACTCATTTGTGACAACCAGACGAGTATGGTAACAGTTTCCATATTAAATCTACTGTGTAACTCTTAACTATTTCAATTTTATATGTAATATGTAATTTTTAAGAATGAATGATTTGATGGGTTGCAGAGAGAAACAGAAATCTTATAAAGGAGCTCATATAAGTTACTCAAATTATTTATACAGTCCAATTAATTAACAATCTCCATAGTTGCTTATGCTATGAGATTAATAACGTTAAGACCAAATTTCCTACAAAAATCCAACAATAAGTGAACACAATTTATGTACAAATGTCGGGTAATTAACGAGAAACTGCACTAGATATAATACTAATATTTGCAGCCTTAACCAATCAATACTTAATCAAGAGCAACAGTACCATTGGCCTACTCTTCCTTTCTGGTATCCGAAAATTTGCTGTTTTAGCTCCTCCGTGAGACTTCAAGTTCAATTTATTTGCTAACTTAAAGGAGACTCTAACTGCTCTACCAACTGTATAAAGACAACTAGCTGTCTTGCCTGAAAAATTATCTTTGTACTCGCTTAATTATTTTCATTCTAACTGTATTATCCGTTGAATAAATAAACAAAAGTATATGAGGGAAACGTTTTATTCAATTACGGTTTTCGATTAATGCAAGTGAATTTCGATCAGTTCTACTTTCTTGTGCCGTATTAAATTAAACTGAAGTTGATGGGTTTACGAAAAGGGCCATATTCTGGAACTGAGCTGTACACTGTCTGTGGGATGACGTATACAACCAGAAAGAGCAAAGTCCACGCAACTACAAATCTGTATTTCAATTCTGGCCGTTCAGACCGAGGGCTAGGACGTTCCTGCGACGAAATGACGTGCTCCTCCCTGTGATATGATCTTATCAGTGGATAGTGCTTCGCTTAACTTCGCCAATTCACTTTATGGTGACTAATATAGGTAGAGTACATCAACGTTTTCTGCGGTTTCATGTCACCTGGCAGTAAGAGAAAATAGTGGTAACTACCTAGTTAATGCTGATAATCTAGGTGAAAGTCCGTAAGTCTCAAGGAAACATCCGAGACTCTCATTCGTCCGTTGTGAGGATACAGCAGTTTTTCCTAAACCTAATAATTTTTAAACACATGGTGTAATCTCGAGGATACTGTTATCCAAGACACCGTGTTCTCACTTTTAATTTTGTTTTCTTTCAACAGGTGAGCAAACAACTCCATTTGCCAATTACATACTTGATCATTTCTATACTGCCGCTTACTGCTTCATCTCTACAGAATTCTTTCTAACGTTTAAAATTGACCATCTGAGTCCCTGCCGTTTCCTGGGTATGTATTTTCCCAATTTTTCATTACTCCATCTCCTACCTCCCACTCCATCTATCGCCTCCTCCCATCTTCTCTGACCATCTTATACACTCCCAACTCTCTGTTCACCCTATTTGTCCATCTGCTTATTCGCCTCTCTCTGTCCATCAGCTCCTCCCTCTGTCTCTGTCTGTGTGCTCCTCCCCCCCCCCCCCCAGTTGATCCCCATCCCTTTCCTCCCCTCTCTGTCCATCTTCTGCTCTAACTCTGCATCTCTTCCTCCACCTCTCTCTGCCAATCTCCTCTCCTTTTCTCTACCTGTCGAGTCCATCCTGCTTCCCTTCCTTTGTGGATTACCTTCTGTCCCTCTATCCACCCACCTACAGTTTCATGTCCACACTGTGAACTGTTTCTGACGTAGTGCGTCCTGAACTATTGATAGATTTAAGTGCTACGCATGATGCAACAATTTTTCACTCATCTCCGACTTTTATGTTGTATCTTCTGAACTATTTGCTGTACTATAATGTATTTTTTACATATATTGAGCGGTATATGTGGATATCGTCTATGTAATATATTACCAATACAATTATTTGTAAGGATTATTAAATTAAACGTCACGCCACATGTATCAGTTTTACTGCACTAACACCAAACATTTGTATGTTTATGTAATCGTTTAACAGATTTGTAACCGTATAACAGAACTTCTTAAAATAATTAGTACTTAATAATAGTAAACACCAAGGCAAAATTAGAACTTCTCGACACATTCATAAAAGATTACCATAACCGTAAAAGAGTTGTCCTATCATCCAGATTCGTTTACATGCAGTAATAAGTAATTTTGGTGATCTAACGTATACGATGGTCATTTGAGAAGAGTGGTCCACAGGTAGATGAAGATTAAAGCCATGAACCTGACTAGGGTCTTGCAGTTCTGTTTTCTGTCGTTCTATATTCAAGGAAAAGCGTGTTCTTTGTTATGTAAGAAAATTAAACGATCTTTAATCATGTGCAAATGAATATCGGATACATTTCTAATGATTATGCGTAACAGATCTATAACTGGACTCGAATTGTGGCCTTGAACATAGAAGCTGACAGGACTAGAGTAACAGTGACATGACCAAATTCTTAAATAGGTGAACTGAACTATACTCATTGTTCATTGGGTAAAGTCGTTGGTATGACTTAAGCTTCTATAGAGCCGCAAGTGTTCAGGTGTATTTCGACGTGGACTGATTCGGTACTTCGTCAGTTTCCTCCGTAATAGCTTGGAACTTATAAAATATTTCAACTGTGTGTGCTAGGGTAGCTATCAGTAACTACACTTTTCTGTGGTGAACTGGGAATTACATGTAGACTTGAACGAACCTGTTGAGGATGTGGAATTTACTCATTTTAGTTTATTTTGTTGCACAGGACAAAGTCTTTGGTTTGTATTAGTCGCTTCCTGTGAACACTATGATTGGTCTGCTAGCTCAGTTGCTATTTTTGCCTGTCCGAAAGTATTAGCTAGTATAAGGTAACTATTCAGTGTATTTTATCTTTCAATTAAATCAGTATCCGAAAGTGGATTTTAACGGTTTGGTTATGGTTTCCTTTATTTAAATATTCACATTTCGGCTTACTTTAGTGTCTATTGGTTAATTAGGTGTGGTGAATGTTATTTGAAAGATTTATTAAGCGAACGATTTATCAGTGATTAACCAAACCCATATATCAACAGACGGTTCACTAAATTGATTTATGGTTGTGTAAGTGTCTAACATTCTGCATGGTGTCTGTTTGTTCTAAGTCGTGTCTCCCTACCACTTTCGCACAATGACACTCTGAGCATGTTTTTTAGGGAATTGACTAGATTGAACCTGGGACCTGTTGCTGCTAAGGAGACACCAGACCACATATGACATGTAGAGTTCAGAAGAGTTCAATGAGACTAGCGATGATATAATCAAATACTTGATGATTTCAGCGTCAGCTCCACTGGACTCCCTGTAAAATAATCTTAATACCAACTAAATCTAGTGGAAGGGGTTCAAGGTGATCCTATTTTTAGTTAGCTGGTGAAATTACGTCGAAAAATCAGTAAAGTTTACCATTGGAATTTTTATTCTACTCACAAAACTGTGTTTACAAATTGCGCTATTGATGAAAGGAAATATTTTAATACAGGATGATAAAAACCAAATACGTTCAACAAAAATGTTAACGAATATTCCCTGAATGGGTTTCCAAGTTCTACAATGTATCGAAGGATGACCTATGCCACATCACATCTATAATATAGGTTTAAATTAAGTTTCATAAAAGATAAAACTATCGAAGTGGTCTAGAGTGACCCTCAATTATCTTTAATTACATATTTAACTTTTCGAAAATTACAGTCGCTGATGTGGCTACTCAATAATTATATGACAGAAAAATCATTGCGTTTCAGATTTTAACTTCCAGTGGCAAATGTGAATGCCATGAAGTTTAAATGCCGATCGACACTAGTATTACGTAAAAAGGGGATGTAACAGATGAGACTTCTGCAGTTCTGAGTGAAGCCTTATGCACTCTTATGCATCATCGTGTGGGTTCATTACCTTGTTAGTGGATAGGGAGCGTAAGGGGGCGGCGGGTGGCACAGCTCCACACACCTTGCCGTCTCGGAACCAGCTCTCTAACTTTTCTTTACTGCAATTTACCGAAGTTGATTTAAGAAAAAGGTATTTGGCTGTGTTTTCAACTGACCAGTCAGGGTCTCAATGTTAACCTTAAGCTCCGCCTACAAAAATTCTGTCCATCCAATGAGAAACGTTATACTTTCTGTGGTGGGGCTTTGTTTTTAATGTTTGATATGTAACAGAGACGCGTATAGTCTCATGCTAAAACTTGCAGCTGGTGTGGCCCTTTTAGTGTTATTGTAAGATCTATAACGTTCTCCTGGCGGGCTCTATCTTTTAACAGGGGGTGGGGACTGCTCTTGGCTATCGGCCGGCAATGAGGGTGTCCGTCCCTTATCGTAAGGCCTTCTAGCCTACTTGGCATTGCTCTCGGCTTCTGTTCTCGTTTCTCCCCTCGGAACTGCGTCTGTCTCACGGTGGGAAGGTATGACATGCGTTTAGGCATTCTTGTGTTAGTCTGTGGTATTCCATTTGCTCACTCGTTGATCGTATTACTTTGGTCAGTTTAATGTCAGGATTTATTTGGAGCTATGTGATATAGTGCCGGATTTGCTATCATGCCAGGGTTTTCATGGAAGGTGTTCGATTTGCCTGACACTTTTCAAGTGCACTCCATGGCCAGAGAGCAAAAAGCTAATTTAATTTTGATGATTAGTCACACGACAGTTTTATCTTCCCTTAGATCCCGGAAAGTTGCATTTTTTAAGATTCTGATTCATGTGGTTACAATGATATAGAGTTATGTACAGTCTGACCTAAAAGCCAGCTGCAGTGAGACTTTCTTTATACCTCGGAGTATTTGATCTGATTTTAATTGTAGTACTTTACTACTACCCTTCCAAGGTTCTGATCATTTTTATGACGTAATACTTTTTCAAGCAAGCAAGTGACTGACTCAATCATACGGAATCTAATGAACTGACCATGGTGAAAGGGGGTAAGTCATTTGCCTCTCTAAATGACGTAATGTATCAATGATACTGAAATTAACTAACATTACCACTGAAATTATTTAACATTTATAATTACCAAAAACATGATTGGTCTATAAATTGACGTCACTTCTTCTGACATCTATTAGTTAGGTTTCACAGAGAGGAGGAGGTAAACTGCAAATATTTTACAAACAGCTTGAGTGCATCTTACTGTAAAATTCTTTATAGTTTTGTGCATTTCTCAGTTTGTATTGCCTTACTTTCACATCAGGTTATATAATTTCTTAAAAGTAGCTGAGTACCTGGCATTGATCGAGTATGTATTTCTCCCAATCTTCTGTTAGTCCATCTCCTTCTTACACCTTTCTTTTTCCTCGTTCTCCACTCACAGTCCTCTGTCCACCTCTTCCACCCCCACTCCCTGCCCATTTTCTCTTGGCCTTCTCACTGTCAATCTCCTCCTTCCCAATCTCTCTATCAATCAGGTACTCTCCATTTGTTCATCTTTCCTATCCCTCTCTGACTATCCCCTCCTTTCCTTCTCCTTGTCAGTCTCTTCCTCCCACTTCGTGCATCCTTCTCCTCGTCCTCCTCTCTCCCTGTTCATCTTCTTTCCGTTCTACAACCGTCTTTACTTTCCCCTCTCTCTGCCATCTAATCCTCTTCCATTTCTCTCATCATTTATTCTTCCCCCTGTCTCTTCTTCTCTTCCTCCCCCATCTTTATGCCTATTATTCTTCCCATTGTCTCTCTCCATCTCCTTCTCTGTCCTATCTCTGTCCATCAACTCCCCTCCCTGTGCCCTAGGTCTATCCATCTCCTCCTGTCTTGTTTCTGCCTGTCTCCTCAATCCTCCTCGCAGTGTATCCATCTCTTCACCCTCCTTTCTCTCCACACGTTATCACGCTTCCCCCCAATAGGAGGCTGGTCGTTCTTGCCCCTACAACATTTATTTCCCCGATTATGTACTAAATTTGATTGAGATCATTCCATTGGTTTAGGTTGAGCTTTCCACCTGTGGCTTTGTTCGCATAAGTACATACCAGACATATCTCACACGTATGTAATATTTTTAACGCATTTTTGTGCTCGTATTTCACCTGTATATCTAGCGAATTTCATCCTGCTCTTTCATTTTCATAAGCGTAATGTTCATGACGTCGTATCTGTTGAATTAAGCGCCGTACTGTGATATAATTTTTTCAGATACATCCAGTAGCACATGTAAAGAAGTAATAAATCAAAACGTCATGCACTTTGTGGCAATTTCGCACAAATCTCAATGTTTATGACGTTATGTAATGTTGGTGCTGTCTGTGAAATGTGCTTCGAATAGAATTAACAGCAAACAATTAAGAAGTTAAAACGCCACGCAAGATGTGTCAGTTACTTACGCATCTCAGTATTTCACGTCATATCTCCTGAACTATGAGTCGTACTATGGCATATTTTTGTAGCTATAGTTAGCGTCGTATGTGGATACTGTGTAAGAAATTTGATGCGAATACAGTAAGTAGCAACGAAGTAATAAATGTAAATGTTGAGCAGTGGTGGCTGCAATCTTGACGGTATGGCATTCCACTGGCGCCACTGACTATTTAGTTTGCCGATATTGATTCGATCGTGTGTTGCGATCTAAGGGCTTCGGTGGAACTGTGTGTGTGGTTGGTTTGAAGGGGCCTGCAGAGTCAGTTGGCTGAGGGGCACGTGGCTGGTAAGTTGTGGCTTTAGGGCCGGCGGGGGGAGGGGAGGGGGGGCGGCGTCTCAGGCTGCCCTGCGCCGGTCTCGAGAAGCGGCCTAACGTTAAATCGGTGAGGGGCAAGCCTAGCCGGCTAATTGAATAATTGGTAGCGTTGTGTGGTGAAACTACAGATGGACGTCACGTGCAAGTTCTCGGCTTACTCTCCAAATTTAAGGCTTACGGCACCTCGACGATCGCCGGTGTGGGTTGGAGGCAGTAACGGCCTGGCTGGAATCCTGCAAGTCGCAGCTCCTCCACACCTGAGTGTATTTGGTTCCTGAGTTTGAGTACTGGATGTTCTGAGGCCATGCCTGTGTTATAAGGAATTGCACCTGTTACACTGACGACCCTACCAGCGTTTGAGGGCATGACCATCGGTCTGTGTTACTATTTACAATTTGTGTTCTAGGCCATATGTAGTGCAAATGTAAGAGTATTCCCTGTGATAGGTTCTGTGAATAAATTGTGGCTGTATCTGTGTAGGAGGCAAGGTGGTACATGTGTATGTTTGTGTTATTGTACCAGCAGGCGCTGATGTGATCAGTCTTAAAACCAGTCATTTTAAGGAGTGTAAAGTTTAATTCTATTAGTACCCGCTTTGCCATAAGTTTATAATTTTTGTGCCCTGGTCATCCATGTGTGAAGCTTTATTTGTGCGGGTTACAATTTTAATAAAAAATAGCATTGAGCAAGTGTTAGTACATTTAATGGCACTGGTTGATAAAAATTGTCTGTTGAAACTGCTTGCAGCCATGCCCAGTTGTTGTGACTTTTCTCGTTTTGAGAACGCTGTATTTCCGATTTTGATGTCCTACTCTTAAGGGGAGACGGAAGGCAAGTGGCCTTCAAAAATTCGATTTTTAGATTTTAGTATATTAGAAATGTCTGGTCTTTCCCGCGTGAAACAGTTTTGGTTTTATATAAATACGACAATTTTTCAGTGCTATATGATGGTTTTCCTGACGCTCTGTGCAATCTGGCGTTTAAATGTCACGCTTCTTTTTTGCGCCAGGCAGAGATAATGCACAGCATTTAATTAAAAGAAGTGAAATTAAACCCATATTTGGAGACCTTTGTAAAGATATCTTGTTGAAGAAATGTCCTCATGGGGGAAACCCAAATTTTAAATGGATGTCTGAATTCCGTCATTTGAAACCAGTTACCGATAACTATATTTGTTCAGCTTACAAATTTGGTGTTTATGATGCTATTTTATACTTCAGTGATAGTGTAAATAGAAAACTGGATGTTTTGGAATTATTGGGCATAAAATCTAGCGGAAATGTTTCAAAATCCTTGGTGCAAGTAGATAAACAGAGACTCCGCAAAGCAGATACTGCTAATTTAAAACCCACAAAAGAAGCCACAAAGAACAGAAGGGGGACCAAGAGAAGAAAAGAAGATCAGTTTGATTCAGATGATGCTCATATGGTGCTTGAAAATATTAGTGGTAAGTAATTCTCATTAATAACTATAGTAGAATTGCAATATTAAACTTCAAATACATTTTTCTCAAAACTAAGTTTTTTTTCTTTCAGGTACCATTATTTTATAAAATAATGGGTTTAGAAACATTAAATTTGGTCAATTTGTACCGCAGATGGTAATACGTAATTACAACTAAATTGAGAACCACCAAACAAACAAAAACTATTTTAGAAAAAAAAAATTTCGGGTTGCACTCAGCCTCGAGATGCCAATTGAAGAACTACTCAACCGAATAGTAGCGGCTTCGGTCAAGAATACCATCATAACGACCGGGAGAGCGGTGTGCTGACCCTACGCCCCTCCTATCCGCATCCTCCACTGAGGATGACACGGCGGTCGGATGGTCCCGGTAGGCCATACGTGGCCTGAAGACGGTGTGCTAATGTACAAAAATAGTTAAATTTTACTAGTGAAAGAATAACATTTTTTTCTTCAAAACTGTAAGAAGTATTATGTTAATTTTGCTTGTAAATTAAGGCATATATATTATATATACGCAGTAGGAATATCATTTCTTTATCACTTATAGTTATTTTGAAAAGTGTATCTATTCAAAGGGTAAAGTAACATTGTCAGAATAGGGATAAAATTGCCTTCCGTCTCCCCTTAATGGTAGAATTGTTAAATTTGTTGTTTTTTTAAGAATTGAGCAATTTATTGGCAGTTATTGTAATTCATTTGGGTTGAAAAAGTTGTTTGTTGAACGTGCTGGCAGCCACGCTAAGTTGATGTAACTTTTTTGTTTTTGGGAACTCCGTACCTCCGAATTTAATGTCCTGCTCTTAATGGCACAATTGTTGAAGGTAATACGTTCTGTAATATCCATACAAAAGCATCGGTACCAGACACTTAGCATCAAATGGAATATGATCAGTCGACTTTCTTCATATGTTATTGAATATATACATTTCTGGCAACGTAAGATGAAAGCAAGTAGTTGCTAAAGGAACAGCCCTAATCCATCACTTTCTCCGCCGAATGGTTTCGTGAATTATAGAAGAGATTACCTTTGCGTTGTAGGAATATTTCCATGGCGTGGTCTCCTTCAACCATTGTCCATCTGCTGTTTGTCAACGGAGTTTTTTGTGTGAAATACCACGGTTATTATGTACTTCTGAAGCTATTCCAGTATGAACTGCACTAAGGGCGTAAAATAGCAACACAGCCTTTCTGGGTGAACTACATAGAAGTTCCAGGCAACTTGAAACATTCTGAAAACAGTAACGCAGGTGCCTTCTCCCGTGTTAATGAAGTTTTATTCCAAGAAATCTTGAAGCTCACTTTCTTGTGCTTAAATTAAAGCGAAATTTTAATATATTTTTCTGAGAAGTATGGCTGTTTTACACAGGTAAGGCAACATCTTCCGAGATAAAAAAGACCTGTATTAACTTTACGGCGTTTTCCCAGAGCCCGTGAGGCAGGAATGATCTTCTACGTAGCGTTTTCAATCTTAAAACCCAGCAATGAAGGAGCTGCAACAGTCTGTTCGACAGGCAAGCTTACAAATTTCTAGAATCCTTTATATCACAAAATTATGTACCCTATGACAAGAGAGGTTCTTTATTAACAGTAGGTAACATCAGAGATGTGAGTTACAGAGTCACGAGAACCAAGTATGAGTAAGTTAAGGTAAACGTTCTCTCAACGTGATACATGAAAACAGACTGTGTCAATGATTTTATGGAGATTAGAAATATTTCCCCGATGCTTTCCGAAGATATCAGATGATATACGGATGAAATGGACACGTAATAACTCTGATTAGTAGCATCGAAGGAGGACGTTAACGAGAGACATAAAATACCAATTTATTTATATTTTCGCAATGTGTTCAATAGTGTCAATAAATTCAGGAGAGTACAAAACAATTTTTCTCTTGGGACGTTAATTTACGAAATACGTTTCATTTCGCACTGCTATCTACACTCCTGGAAATTGAAATAAGAACACCGTGAATTCATTGTCCCAGGAAGGGGAAACTTTATTGACACATTCCTGGGGTCAGATACATCACATGATCACACTGACAGAACCACAGGCACATAGACACTGGCAACAGAGCATGCACAATGTCGGCACTAGTACAGTGTATATCCACCTTTCGCAGCAATGCAGGCTGCTATTCTCCCATGGAGACGATCGCAGAGATGCTGGATGTAGTCCTGTGGAACGGCTTGCCATGCCATTTCCACCTGGCGCCTCAGTTGGACCAGCGTTCGTGCTGGACGTGCAGACCGCGTGAGACGACGCTTCATCCAGTCCCAAACATGCTCAATGGGGGACAGATCCGGAGATCTTGCTGGCCAGGGTAGTTGACTTACACCTTCTAGAGCACGTTGGGTGGCACGGGATACATGCGGACGTGCATTGTCCTGTTGGAACAGCAAGTTCCCTTGCCGGTCTAGGAATGGTAGAACGATGGGTTCGATGACGGTTTGGATGTACCGTGCACTATTCAGTGTCCCCTCGACGGTCAGCAGTGGTGTACGGCCAGTGTAGGAGATCGCTCCCCACACCATGATGCCGGGTGTTGGCCCTGTGTGCCTCGGTCGTATGCAGTCCTGATTGTGGCGCTCACCTGCACGGCGCCAAACACGCATACGACCATCATTGGCACCAAGGCAGAAGCGACTCTCATCGCTGAAGACGACACGTCTCCATTCGTCCCTCCATTCACGCCTGTCGCGACACCACTGGAGGCGCGCTGCACGATGTTGGGGCGTGAGCGGAAGACGGCCTAACGGTGTGCGGGACCGTAGCCCAGCTTCATGGAGACGGTTGCGAATGGTCCTCGCTGATACCCCAGGAGCAACAGTGTCCCTAATTTGCTGGGAAGTGGCGGTGCAGTCCCCTACGGCACTGCGTAGGATCCTACGGTCTTGGCGTGCATCCGTGCGTCGCTGCGGTCCGGTCCCAGGTCGACGGGCACGTGCACCTTCCGCCGACCACTGGCGACAACATCGATGTACTGTGGAGACCTCACGCCCCACGTGTTGAGCAATTCGGCGGTACGTCCACCCGGCCTCCCGCATACCCACTATACGCCCTCGCTCAAAGTCCGTCAACTGCACTTACGGTTCACGTCCACGCTGTCGCGGCATGCTACCAGTGTTAAAGACTGCGATGGAGCACCGTATGCCACGGCAAACTGGCTGACACTGACGGCGGCGGCACAAATGCTGCGCAGCCAGCGCCATTCGACGGCCAACACCGCGGTTCCTGGTGTGTCCGCTGTGCCGTGCTTGTGATCATTGCTTGTACAGCCCTCTCGCAGTGTCCGGAGCAAGTATGGTGGGTCTGACACACCGGTGTCAATGTGTTCTTTTTTCCATTTCCAGGAGTGTAGTTCTTTCATCTTCAAGTGCACTGTCACATTCGACGAGAGTTGTATCTCGCATACACGTACGATTATCGACTTCATTTGTTGGATTACAAACATCTGCACAACAACACATGAAATGAAAATGGCTGACAGAAATACTTTTATGTATTCTAAACTTTAAAATGATCGAAGCGCAAAACTAGTAGTAACACGAATCGAAAAATGAGTATTACGTAATTCATTAGCCAAGGGGGGAAATAAATTTAACCTCTAACGAATTTTGGATACTAATGCACTGATATGATAAATGATGTCACGGAAGGCGCTAGTAACGAATGACAAAGACAGATTACGAGCGCCAGGGCCCTAACATTTCTCAAACTCTAACAACCGGTATTATGAGTCGGTGTTTACTGCAGTTATCATGGGATAATAAACATGCGAAGATGCGAGGGCTCCTTACACTTTCAACGATTTGTCTGCTGAACAAATGTTCGTTTAAGAGCAAAGATGAGAATGAAAATAATCTGTTAATGGTGGACTGTAATCATTGTGTCCGTCAAAGCACGATTATACGTTCAATAAGTAATGCAACACACATTTTTCTGAATGCAGGTTGGCTTTATTAAGGATTCCCCCAGACGATATTTTTCCACAATCTTTTGGTAATCAAATCCTGTTTTTCAACAGAATCTTAGCTAGTTGGAGCGAATGCGCCATCTTACTTGGAGGGCCTGTAGATCCGCATTGTATCACTACATAAGGGTACGTCGGTGATGACATCTTACTCTATCAATAACCTCTCCATCACCGACGTACTGCTTCATGCGAAGTGCGTCTTCTAGAGAGTCAAACACATGGAAGTCGAAGGGTGCGAGATACTGGCTGTAGGGTGGATGAGTAAGAGCTGTTCAATGAAGTTTTGTGAGGTCCTCTCGGATACGCAGACATGTGTGACGCCTTGCATTGTCATGGAGAAGGAGACGTTCGTTTGATTTTTGTGGTAACGAACACGATGAAGTTGTTTTTTCAGTTTCCTAAGGGTAGCACAATACACTTCACATTTGATCGTTGCACCGTAAGGGAAGACATGACACAGAATAACCCAATGAGAGACCCAGAAGACGGTAGCCATGACTTTACCCGCTGAGAGTGCGGCTTTGTACTTTTTATTCACAGCACAATTGGTGTGGCGCCGCTACATGAAGTGCCGTTATGTTTCAGATTCTAAGTGATGAACCCATATTTCGTCTGTAACGACGACAAACGATTATCATGATCAGCCTCGAAACGCGCGAGCAATTCCGCACAGATAGTCCTTCGTTGCTATTTATGGTCTTCTGTTTGGCGGCGAGGAATCCAGAGGGCACATACCTTTTAATACGCCAACTAGGAGTCAAGTGTCTCAGCAGTACCAACTGAGACGTCAAGTTAATTAGCGAGGTCTTTGATTGTGATCCTTCTACCACCTCATATGAGGCTATCCGTATGTTCCAACAACGGAGTAGTTACAGCTCAGTGCGGTCGGTTGGGACGCGGGAGACTGGAATGGTTCGCGGTACCTTATTGCGATGATGACAGACGTCTTGGCAAACGACTCT
This sequence comes from Schistocerca piceifrons, assembly GCF_021461385.2. Lineage (NCBI taxonomy): Eukaryota > Metazoa > Arthropoda > Insecta > Orthoptera > Acrididae > Schistocerca > Schistocerca piceifrons. The sequence continues at coordinate 627,398,175 of NC_060140.1, forward strand.
TCATGCCTTTTCCACTGACAGGTCTCCGTTGACATTCTGCTAGCACCTGTGGATATATGTGGTATTCTGATTTTCCGCCAGACGAAACTGAATGACAGCTCTCTGCTCGGAAAGCAACACCGTTACATCGTCATGAACGCCCTTCTTATAAGGAAATCACCACACTATCACCATTTGTAATTCATTCAATGTTAGGTACACTGGTTTATCAGAGCGAGTGCTTACAACATACATGATTCCATGGCTTATGCTAAGGGCTTGACAATGGGCTTCAGCGACTCCGAAATAAGTCGTCTAAGAATGGAAGATAGTCAAAAACGCAGATGTTTGTGACTGTAGTCTTTCCCTGCGTAGACTGTTGATGACGGTTTCTCGGGTCTCCAGCCCGGTGGTAGCGTTGATATCTCGCCACGGTAGGGAAGTACGAGAAGATGGGTATTATGACACTTTCCGAAAAGTCGCGAGATATCAATGCTACCACCCGGCTGGAGACCCGAGGAACCTTCATCAACACAGACGTTAATTTGAAACAAATCTTGTGAATAATGAGAAGTGGGCTTTCTTAGCACTCTTGGGAAGATGAAAAGAGTCTGTTCTTCCCATATAATAATCCTAAAGTTCGTATGATGGTGGGTCAATGGATAACCAATCTAGCGGTTTATGTGAATACTAGCTGCCGTTACCGGGTGCACTAAGGGAGTTCAGATGCGATTGTGTGGTAGTTAGAACAAAAGGATACATTTTAAAGTGTAAGAGGTAAAATTTTTGTATTGGAAATATATTCTATTTACCATACTTGTTTATAAAACTATTTTTCAATTTGTTAACCGACCTGTATACGTACCACTTTTTCGAATTTCCTAGTTGAGAGCAAGCTGCGTATAGTTTACTCTGGGAGAAGAAGGAGTGTTTGAAGTTGATTCTGCCACGTGGGATTAGCCGAGCGGTCTAAGGCGCTGCAGTCATGGACTGTGCGGCTGGTCCCGGCGGAAGTTCGAGTCCTCCCTCGGGCATGGGTTTGTGTGTTTGTCCTTAGGATAAATTAGGTTAAGTAGTGTGTAAGCTTAGGGACTGATGACCTTAGCAGTTAAGTCCCATAAGATTTCACACACATCTGAACATTTTTGAAGTTGATACTACAATATTTTAGAGTCTGTTCTTGCTCTTTGTTAATTGTAAAACTGTAGGTTAATAGAATTGGAAATAACAGTCTTTTAAAATGTAGTGGCAGTTCACTAGAAATCAGTTGTATTCTATGGACAAATAGTGTGTACCCTTCATACCTTGCTGTCGTAAGTTCGACTTCGATGTTATTCGATAGCTGTTTGACGAACATCCGTGTTCATTACATAGTTTTCGTAAGTTGAGATTTCTGAGTAGTATGAAAGGAGATCAAATCTTTAGTTGAAGACAGCGCAATGGCATTCCTGGTACTTGCAAAGAGTTACTAACTCTGTAGGAAAGCTCTTACTTTCTTCAGTGTTTACCATTGTGTCGATCTGTTTGTATAATCTCTCTTCACTGGGATTTTTTTTAAATATTGAAGTCGGTATCGTCGGCAACATCATTTTTAGTTGCCAGAATTGTCCTTTCAAGTAGCCGGTCCAGATTGGTCTGGATGGATGTGGTCTATGAGTTCGACTTCAGCAGAGGCTATTTAGGAGAAATCATTGTTGGGTTTAATAAGATCGATCATCTGCTCAATAAGATATGTGCCCTCGCCTAGTTATAAAAGTTTCAGAACAATATGTGCTGCTTTTTCATCTTTCAATAGTTCAACTTAATGTTTTTTGTTAGTCGCAGTATCTGTATGTGTGACCAGATATGTGATTTTTTTAAGCATGCATTGATCTCGCCTGCTGGTGTTGACTTGGGGTTAACTGCAAGTGTTTGCCGACAATCTCCTGAAAATATGAGTAAAGCTCCTCCCATCACTCTGGCGTATCCTCCCAAGTCTTGTGATGTTCTGTCCACGGCATCGAGAGATATTTTATGTGCCATTGTGCGTTTATCCGAGAAGATAATTTTTCGTTGCTTTTGGGTTCACTCCGTACAGATGCTCTTGAGATTTTACGTATGATTTGTTATTCGGCTACCTTCAACGTTATCTGTAGGGCGGAATGGCAGTTCGTCCTCCTTCCATAAGTGTGGCCGCAATGCCGAACGATGTGAGTGCAGCTTAGCACGTATTTCAGCCAGCAATAGATTTATGAGAAACGTTTTCCCAATGCCGCCTTGTTTTTCCAAGTAAATAATGCCGCCAATGTTGTTGTCAATCCTGTCCATGATAACGTTGTAAATTTGCTTTTGATTGTCATGTAGGAATGGTTTGTTGTGAGCGATGTATTGACGTTGTTCGTTGATGTAATAGCTTTTTTCCTTTGTACTTTCGAAGAGTAGACACTGATAGCTTCTTTTCCTGGTGCTTCAATCCCAAGTGTACTAAGGTCTGGTTTTTAATTGCTAAACATTTATTTTCTAGGCGAATAAGTGTTTCTTTGAAGATGCCATCGTTGAATTCGACGGTCGGTTCAAGATGAGCTTGTCGGATTTGGTGGAGAATGTCATCACACATACTCTCTTTGAAGAAGTGCCATAGATGTTTTGGATTCGACTGGTTACATATTGTTAAAATTATGGCGAATAAGTTTCTCATTTTTTCAGCTGAGGCATCTTGTAGCGTCAATCCCCAGTGGTTGTCGTTGTCCATTAGTCCTAACAGTTAGCATGCTTCTCTGCACATATGGCGTAGGTAACCGTCAACAGTTTTCAGCTCTGTGAAACCTATTCGTCCCGGTATTACGTGTAGCAACATCCGGAAATAGAAACATTCGGTGTTGTTCGGATGTTCGGTGTATATTAGGTATAGTGTGCCATATCTCATGATTCCGGGATGATCTTCTACCGGAATTCCTTGTTTTCGTCGTACAAAATTTCTTCTTGTTGTGCCCCTCGTATAGGTTGGAAAGTCGAAATACAGTGATGTTTTCCCAAATAGATCCGTTTGGCACAGTTGGTTACAAGCTGTTAATGTTGTGTTATGATGTGGTTCTCATGCAGTTTTTCTTGCTGTGGCCTTTGTGAAATAAACTCCCTGTCCATTCTCCAAATGTACTCCTAGGTGCTGCACAGTTTGTTGGCGTTCGTGTATAGGAAAACCGAAGATACAAAAGGCTTCTTCGTTACTGTTGATGTACTTTCCCATTTGGTGCATGAGGATCTCGAAATTTCTGTTTTGTTATTCGCTGTGTTTGGCTATTGGAAATACTGCCATGTCACCGTCTTTGTTCGCATGCTTACAGACCTATATAAAGGATTTCACCGAATTGCATTATTATAAGTTTATGTGTGCCTGCAATATTTTGGAAAGTATTAAAGTTATATGGTATTAAACGTTTACTATCTGTTTCCAGTTTGTCGCTGCCTTGTTATTGGTATTTTACTGTTAAGCCATCGTTTTTGGGTGATCATCTTCTGTGCTTTGGCAGCCATCAACTCCGGTTTGTGTGTCATCTATTTCTGGATTTGGGTATTCTTTTGTACGTTTTCCATCACTCATACGTGGCATATTAGGGTCTAATGGCCGGCATGCCCGGTGAATCATGTCTTTCACTACTAAGTCGTAAAGTTCTGGATCTTCTTGTGGATTGGGAAATTCAGCTTGGATGATTTTTTAAATATCCTTGGGATGAATTATATTTTTGCATACATATCTACCTCTATTGTTGGAATAAACGGCAAGTGATGAGAACGTGATTCTATGTTTCATTCTCTCTGATCACTAAGCACTATGCATAGGAATTCTTGGAAGTAACTTTTTTATTTGTTTCTGCGCCTGTTTCAGGTTGGATTTGTTTCACACTAAAATGACATCCGTCCTTTCCATAAAGAAATGTTAATGGTCATTGGAAGGCATCACATGAACGGTGTGTCTGTAATGCGTTGTAGTGTTTTCTTTTTCGTTGTAGAGTTATGTCACGGCTTGTATTTTCATTGTCCACAATTACAATGGCGACTTAGTCTACCTGAGTGCATTAGATCAACGTTAGTGTTCCTCATGTGGTCTTTTGTAGATTCCTATTATATCTTTATAGCAATCGGAAACCATTCGATCTAGTACTGTTTTGAATATACACTCCTGGAAATGGAAAAAAGAACACATTGACACCGGTGTGTCAGACCCACCATACTTGCTCCGGACACTGCGAGAGGGCTGTACAAGCAATGATCACACGCACGGCACAGCGGACACACCAGGAACCGCGGTGTTGGCCGTCGAATGGCGCTAGCTGCGCAGCATTTGTGCACCGCCGCCGTCAGTGTCAGCCAGTTTGCCGTGGCATACGGAGCTCCATCGCAGTCTTTAACACTGGTAGCATGCCGCGACAGCGTGGACGTGAACCGTATGTGCAGTTGACGGACTTTGAGCGAGGGCGTATAGTGGGCATGCGGGAGGCCGGGTGGACGTACCGCCGAATTGCTCAACACGTGGGGCGTGAGGTCTCCACAGTACATCGATGTTGTCGCCAGTGGTCGGCGGAAGGTGCACGTGCCCGTCGACCTGGGACCGGACCGCAGCGACGCACGGATGCACGCCAAGACCGTAGGATCCTACGCAGTGCCGTAGGGGACCGCACCGCCACTTCCCAGCAAATTTGAGACACTGTTGCTCCTGGGGTATCGGCGAGGACCATTCGCAACCGTCTCCATGAGGCTGGGCTACGGTCCCGCACACCGTTAGGCCGTTTTCCGGTCACGCCCCAACATCGTGCAGCCCGCCTCCAGTGGTGTCGCGACAGGCGTGAATGGAGGGACGAATGGAGACGTGTCGTCTTCAGCGATGAGAGTCGCTTCTGCCTTGGTGCCAATGATGGTCGTATGCGTGTTTGGCGCCGTGCAGGTGAGCGCCACAATCAGGACTGCATACGACCGAGGCACACAGGGCCAACACCCGGCATCATGGTGTGGGGAGCGATCTCCTACACTGGCCGTACACCACTGGTGATCGTCGAGGGGACACTGAATAGTGCACGGTACATCCAAACCGTCATCGAACCCATCGTTCTACCAATCCTAGACCGGCAAGGGAACTTGCTGTTCCAACAGGACAATGAACGTCCGCATGTATCCCGTGCCACCCAACGTGCTCTAGAAGGTGTAAGTCAACTACCCTGGCCAGCAAGATCTCCGGATCTGTCCCTCATTGAGCATGTTTGGGACTGGATGAAGCGTCGTCTCACGCGGTCTGCACGTCCAGCACGAACGCTGGTCCAACTGAGGCGCCAGGTGGAAATGGCATGGCAAGCCGTTCCACAGGACTACATCCAGCATCTCTACGATCGTCTCCATGGGAGAATAGCAGCCTGCATTGCTGCGAAAGGTGGATATACACTGTACTAGTGCCGACATTGTGCATGCTCTGTTGCCTGTGTCTATGTGCCTGTGGTTCTGTCAGTGTGATCATGTGATGTATCTGGCCCCAGGAATGTGTCAATAAAGTTTCCCCTTCCTGGGACGATGAATTCACGGTGTTCTTATTTCAATTTCCAGGAGTGTATGAATCAGTTGATTGTATTCGTGTATGATCCTCTGTACAGCTCGGACTACTTCTCGCCTTATTCCACTGATATTTGTGCATCGTTGATGAATTTCTGTTTCTTCATTTCAGATGAAATATATTTTCAGAAATTTATGATCTTCATTGAGAATTGGTAGTAATGATCCCGCGTTGTGATAGATTTTCCCTTGCATCGAGGAAACGTAACCGATTTCATCTCTGTTACTGTTGATCGAAGTGACATTGAAAGAAGGATGTGCTTCGAATGACCGTAATCGAATTTTTCCATTCATGCAACACGATCCTGATGTTTCTCAATGGAATTTTTTCGCTTTGCAAAATTGACAGATATTATCCATTTATCCGATTATGAAGTGTGTGTGTATGTTATATTCTTTCGTCGGGTGGTAATGGAAAGGTATTAGGTCGTTCGCGCTTCTCGTAGGGCGATATTTTCGTGGGTGGCTTGATTTCGCAGTCTTTTATTACAACATTGTCTCGCAATTCTTGTTTCTTCAGCCTGTTCATGTCGTTGTTCTCCGGTTTATCTGCATTTTTTCATGGTGCTCATTGCCGTTCGTTGGGAACTTAAGCATGCTTCACTCTTCGTGCGTTTCGTTGTTTCACTGTTCTTTTTGTTTTCGCCGTTATGCTTCAGAGCTGGCAAGATCTCTTCCTCTTTTACCTGTAGGATTATCTAAGATATAAATCAAATCAATTCTTTATTAACAAAAAGTTTAAGAACACTTTACACACTTTTTAGTAGATATACATTAAGTCTCTGCACCACTTTCATTAGTCACACACTTCTCTGTTGTTTTTATTCAGTCACTGCACTACTTTTTTGGTTCTTCGTCATTTATAAGAAAGTGATGTTCGAACCCACGATGGGTCTTGCTTTGTATACCCCTACCAATGGGTAGTAGCCCCATAGTGACGAATTATAGATCATACAAAAAGGCTTTGAATGGTACAGAGTTTCTAGAACATTCCACAACATTCGAGAGTGTTCTAGAATGTTCCACAATGATCTGGGATGTTACATAATATTCTGAAATCTTCTGAAATCTTCCATACTATTTGCAAAAACATCAAAACATGGTGGATCATTGTGGAACATTACGGAACATTTTGGAATGTTGTGGAATGCTCTATAATGTCCTGGAATATTCCCGAGTACCCTCGAATGTTCTAGAAATTTCTAGAGTTCGAAACTTCCGAGCCCTTATATGGTCAAAAGATAAAAACGGGAACCATCTTCATGGATGGCGGATAGAGAGCTGCCGGCCGACGTGGCCGTGCGGTTAAAGGCGCTGCAGTCTGGAACCGCAAGACCGCTACGGTCGCAAGTTCGAATCCTGCCTCGGGCATGGATGTTTGTGATGTCCTTAGGTTAGTTAGGTTTAACTAGTTCTACGTTCTAGGGGACTAATGACCTCAGCAGTTGAGTCCCATATTGCTCAGAGCCATTTGAGCCATTTGATAGAGAGCTACCACTCTATGTAGCTCCCTTGATCGTACCGGGACTGGTTCCTGTGTCTTAGCGGCACTCACATTGTACACTGAATTTTATAACATAATTATATTGATTATCCCTGAGGTAACACTACCATCAAAACGTGTTACCCCCCTCACAAAAAACAAATGGCAGCAGTCTTACTGATAACAGTGTTCGAATAACAGGCTTCACAAATATTAAGGACAGATCTTGACAGGAAATTAATGTTGTTTTACTACATTTACCTTTGCTATACAAAATATTAAACTCATAAAATAAATATAGCAATATTAAAATAAACTCAATCCTTTCATTTACTATAAGATTACGAGAAAAAATGTAAATAGCAAGAATTACCAGTAATTTAACTATTATGTATTTTGACAGTTGCTTGATATATTATTATTTTGCCCTAGTAGACTCGTGTTCTAGGGGTAGCGTTTACGCTAGATTCTCAAAATATTCTCAGTTCCGTGTTCGAAACCCTCTACTGCTTAGATTTTGGTTAATAGTCAGCATCGGTGGCTGAAGTCTTCCGGCATAACAAGTCACCATCAATCTGCCAACGGCCTTGTCAAAGAGGGCGGAGTTGCGGACAGAGGTTCTGGGCACTCTCTTGTCCTAGGGGTTGGGAAACAGCCACTAAAGGCAGAAGAATCAGCAATGATCAAAGGCATGAGGATGCAGAAGGCAATGAAAAACACTGGATTAAAGAGACATAAAGTGTATCCACAGGACATGTGGCCTCTAAGTGAAAAACTGTCATCATGATCACTCCTTTGGGAAGAGGACTATGAGAAAAAGATTGAATAACCAACGAAAGGATAACGTTACATGAGTCGAACCGTGGAATACCAGAAGCTTGAATGTGATAGGGAAGCTTGAAAATCTGAAAACTGAAATGTAAAGGCTCAATCTAAATATAGTAGGGGTCATTGAAGTGAAATGGAAAGCAGACAAGAATTTTCGGTTACATGAGTACCGCGTAATATCAACAGCAGCAGAAAATGGTACAATGGGAGTATGATTCGTTATGAATAGGAACGTAGGGCAGAGAGTGTGTTATTGTGAACAGTCCTGTGGTAGGGTAGTTCTTATCGGAATCTACAGTAAACGAATACATACTACTGAAGTTCAGGTACCGTATATATGCCGACGTCGCAAACTGAAGACGAAGAGAAAGAGAAAGTATATGAAGATATTGAAAGGGTAATCACTACGTAAAGGGACATGGAAATACAGTAGTCATAGCTGACTGGAATGTAGTTGTAGGGGAAGAAGCAGAAGAAATGGTTACTGGATACTGGAGAATATGGGCTTGGGACAAGGAATGAGAGAGGAGGAAGACTAATTGGGTTCTGTGATAAATTTCAGCAACTAATAGCGAATACTCTGTTAAAGAGCCACAAGAGGAGGCGGTACACATGGAAAACGCCGGATGATAATGGAAGATTTCAGTTCAGTTACATAATGGTCAGACAGAGATTCAGAAATCAGATACTGGATTGTAAGACGTACGCAGGGGCAAATTTAGACCTAGATCATAATGTAGTAGTGATGAAGAGTAGGCCGAAGTGTAAGAAATTAGTCAGGGAGAATGAATACGCAAATGGTCGGGTGAGCCATGTCGACGCAGACCTCACTGCTCGAACCCGACTGCACTAGTGCCACATTGCTACTCCCCGACTGGCAGGTCCGGACATTGATCCAGACGCGTTCCAACTGACTGGCAGCCCGAACTCGCGACCCGAACTCGTTTACGGCAGACAACGGCCGGGAAGTAATAGCAGTCGAGCAAAGATACTACCAGAGGGGATATATTGATACGCGCTACTAGCGCAGCTTACGCCCAGGCAAAGCAGCAACTCCGTGACACCAGTAATTTAAACTAACGTAGTAAGGTGGAAGTACGTTAAAAACAGGGTGGAAAAACATTATGGCGGGAAGATGAGCCACGCACGGCTTACAATATAGTAGTGATGAAGAGTAGGCCGAAGTGTAAGAGATTAGTCAGGAAGAATCAATATGCTAAGCAGTGGAATGCAGAAGTACTAAGGTATGAGGAGATTCGCTCGAAGTTCTCTATGGCTGTAGATACAGAAATAAAGAATAGTTCAGTAGGGAGTACAGTTGAAGAGGAATGGACATCTCTAAAAAGGGCAATCACAGAAACTGGAAGGAAAATCTAGGAACAAAGAAAGCAACGGAAAAGAAACCATAGGTAACAGAAGAAATACTTCAGTTGATCAATGAAAGAAGGAACTACAAAAATGTTTAGGGGGATACAGAAATACAAGTCACTGAGGAATGAAGTAAATAGGAAATGCAGGTAACTAAGACGAAATCACTGCGTGAAAAATTCGAAGAAATCGAAAAAGAAACGGCAGTCGGTAGGACTGACTCAGCATATAGAAAAGTCAAAACAAACTTCGGTAAAATGAAAAATCAAGGATAGTAACATTAAAAGTGGAACGAGATTCCATTGCTAAATGCAGAGGAGGGAGCGGATAGGTGGAAAGAGTACATTGAAGGCCTGTATGAGGGGGAAAGTTCGTCTGATGTGATAGATAAAGAAACAGGATTCGATTGAGAAGAAATAGGGCATCGAGTATTAGAATCAAAATTTAAAAAGACTTTGGATGACTTAAGATGAAATAAGGCAAAAAATTTCTCTGAGCACTATGGGACTTAACAGCTGCGGTCATCAGTCCCCTAGAACTTAGAACTACTTAAACCTAACTAACCTAAGGACATCACACACATCCATGCCCGAGGCAGGATTCGAACCTGCGACCGTAGCGGCTATTCAAGTTGGTGTGTAGAATGTATCAGTCTGGAGACGTACCATCTGACTTTCGGAAAAATATCATCCACACAGTTCTGAAGACTGCAAGAGCTACCAGCTGCGAGAATTATCGTACCTTCAGCTTAGCAGCCCTTACATCCAATCTGCTGAGAGGAATAACATACACAAGGATGGAAAAGAAAGTTGAAAACGTGTTGGATGACCATTTGTCCGGCTTTAGGAAAGGTAAGGGCCCAAGACAGACAATTCTGACGCTGCGATTGTGTACCTTAGAGCAACAGTAAAGAAATATCAAGACACGTTCATAGGATTTGCCGACCTGGAAGGAGATGTCAACGATGTAAAAGGGTGCAAGGTTTTTCAAATTCTGAATAAATAATTTGGGGTAATCTATAGGGAGAGACGGGTAACATATAATATGTTCAAGTACCAAGAGGGAATAACAAGGGTGGATGCCCAAGAACGAAGTACACATATTGAATAGGGTGTAGCGCAGGGATATATTCTTTCCGCACTACCGTTCAATCTGCATATCGAAGAGGCAATGATGGAAATAAGAGTAATGTTCTGGAATGAGATTAAAGGTCAAGGTGAAAGGATATCAATGATACGATTTGATGGCGACGTTGCTGCCCTGTTTGAAAGTGAAGAAGAATTACATGATCTGGTGAATGGAAAGAACACTCTATTGAGTACAAATATGGACGGAGAGTAAATCGGAGACAGATGAAAGTAATGAGAAGTAGCAGAAATGAAAACAGCAAGAAACTTAACATCACAATTGATGGTCACGATCAGAAGTAGTTCAGGAATTCTGCTACCTAGGCAACAAATTAACCAATGACGCACGGAGCAAGGAGGAAATGAAAAGCCTACTAGCTCTTCTTGGTACTGAGAGATTGTACGCAGTCACGGTGATGTTCAGCTACTGCCGATTTATTATGGTATGCTAATCGCATATAGCGTTCACATTATACAACACGTGTGCTGACTGGCCACCCTGTCTCACCTATGTAGGCATCTCCGCTGTCACGTATCCATATTTTCTTTCAGTATTAATGTAGTTCAGTGGATTCTTGGTGGAACCTATCAGTTCGTGGACCATGTCGCTGCTGCGGAAGATTGATTTTAAATCTCTTCGGTGGAGGACGTTGGCTCGTAAGTATTCTGAACTTCATACGCTGACTACCCGTGCCTGACGGTTGTGATTGAGAAGCTTACGTCCACGAATCAGTATGATTTTAGAAAGCATCGATCGTGCGAAACTCAGCTTGGTCTTTTCTCACATCATAGACTGTGAACTACGGATGAAGGACAACAGGCAGATTCCATATTTCTCGATTTCCCGACAGCAATTCACACAATACGCCATTGCAGGCTGTTACCGAAAGTACGAATATATTCAATATGTTCATAGATAAGTGAGTGGTTCCAAAACTTCTTAAACTGTAGAACCCAGTATGTTGTCCTCGACGGAGAGTGTTCATCAGAGACAAGGGTGTCTTCAGTAGCGCCCCAGGGAAGTGTGACATGACCGCTGCTGTTCACCACATAGGAGCGTTATCCGGAAACTAAGGTTACAAGGCATGTAGCTTTCCAGCGGAAAGATCAAGCACTCCCAACAATCCCGTAACTCGTTGATTAGTGTTATGGTGACTATTAGAAATGAGCGTTCTCCCGCCAAGTGCGAAGTGCGCGCTGTAATTCGCTGTCTAAATGCTAAGGGCTTCACGGTATTGTTTCGAGGACGTAATTGAAGGCAGTATGTGACTAAATAGTTACGGAATATAAATTTTGTAAGGACAGAAATGCACATGACACTAGCGGACGGCCAAATTTTGTGACTGATGATGTGGTGCTGAATATTAAAGAAAAAGTGAAGATTATTGCGTGTAATTAAGAGCAATAAAAGATCTACCTTGCTGTGGCGGCCAATTATCGTGTGCTAACGTTCTACAGAAATCTGTAAACATGGCGCTAAAATTATGTCATTTCGCTTCGCATGCGAACCGGATATCGCACTATGTATGTAATAAACGGGGACCTAGAAACTACGGAGAGGATTCGTCACGCCCTAGCCCTCAGTGGTTCACAACCCCACAACAGGCCACAGCAGTCCATCCACCCACCGCCGGCCCACTTCGAACCCAGGGCTATTGTGTGGTTCGGCCCCCAGTGGAACCTCCGGTAACGTCTCATACCAGACGAGACGAGTGTAATCCCAAATGTTTGCGTGGTAGAATAATTATGGTGTACACGTACGTGGAAACGGTGTTTGCGCACCAATCGCCGACACAATGTAGCTGAGGTGGAATAAGGGAACCAGCCCGCATTCACCGAAGTAGATGAAAAACCGCCTTAAAACCATCCACATGCTGGCCGACACACCGGACCTCGACACTAATCCGCCGGGAGGATGCGTGCCGAGGACAAGCACGCCTTCGCGCTCGGGAAGTAGGGCGTTTGACCGCGCGGCTATCTGGACGGGCAAATCGCACAAAATTGGCGCCATTTCTCTTCGAATGCAGGCGCGAATTGAACTAAAATTACGCCAGTTGTCTTCGAATGTGGTCTAGTATGCAAATAAAACGGACTAAAACATATTATCTAGCTCTCTCTCCTCAGTAACTAGAATCAATTGTTGAATGCTGAAATGATGGTCACTCTGATGAACTTAGTGAAGTGACACAGCTATCTGTTTTCTGATGCGCATGATCTGATGTGACTCCATCCTTCCCGAAAGCAAGACTGCGAAGTTTCTCATAGCAACAGGCCACCACATTTCTTCGAAAGTGAGTGTAGCATACTGCGCAGGTGTACAATATGACAACTTAGAAGAAGCACCGTTCTGAGAGCCCTGTGAGTGAGTGGTCTGCAACACAGAGAGGTAATTTGCGGACCTGGGTGTACTTCCCATTCCCCACACTGAGATAGTGAAGATAGCATTACAATGTAGACGCAGTCTCACACTGTGATGTTGGACGAGTTAGTTTACGCTCATAATACCCAGTGACAGCAAAAAACACGAGACGTTTTACTTTCCATATTACATGCTTCTAGAGGTGATAGGGGGGATTAGTAGATCAAGTTTTACGAAGGAATCCATCTCCAAAAATGTCAACCGACGACGCTAAAGAGCGTACAGGTTGTAGTTGCCGGCCCCTGTAAATCTCTGTACAGTATATATACAGGACGATTCTGTGATGATATTAGGAACTTTATAGGGTGATGTAGAAGGATAACTGTGTCAATCTGAGGTTAGGGTATCTGTATAGGGAAAAAACCGATTCGAAAGTTATAACTTTGTGATTCCTCTGAGAGTGAAATACATGTACTGGTAATACTGTTCATAAGACTGTAAAGTACGAAATTTTCAGAGGGGGTAGTATGGGTCAAAGCACGGAAAAAGTGTTCAGTAAAAATGGACTCTAAAATGTGAACCTGAGAAGCTATGAGCATATTTGTAAGTCTCTATTGTAAAACAGGTTTCCTGTATTAAACAAATGCTCATAGCTCTCACAGACATGCATTTTACAGCCCACGTTTACTGCACATTTTTGTTTTGTTTTGGTTCATACCACCATCTCTGGAAGTTGCCTACTCAACAGTATTAACTAAAACAGTTTTCCGTCTATGGCTAGGGATTTCTATTCACCTCGTAAGAAATCAAGAGCAAGACGAACACTAGAACAACCTCAGACACAAGATGTTACCGTACTACAAACAGAGAATGCGTTATACCGGAGGAAAGCGATATTGATATTTCTTCAGCATGGTCTAACAGAGCAGCCGGTAGCACAGAGTACCGACATTGACGGTAAACAGTACAAGATGGCCCGGGTTCCCGGGTTCGATTCCCGGCGAGGTCAGGGATTTTCTCTGCCTCGTGATGACTGGGTGTTTTGTGATGTCCTTAGGTTAGTTAGGTTTAAGTAGTTCTAAGTTCTAGGTGACTGATGACCATAGATGTTAAGTCCCATAGTGCTCGGAGCCAGTACAAGATGCAATAACACTTTAGCACATATCCTTGAATATAGACTGCATTTCCAGCACCCAGATTTTCACTGGATTCACTCCACTTATGATAACTTTTTCTTACGAGTAGGAGAAGCTAACGGAGCTTATCATATTTCGTGAGCTCATATGTACTGACATTTCTTTTGCGAATACGGTCTACAAAACTCTCTATTGATTCCACATGCTTTTGAAACACATTTTGCTCACGATAGTACCTCATCGTACTCATGATCCTTCACCTGTCCACCAAACCTTCCTGAAACCATCGAACGACTGTGCTTTCCTTAACTTTTCGTGGCACATCACAAACATCCCAGCACCCCATGCATGTTTTTGGTTCAAAATGGCTCTGAGCACTATGGGACTTAACTTCTGAGGTCATCAGTCCCATAGAACTTAGAACTACTTAAACCTAACAAACCTAAGGCAGGATTCGAACCTGCGACCGTAGCGGTCGCGCGGTTCCAGACTGTGGTTCCTAGAACCGCTCGGCCACTCCGTCCGGCATGTTTTTGGTTGGCTACATTCAAGAACTGGTCATTACTCCAGTTTCACATAATATGTCCAAATTATCGAAGAACACAAACACATCCTCCCATGATTTTCCTGAGAACGGTTTGATCAATATTAATGTCAAGCGCAGGTCGACTACGGAGCGTTCGTTCCCTCGTTTTCTTCCTTCAGAGCCCTATTTCTCCTTGTAACTCAGCTATTTGATTTGTTAATTGTTAGGTACCGTCCTGAGCCGAAGCTTGCTTCTCTATATCACGTACTTACTAACAAACCAGGTAAAAGTATAACCAAAACAAAAACGAAAAGAATGATGGGCAAAAAACCATAGATGTTCAAACAAAACTTAGAATTTGGAACTTACTTCTGTTGGTACGTAGGAAGTTCCTGCTGTAAAAGGTCAATGGTCGTGAGTGCTGTCTTCGTGTTCTCCATCTTCGTCTTCATCCACAGCAGTCGTTCTGATTCGAGTCATAACAGAATAAAGATGGAGGACACACTTCAGCTAACTCTAACCATGGATCCCGGATGGCTCTGAATCTTTGTCAATTGCAGTCAACGACATTGTTTCGAGGCTGCTTTACATACTGTTCGCGATTCCGTGGTGGGTTCCTCTGTTGCATGTTCCGTAGTGGCAGTCGAGCACGAACTCGTCAATGCCATATAACTGTCTTTTAGGGATGTTATGTGGATGCTACTGGAAGTGATTAAAAGTTCTCCTTACCCACGTATTACGCTTATGATAGCCGCTGGAATGGAGATTCCCTTGGTTATCCTGATTACCTGTTTGCAACTGACAAAGTATTGTGAATTTAAATGAGCCCGTAAACTGATGACTGGAGCTCGTCTTTTTCATAACGGAAAGATAACGTCTTCAACAGCAGACAACCGGCCAGAGCAATCGTGGTTATGTGTTCTTGTTGAAATAGCATCGTCAGTCTGGACCACTGATCTTCCACAGTCTATGACTACTTACGATGCCTGCAAGAGGCCCCATCTGATCAAAGCGTTGTGGTTATATTGTAATAAAACAACCATCTCGATGAGCCATTTTACTCCTACTATACATGTTAATGTCAGCTGGCCACATTTCCCATTTTCGACTTTCGGTATAACCACGTCCCTATAATAGATCATAATCTCCTTTAGCTGGCTACTGTAGGCATTCGACATTACAAAGAAGGAATTTCCTGAGTCAACTAGCGCCCGAACAGATTGTCCGTCGATGACGACGTCATAGAGATTTCCTGACATTTGGTAACTGTCGTCGATGGAGGATTTGCACCTGTGGCGGCCTCACCTTCATAGACGATCGTTTTTCTCTAAGTCCGGCAATTAGGCGAGAGGCTGGTACCACTGTACGGTGATGGGGACCATCTACTCCGTGTTGTGGATCGACCTGGTCCGCGGTACGTTCATTGGCTTCGTCCACAATTCTACATAATCGTCTGCATTTGAGTGACGTGAATAGGTCTGTTGATGAAAACTCATTTCTCTGCAGCAGCGTATAGTGTGTCTAGCGCGTCGACGGTGGAGCGTTGACCTCTGTCCAAATATCTGCTCTTTTGTTGTCCGTTATAGATGCGGAGCAGTTGGTCCAGTGCAACGTACTTGTTTGGTGGCTGTAGCAGAAGATAGAGGTGGTGGACTTCATTCATTCGTGCGCGTTCGACAAGTGTTGGAGATTTGTGATACAGATCTACGCAACTCTTCTATAACTTTCACTTTGTTGCCTGCTGCATCTCCTTCATATCATTCTTCGCGTGGTTAGAAAAGTGAAGCCTTTATATATGCTATTTTATTTGTGTCTTTTATAATGTTACTAAGTTCATGGTTGCATTTGTAGTACTGAAAATATTAGATCTAAGCAGGTCTCGAATTAGTGTGATACAGGGATCAAGTTGGAAAGTGAATATTGTTGAAGTTCCTTTTTATGCAAATGTAAACATTGTTCACGCCGTCAAAGCAAAAATACTTAAAGCCAGAACAACAGCTCTCTTCTGCGTAATCAGCTGTTACGCAGCACAGTAATATTATTTTAGACGTTTAAATAGATCTACCAGGTGAGTGCAGAACACAGTAGGTTAGCGCTGTGCTGGTGTGCCTATTGACTCGTGAACAAGTGCGATGGGCGTCGAATAGTGTTAGGAAGAAATTCAGTTGCTGCTGTGACACATAACAAAGCTTTCTGTTCATTTTCCATGATAAATAAATGCTATTGCCGATACCGCTATGTCACTGACGCCTCCGGATGCGAACTGGATCACTCACCGTAAGTCTATGCTTTACCTCCAGTTTACAACGCAATCCCAGCGCAAGGGGTGGAACACAGCCATAATGTTGCACAGTTTATATGTTTAATTTTTTACAAGAGCTACAACAAATACAAAGTACACTTACGTATCAATTGTTTCATGTTTTTATTTTACAAAGTTTTAGGTCTCTTTCTCCTGAATTACGTGTTAAGGATTTCTGAAAAAATTAAAACAGTTTCAATGGTGAAAAAACTTGTCAGTCATCGTGTTAGTATCTTGAACACAAATTCTCAACTTTGAAGATTCTGTGACTACGTTAAAGTGCTTCTAACATTGTGTGTTAGATTATATTGCTTTAATGAATACTTTCTCTCGCTCATAAACTTAGCTATCAATGTTTGCTAGTGGTAAATTAAAGTATGTACATATCATTTTTCTTTGTCTAGCTCCTCAAAAAAATTCACTTTTCAAATAAACTTATTCATTGATTTTATTCCAATCTATCTGTCAGGATAATGATGTTGGTAAACCAAAGAGCTAATTCAAGTAGTCTACGGTAACGTGTGTATGTTTTCAAATCCTTGTCTTTTTGATTTAGAATAACTTTATGGAATATTCAACACATTATACTTACTTGTTGTTCTGAATAGCCGGTTCTAGGCGCTTCAGTCTGGCACCGCGTGACCGCTACGGTCGCAGGTTCGAATCCTGCCTCGGGCATGGGTGAGTGTGATGTCCTTAGGTTAGTTAATTCTATCATCCGATGCAGCCTCAGGTTACAGAAAGTATTATCTGCTGAAATAGTCTGCGGTTTCTAATGAAGAATACAAACTGGAAAAGATAGAGCTGTATTTGTGGATTCCTACCCCATGTACTGGTAGAACAAACTCGTATTTAATGGCGAAAAACATACAGGGCTTTTACTTTTCGAATATTTTCTTTATTTCCAACAGGTTATCTGTTATTGAGACACCGTAGGAAATCAACAGTGGGAAACATCCTGATGATGTATCAGTAACCCAAAAAAGTTCTAGGGGACTGATGACCACAGATGTTAAGTCCCATAGTGCTCAGAGCCATTTTTTTGTTCTGAATAATATCGTGCAATTTTCTTAGTTACTATCTACTTCGACTCCATTGCTATAACATCATGTACACGAGTTTTATTGTTTTCAACAATGACCCAGTAAGATAAATCCTTTGCTTCCGTTGTACACAAATCACGTTTCCTCACTGGAATCATTGTTTGTGCCAATCATCTTATATATTTTCTCTGAGCTATTTAAATTGAAACAACAAACATACGCAAATAGCAGACGAAAACTTTAATTGTTCTCCGAAATCGATATCTAGTATTAAGCAAAACTGTTATGCGACTGACACATCATACACAAACTGCAGTTGATTTTATTATCAACCACGTAAAATCATTCAGTATTCAGCATAAATCATGTTATAAATTTCACCATGAGAAAAATTCTCGGATTCCTTCCTTTGACAGAGACCATCTCTTGAACATGCCGCGATACACTCGAGCAACTTGCAAAACTGAGGAAGCTCGCTCGACAGCGAACGATACCACGGGGAAATCTTGTGCATTCCTTACATCAGCCGGAATGCGTAATTTTTCAGAGGCTTTGCGCAAAGGCTAAAAGATGTATATGTTTCCTAACTTATCGTCGAGTATCGCACTATTTTGCGGAACAACAGTGACAGAAAATACGCATTACCATTACTCACAAAACTGCGCAAGAACTTAGTAATTACGTGCACACCATCTTCTTGAAAATATGTCAAAACATTAATAAAACCTTATTTATTCAAGCACAGAGTACTGGGGAGGTAATTAGATAAATGTAAGCATTTTATTATTGGACTATGTTCTACGTCTCCCATTAATAATCTGTACGATGAGCGTAATAAATTCTCTATAAACATCGTTAGGGTCCTCATTTCAAGGCGAGGATTTTAATTTATTTAAGAAGGTAAACATATAGAGCCTGTTCTTACAGCAGTAGCAGAGGCTTCTTTGCTGTCTAACTGTGTGTGATGTAATACAAGAAACAACCAACACAATGACACGCTATTGACTGCTGTCTTGTTGGGTATTACGTTATTGTACCTACCGCTCTGTCGTTTCGATAACCACACTGATAAAGATCAAATAAAAGGGCTATCAAACAGTCTGATGAAAATTGGACATTCCCTATCTTTACGTTTTGGGAATAATGGTATAGATTGTGAATACATAGAGAAGCTAATAAATTAGAAGACCGATAATATCTAGATATTTGCACGGATAAACCAACGATATCATCAGCGATTTAGAGGAAAGCTCGTTCTAAGGCAGTAAAACTAATTATCACCAGAATTTCACTTGTGGAGAACTTTTAGGCATGTTGATAAACTGCAGTTGGCATACTAGAAGGCAATGAGTATAGCTATGCTGCAAATGACAGACAGCAACGTCAACATCAGTATGTAGTACTAGGGTATATATTTATTTTTGCTGTTAATACTTGAGCCACTACTTTTAGTAATGTCAAAACTGTAGCCTCAAACACTGTTTTGTGTTATAATGTGTTAACTCTTGATATGTTATTTACAGAGATTATATGAACCCAAAGAAGTTTTGGAAACTTCTCCGAAATATGTTTTCGTACCAAAACTAGAAAAAATGTAATTGACCAAGGCAGAACCACGTTTTATTATTATATATTATGAGACAAATACGGAAAAGAAAGCAGCTTCAACAGCAAAATGATTATTTCTATTAGTGCTCTACAGGGACGTTTAACGATACACTCATGTACGCAATGCGTATTCTGAGTAAAAGCGGGCAGAACAAACACACAGGCACTGTATCCAGCAAACAGGATATAATTCCATCAAAACACTGTTACCTAAAAGTTGAACACAAGTAGGACGGATAGTACGTCATTCTTAAAATTTACAACACACTATTAACGAGATGCGTTCGCTCCATTCGTTAGTTACGAATACACGGTCTTCGTTACTTTCTATTCTTAGAAATTGCGGTTTCCCTACAGATTATTATTAAAAGCATCCTGTGTAGCTTGAAAAACATTCATATTCTATTTATTGGATCGTAATCAATAAGAGAATCAACATTACTGTAAATTTGTGAAGTAAATCAGTTAATTCTTTCTTCCGATGCAGCCTCAGGTTACAGAAAGTATTATCTGCTGAAGTAGTCTGCGGTTTCTAATGAAGAATACAAACTGGAAAAGATAGAGATGTATTTGTGGATTCCTACCCCATGTACTGGTAGAACAAACTCCTATTGAAAGGCGAAAAACATACAGGGCTTTTACTTTTCGAATATTTTCTTTATTTCCAACGGGTTATCTGTTATTGAGACACCGTAGGAAATCGACAGTGGGAAACATCCTGACGTATCAGTAACCTAAAAAAAGTTTGGAAGTTATAGCGCAGTTATTTTGTCTCTATAATACTTCGAAACGAATAGTTGAAAGATTAATAAAAGTATGTCGCTACTGCGACGTACCAAATAGCTCGAGAGGTACTACGTTGCAGTTACTAATTGAAGGAAGCTTCGAGTGTAGATTACATTATATTATTCTACTTTTCTCACAGACCTGATAGTAGCAGTAACGAAACTACTAGATGTTGACATCTTCAAGGGGAATTCAAATGATAATTAGCGTCTGCCAAGAAAGTAAGAAACGGACATGATCCATTGGTGGTCGGGCTGCATTGAAATCTAGCAAGAAGACATCACTTGGCGTGAGTTGGCCGAGAAACTACGCGAGATGATGGGACAACGATAACTACTTCGTTCTACAGAAATGTTAGTTAAGAATGCATAAGATGAAATTAAATCTGCTCGGCACTGGAAAAGCAATCACGAATGTGTCTTCCACTCATGATTGAAAGAGAAGCGACTACCTGAATCAATGGAATGAAGTTAAGAGAAACTCCCGCTGACATGGATTCCTCGATGCTTGACGAACTCAGCTCAGGCCTTGCGTAGTATTCATGTGTGCAGCGCTTGCCCAATTTCACGCCAGCCATCGCGGAGCAGAATGGCTTCTGAAAACATCAGGCTCTGCTCCTAGAAACTCTGTGCCACTGCATGTCGGCCACCGGGTCCTCTCTGAGCCTAGCGTAAGATTGTTGTCCGTACTTCTTACCGCAGTTTCTCTTAGCATCTTCTAATAAAAACGCGAATATGTTTCGTACACTAAAAATCTTGCGACAACCAGTCCGTCAGTGAGGTGAGAGAAACGGCAACTAGCTGCCCCTTCCACATCAAGTTTAGTGAGAGGTTAATCAGACCTTGCCACTCATGATTGGAAAGTTCCTTGTTTACCATACTGCGTGCCGTCAGTTCATTTCGAAGCGACAAGTATCTTCTGGGCATAGGATTGCACCCACCAGCATCGTATCCCTACACGGCTTTATGGTGGATAGGTGTGGCTCCAATCTGATAAGCACCAGGGAACACAATGACGAATATTTCTGGAAGAATCGCTTGTCGAAAACAAGGAGAAAAAGGGCCTCTGGTTTTCAGGTGGGTTGAAAAAAAGAAAGCAATTCCCTGTAGTCGGTATGTGCCCATACCAAACGGTTAATAAGAAAGTGTTTACTTCATGAGAGCATAATATAAAACCAGTCAGTTACTTAAATGAGAGATTGTAATTCACCAACTTACTTCAGAATGGAGCTAAAATTATTCAAATAAGCTCCCAGGATTCACTAATTATCGGAACGATAGGCGTTTCTTGTCTCTATTGACGCTATACAAGGTCGTAATGAGAAACCAAATAAGTAGTCATGTTTTTACCGATTTTACGAGTTTTGCTGTAGTGTGACTAGCATATGAATGAGAGATTTCGTATAACAAATATGCATCTTCAGTTGCATTACTTATTCACCTGTTTAAGTTCAACGGAATTCTGTGGTACAACTCCATTTATGAAGAGTGCATTGACGTCTTTGGGCGTATGAAGTGCTTAAAGTTGTCTTTATCTTCAGGTCAATATGACTCAGAAGGGGCTCTGTCCATCCATGACCCAGGTGCGTAAAAATTCGCAACCTCTACAAACTTCGGTAGTAAAATTTCTTACGGGTCTGGGAGACATACACAGCGACTTTTTTATAACAATGCATATCTTTTCCCCTATTATATTCAGATGTGTAGAGTTACACACCAACGCCAATCGTTTATATAGAGGACGGGTGTTAATGACCTCTACAGTGGGTTGTTGAGATGAGCAGTTAGTGGTAATGAAGGCCTTCAACTCCCATATCTGGTCTTCATTGCAGCGATGCAGTGCCTTGTAACCCAGTGGACGTCCGATGGCCAGTTATAAAAACAGCAGTTTCATACTTCCTGGCAGATTAAAACTGTGTGCTGGACCGCGACTCGAACTCGGGACCTTTGCCTTTCGCGGGCAAGTGCTCTACCGACTTTTATTTTTTTGGCAACTGCTCTACCAATTTTTTTTTTGCTTCTAGCATTTTTTTATTAAATATATAAGACAATGACCTCTATAAAATAAAATTTTTCTATGAAACGTAAATAAGTGGACTTTTTTACATAATAGCGAAAAAAAATATCCTGCTTCTGTCAGTACAAAACAATAACGGTCTACGTTCCTCTTTTGGGCTTGTACCTCGCTAATCCCGTTATACCTCGCGTTGGTGCCGGGTACGTCTTCTCGTGTGGTTGTGGATCCTCTCCACTGTCCTGGTCCTTTCTTGCTCTGATACGTATAGACAATAATTACATTCTCCTACCCGGTACACCCCAACTGGGTGGGGGATCAAGCAAGGCACTCCCTAAAAAATTCGCGTAATATGTTCGATATCTCGGATGTCTCATAAGCTGTGAGTGATGTTCCTGTAGTAAGGCCCAAAAGTCGAGCACATTCTTACTACCGTCTCGGAAAAGATAACGCACAGTCAAACCTCGAATCCAAGTCACTGCGTTTGTCTTTGTTCGGGGATAATATGTCCTATCTGGGAGAAGTAGTATGCGTGGTTCTATTGTTTGCGGCCCCACCCGAAGGAGGAAGGCGATCATTTCTTTGACCAAACACCATACGTCCGCCGAAGGTCCGCATATCAGGCGATGCTCCTCTGCGTCTATAACATTGCACTGCGGACACAGTGGCTTGTCCGCCATATGAATTGTATGCAACCTGGAACGAGTCACGTATTTCCCATTTACCACCTGATACCACAGTGCGCGCGTTCCCGTATCAAGGTGTTGGTGGTGCACTGTACGCCATACCACTGACCAATTAACTGTTGGTTGGCGGCGCTCTACGGCGTTATTCGGCCGTCGTCGGGTCAAGATGTGATATATATCACGTGCCGTTGCCGTCCTGGTAGTCGGTAGTTCAATATGTACACAACTGTGTTCCATAAAAAAGGTTCGCATATGGGCAAGCAATGCTGAGATGTGTGACACCGCTACCGGAGCCGAACGAGAAGGTGGAGCGAGTTCGTCTATCAAGGTGCCAGTCAGACTGGCTGGTGTCGTTTCCACATCTTTATGATTGTGGTTACATAAATAGCCACTGCTCGGTCGCGTACGTGGACTAGTCCAAGACCTCCACGACTACGAGGAAGGGTGGGGGTTTCGTATCCTACCTTAAAAAGCAGACCTGTGCTCACAAAATATCCTAGTGCCGCCAGGATTCGGCGGGCCAACACCACCGGCATAGGAAGAACTTGTGCCAGGTGGGGGATGCGAGAAGCTAGATAAATGTTGGCAAAGGTGACCCGTTGTATCATATCCAGTGCCCTTAACCTACCGACTGAGCTACCCAAGCACGACTCACACTCCGTCCTCACAACTATACTTCAGCCAGTACCTCGTCCCGAGTTCGAGTCTCGGTCCGGCACACAGTTTTAATCTGCCAGGAAGTTTCATATCAGCGCACACTCCGATGTAGAGTGAAAATTTCACTCTAGCATTTTCATATAATCATTAGTGCAAGCCAAAATTAAGGTGAGTAGCACTCAGTGCCCCAATCCGCCGGCTTGTCTCATCTGGTGAAGAGTCCTGAGATGAGCAAACACAGCCAGCCTGTAGCCCTGTCGTATCCAGCATACTGCAGCCGAGGCGGGCTGGTTGTCAGCACTCCGGCAATGTGGCGCGAATCAGGGTACCAGCAATGGTGTGCAACAGCAAAGTTTTCCTTCATAGGAAAATGAACAACAGTAGAGTTTGCCAAAACAAAGGCAGAAGTTGCTCGCCCATTGCGACGAAAACTCAGCATCTAAGAGGTCCCAATAACACGAATTAGGTGGCCTCCAGTGGATAAAAGTTAGGCAGATTAAGGCAGTTTGGCAGGAAGGCACCAAATGAGCAGCATTAGGATTTAGGAGTAACGCCGGCCGGAGTGGCAGAGCGGTTCTAGGCACTTCAGTCTGGAACCAGCGACCGCTACGGTCGCAGGTTCGAATCCAGTTTCGGGCATGGATGTGTGTGACGTCCTTAGGTTAGTTAGGTTTAAGTATTTCTAAGTTCTAGGGGACTGATGACCTCAGATGTTAAGTCCCATAGTGCTCAGAGCCATTTGAACCATTTAGGAGTGGCTGGCAGACGTGCAATTAGGTGACGACAGCGTCTAGCGGCAGCAGCTTGATTACCCATGTCTGAGGATTACGCCTGGCGCAGGTTTCACCTAGTAACTGGCTGTTGGTGAAGATGACTGGCACTGCTCTACTCAGACGGGTGTATTTTTACTTCCGTAGAAATGTTGGAACACGTGAGGCAATACTGACCCTTCGACTTATCTTCCCCGAGGACCGCTTCTACCAGTTTTTTCATTCGTCTATAGAGGATCCGTGTTAGTATTTTGCAGCCGTGGCTTATTAAACTGATAGTTCTATATTTTTCACATCTGACAACACCTGATTTCTTCGGAATTGGAATTATTATATTCTTCTTGATTTCTGATGGTAGAGTTTTGTCAGGCCTGGCTCTCCCAAGGCTATCAGTAGTTTGAATGGAATCTTGTCGACTTCCGGGGCCCAGTTTCGACTTAGACCTTTCAGTGCACTGTCAAAATCTTCACGCAGTATCATATCTCCCATTTCATCTTCATCTACATCCTCTTCCATTTCCATAATAAAGCCCTCGAGTACATTGCCCCCTATATAGACCCTCTATATAGTACTTCCAACTTCCCGCTTTCCCTTATTTGATTAGAAATGGTTTTCTATGTGAGTTCTTGATATTCATACAAGTGGTTCTCTTTTCTCCAAAGGTCTCTTTAATTTTCCCGTAGGCAGTATCTACCTAACCCCTAGTGATGAATGCCTCTACATCCTTGCATTTGTCCTCTAGCCATCCCTGCTTAGCCATTTTAGACTTACTGTTGATCTCATTTTTAAGACGTTTGTATTCCTTATTTCCTGCTTCATTTACTGTATTTTTATATTTTCTCCTTTCATCAATTAAATTCAATATATCTTGTGTTACTCAAGGATTTCTACTAGCTCTCGTCTTTCTACCTGCTTGATCCTCTGCTGCCTTCACTATTTCATCTCTCATAGCTACCCATTCTTCTTCAACTGTATGTCTTTCCCCCTTTGTTGTCAATCGGTCCCTAATGTTCTCCCTGAAACTCTCTACAGCCTCTGGTTCTGTCAGTTTATCCAGGTCCCATCTTCTTAAATTCCCACCTTTTTGCAGTTTCCTCTGTTTTAATCAGTACTTCAGATATTTTTAGTGTAAGCGATTTTATGGATTGTAGAGTGCGACCTTTGTAACATTAGATTAATTTCGGAGTTCAGTTGTCCTGTTTAGAAGACCGCCCAGATCGGACGCATATCTGCCGACGCTGCTGATAATTATTTGGCACACCGCCACTGTTCTGTTCTATTGAGACGCAATCTCACTAGGCATATTCATAGTTACACAGAGCAACAGAATTAATGTAAATGTCTATTTAATTTAGTTTAATATTTTGTGAATACTGTGATATTGTGTTTCATTTATGGTGCAAGCTATTTTTGCTGTTAAATGGCGTCTTGGCATGGCTAAAGACTCCGTGTTTTAAATATTATCAATGGTCCAGCACGAACCGAAACTTTGGAGTTATTTGGTCTACGAAGTCCAATAAAGGTATATTTTCAGAAAAAAAGAAATATCACCCATTGTCAAACTTACTATGAACGGATCTTACGATAAAGCCATTGTTAAGGGCCCAAAATTTGTATAAACTGATCACATACTATTATCTTTACCTCTTATTATTTACCTTTTCTCTGCCATTATCTAACTAGACAGGATAAGCCACGATAAATAAAATTTGGTGATTTAGTGATCACCTTTGCTGGCACTCCTTTCGAAGGAAAGTCTAATTAATATCGAAATTATTTTAAATTTCTTCTTCCAAATCTTCTGAAGAGGTTTGTCTGTTTATTCTTATCGCTTTGGGATAGTAGTTCTTACAAATTTTTCCAGTGCCAAATTACTTTCATTAAGGAATGTCCTACTTTATAACCTTGAAATAATGTATTCATTACTGTTGTCTTGTTTGTGTTTTGGAGCCTTCGGTCGTTGGCTTAAACAGTTTATTTGCGAAAAGGAAAAAAGGAAAAGGTGCTATTGCTCGTTCCTTGAAAGGGGTTAATATTGTATTCCGTTCGTTAGTGTAATGTGTTCTGTAAATAAATGCGATGAAAGGAAAAATTATGCGATTATTGAGGGTCTGCCCTTCCATATGCCCTTTCCCGTCCCCACCTAACGTTAGGGAATTTCACTCCCTTTATATTTACTGTTCAATAATAACATACCAGTACAGTATCAGAGCTAAAATTTACTATTTGCTCATGCTTATTTAAGAAGAGGAACATCTTTTTTCCATTGTTGTTTACAAATAATGTAAATTATTTGAAGGCGGTAGCTACTTTCTGATGATGACATTTTTAGCCAAAAACCAGACAAGTAACTAAATTAATCCCCTAGAAAATACGCAATATTGTGCTTTTCATTTATAAATACGTAGCTCTACCACGAAGTAATGGCAGAGTCAATTAACACCTCCCAAATATATTTATAGATCCAGCTAATACATTTTAAATCATACGGTCTTTAACTGTTGTATTTATCATCCTTTGATGTCAAAGTTTCTAATTTTTTTTTGCGCTATACATCTTGAATGATATATTATATTTACTCTAAGCAGTAAGCACTATGGGACTTAACATCTGAGGTCATCAGTCCCCAAATTCGCGTTTGTTTAACCCTTCCAGACCTGAACGTTTCCTGGAAGAAATAAAGTATTTCTTTATGTAGTAATGCTGTTAGGTGATTTTGTATTGGTTTTAGATGCAAGATTTATACAAAAATATATACCGGTGTTCAATAGATACTTTGTGAACCTGGCATCATTTTAAGGATTAAAATAGCTAATTAATAAGTATTTTCTATCGTAGTAAATAGTAAAATTATCATTAAATAATTATGATGCAAAAGAATAATTATTGTATTCTGTTAAACTCTGGAATATAGCTGAGCAACCACATCCATGTACTCAGGTGGTCACGAGCTGCTGGCCACTGCTACACTGACTTGCTGGTATTTTAATTGTGACGCCCAGCAGTTGGCAGTACAAGAGGATGATGGAGAGGTTGACCTTTCACAGATATGTACCCCTGGCTTCCATTGGGTAACAATATTTCTGTTGCAGCTAAGTAAACTTTAATGTATACAAATGTAGCTTGAGTATCTGAAAGAGCTTAAAGATGTCGCTAATCTTTTGAGTGATTTGGTTGCGATATGTTACTGTAGGCCATTTTGTGTTGCATTGAGTGAGTTTGAACCCCATTTTAGTGTAATGGGTTGGTGTAGGTGGATTGTTTTAAATTTTGCTCTCTTCGGTTTGTATTTTCTTTATAATGGTGTGATGTAGTTTGCGTACACTGTTGTATTTTGATTTATTGTTTTGTGCTGTGAGGATGATCATGTTTAGTTTCCTTAAGAGATAATTTTGCTTAGAGTCATTCTGCATAGCCTATTTACCTTGTGTCTCACGACCGCCATTTCCTGGTAATGTCAGTACTTTGATTTCTTATTCATTAGAATGTCTGAGGCTGTTTTCTTACTGAAAATAATGTGATTTGTCTCTCGTTAGATTTTATGGTTTTAAGGTCGAAGTATTTTATTGTCTCTTCTGTTGCAATTCATATAGTGAAATGAATACTGTAGTGAATGTACTTTATCTGCCTATATGTATTTGCAGTTCATAGCTGATATAACACGATTTAATTAACTTTACATTCTGGTGTCTGTAAAAGTCTTTATAAATTATGATTCTAATATTTTGCAAACTTTTTCTCACTTTGATTGGTTAGGATATCTGTCAGTGTGTATAAGGCTGGGATCCCCCTTGGAGGACCTTCACTTTGTAAACCGATTGAACTGTTAAATTGAAGGTGGTTTTGCTCACTGAATGCTTTTATAATGTGTAACACTTATTTTGTAGCGGTGTTTGGAGTTCCTCGGTTTTCTTTCAGTTTTTCGTTTATAGTGATAATTCTCTCACTGAGTGTTGTTGAGGTGTACTTGTCTTTCACATCACAGGAAATCAGTTTTGCAGTTAATGTGTGTATCCTTAATTTTCGTTATGTCTAAGATGTTCTTAATACTTATGTTTTTCTCTCACTTGAAATTTTATGTGTTTGGGTTTGGTTGAAGGGAGCGGTCATGAAATGAATCACTCGTCTCACAGAAATAAAGTGTTTCTGCATCATACTTAGGTAGGAAATGAATTACATACGTTAGCTGCCAGTGGACATTGACTTATGTCAGTAGAGTAAGTTGTCCCAGGTCATGATTGGAACCTGAGTCTCCTGCTTACTAGACAACACCATCTGGACCCAGTGGCCTCTACAACCGCGTGGATTACCCTAACATGCCTCCTTTCGGAAACAAATTCTCAACTTATACCACATACAAGTGATTTAGTGCCCCTGCGCATTACCCTTAGTACTCGCAGCATTCCGCCAATTCCAGTACGAGATAGAGCTTGGTGTGCACCTGATATAGAGGGAGTGTTGGCCGTCGTCAACTCAATTTTATGCAATTTTTTCATTTTGATCCCTCAGCCTCTATGAATAGAGACATAAAGGAATTACAGACGTTAGCTGCCAGCAAGCATTGGTTTAGATGAAGGTACAGACACCAGATATATGTAATTAAGATGATTTCGGCCTGATGGAACGTGTTCTACGTTAGTCCATGAGTTTCCGGTCGACGGTGTCTGTATGGCATAGTGGTCAGCTCTTCTGCCTAGTAGGCAGGACTCCCAGGGCCGAATCCCGTTCTGAAATTAATTTTCAATTTGCCTCAGTGATGTAGATCAACACCCACTGGCAGCTAATGTGTTTAATTTCTTTGTGTCTTTGTTCATAGTACTGCAGGATCGAAATGATTTCTTTTCTTTTGGACATGTGCAAAGGCTGGATTCTAAGCATTGGTGTTGCTGGATTTATTTACACTATGTCCTATATCTGGGATTAGTAATATGTTTTCGAGCTTACTTTGAGATCTACTGGTTGGATCAGATTTTAGTTCATCAAAATTATTTTGTTCTGTAATAGTTATTTCGTTTTACTTTTGTAGCTCTGTCTTACCATATTGAGCCGTGGCGCCATTAAGTTAGTTTACTGCACTGTCTGAGGCCACTAGCTCAAGGGTAGTGTTGACTATCCCTCTTGCAGCCCCAATGCCAATGTCTATGAGGAATAGTTGGTTCACATGGCTCAAGTGGCTATAAACACTATGGGACTTAACATCTGAGATCATCAGTCCCCTAGACTTAGTACTACTTAAACCTAACTAACCTAAAGACGTCACAAACATCCACGTCCGAGGCAGGATTCGAACTTGCGACCGTAGGAGGAGCGCGGTTCTGGACTGAAGCGCCTAGAACCGCTCGGCCATAGTGTCCGGCCAAGAGTTGGCAACTGTGGGTTGTGTCCTCAGAAGCTCTTTGCTTGCCAATATGTGTACGGGTTTACTGGCTCAACGGCGGAAATACCAAAATAGGGGATTGGCGGTAGCGTCGCGACAAGAGGCGGTCACAAGGTCCAAGCGGCCGAAGCGACGAGATACGCGAGGAGGGCCTGCGCAGAGTAACGATACCGGAGTCCTTCACCGGGGTCAGCTTCGACTACAAGCAGCAGGCCGACATCCCGTCGGTTGGTGGGCGACATTCGTGTCGGACGTCGGCTCGTGCCCTGGCTGCCCCCTTCTACATGGCTGTCAACGGCACCACCCAGTAACCGCCGCGACGCACCGCGGAGCTGCTTGCTGATAAAAGGTAGTAACATTCTATAATCCCTGTAGTGATTGGTGTCATTGTCTAACCGACCTCCTAATTATTTTCTGGTATGTATGCGATCCTCAGAGTTCTACTCGGTCGGCTATTTGGTCGTAAATATAGGCCGTACTATTGAACTAAGACACTCGTAGTCGTTTAAAAATTTGTCCCGTTACTATATTGCCTTTCTATATTATTTTATGGTTTGTACAGTGTTTTACTCGCTCGGCTCTTCGGTAATAAATATATACCGTAGTATTGTATTAGACACTAGTTATCGTTTGAAAATTTGTTCTGATATTATATTGGCCTTCCTTTCATGTTTATATCTGATCATTGAAGTTTTAATGAATCAGCTCCTGCTAGGAAATACGGTCGGAACAATTGTACCAAGCCACAGGTTGACGTTGAACAAACAGGGGTTTTGTGGTTGGATTTAGATGTTAACGGTAAATTTCTTTGAGTGTAACTGCATTTTAGATAATCTGAAATACCTGTTTTACTAAGCTGTACGTTCCTGTCTTCGAAAGACCGGGTCATTTTTAGTGTATTTTTAATTGGATCTTGTGGTTCCGCCGAGTGAGTTCTCTTGTAATAAGTGCCCATACGTCACGTTTTAAAACGTTGCTTCAGAGTGGCCTACATAACTGATAAGCAATTTAATTTTTGACATATGGACAGCCAACTGTCACCAAGGCTTTAGTCAGAATAAAACTGTCAAAACGGACGGGTTAGGATCCAGTCGCTCTTTAGTTGCTGATCGAAATGAAAAGGTTGCTCACTCTGAAGCAAGCCTTATCACTGTCATTATTGTTTCCTGATTTGTTTAACCTTTAAGCATAGGTGCGCATCTTAACCCCCCACCTTTCCACATACAATGTCGAAATTAAAAAAAAAATTAAGGGAAAAAATTTTAGGTCATCTATTTGAGTAACTGAAGCACTCTTGTCATCAATATTACTTACACGTTTTCATGTGTTGCAGAGGGGCACTGAATAAGAGAAACTGTATCCAGCGCGGCAGTAAACACCGCTGTTTCACCCGATAACGGTCGGGCTGCGGGTCTGGGCCCTTGTGACTATTGTCGTGTTGTTCTTGTTTTGATTTTTCTTGTAAAAGCTAATTCATTTCACAAATCTGATAATTGGATAAATAAACAGCTTGTGTGAAAAGCAAGTTACATTGGTGGCTCCTCCCTTCTACGTTTCCCTTAATACCAGTAAATACCACGTATCACATATGTATTACAGTCCAGTTTTGTTGCTTTTGTGGCTACATTCTTCTTTCCAGAAGTTTTTCGTTGTTGACTTAACAGTTAGTCACCTTTGTTGTCCTTTTTCATTCTATGTGTTTCCTCTTTTTTTACGAAGACAGTTACTTGTTCGATTATCAGTTTCTTGATTATATCACTGGTCTGGTTTTTTTCTTCTTGTGTTGTAAAATGTTTTCTTCCTATTATGATGTGCGTAGTGTATGCATTTATTATTCATTCTTGTTAATATTATATTTACGACATTTCTCTGACAAATATGTATCTACTTCACTTAGTTGTTGTCAGAGTTATTCATTGCTCTTGAGTAAAATGTGTGTTGGAATATGCTGAGTTCGTGTTTGTGTGTGTGCTGTGTAATCCTTCAGTTTTTTTCTTAAGAGTACATTTAATTTCCTCTGTTGTATGTTGTTCTGTTGATACTTCCTATGCTTTCTGATCTGCTATATCTGTTACAACTGATAGGAATGTAGGTCTGCTCAGGTAAATTGCTATCTGCAGGAGAAAATTGCGCAGTTTCCTTTCTTAGTGGAAGCTTTTGCATACTTGGCGAGATTTCATCCTTTAAAAATTTCGCTGTTAAAATCGCTTTGTTATCAGCTTCAGAGTCACTATTTACTTTTACATTAAAGGAATTAGAATCAAAAGGTAATTTTTTGCGAATTTTGAACTGTTTCTAATCTGTTGGATTTGGTTGGGTGACATTTTATTTGTGTTGTAGATGTGTAATGGGTATGCTTAACATGCAGCTATTATATTCTTAACACATGCCACTACTTTTACTCAACTACCACTTCAGATTTCTGTATCATATAAACACAAAAATTCTTTCTTCTGTAACTAAATTCTTTATTTGCATGTACCGAACAACTTTCTTCTGTTCGTGCTAGGCAAGTAGTTTGGGCTTGCATGAATTAACATCGAGAAGCTGCTAATATATGTAGAATAAAGACAGGTTCATATTACAGACAAAACTAGTCTTGAACAGTTTAGAGAAAGATTAAAACCAAAACTCAAGAAAATAACGGACGATGGAATAACTCCACAAGCATGGGGTAAAAAGAGGGACATAGTCAGTTCGTCCGCTCCTGAGCAGGTTAATAAGATCCCTCAAGCGAAGAATCCCTGGATTTCGACCACTACTCTAATACTCATCGAAGAGCGGAGCCCACTGAAGAAACATTGCATTCAAACCACTGAATTGAAGGAGCATTCAAAGTACTTTCCAGCAAAATGCGGAGAGCTGCGAAACTCACAAGACGCATTATAGTTCCAGTATTGGTAATGAAGTAGTCTAGTTTCAAAAGCTGAATGAAACGTATACACACTTAAAGAAGGTATACAGCATTCCATGAGAGTAGGAGGATGGAAGATGTAAAACAATATCTTGGGAGTGACAAGAAAGAAACAATTGTTAGGTGGAAATAACTCTGCAGAACCCTGTACTGTCAAGGAAGTAATATCGAATCAGACACAGAGGCTGACATTTCTTTGTCTGGAATCGAGAACTCCATTCGAAGGAAGCAAAAGCCCTAGAGAAAGATGGCATTTCCAGAGAAGTGCTGACTGGAGTGGTAGACCAAGGGATGCATGCTCTACATTTAATAAGACTGAATTACTAATTCCTCTTCACAAAAAAGATTCATTTAGGCACTGCTCCACTTATCGAACTATAGCATCTACATCGCATTCTAGTAAATCCTCCTGTACATAATGAATCAACACCTAAGGATATTCCTGCAGTCTCCAATTTCTGCAGTTCAAGCCGGGTTTGTGGCAGGTAAAGGTACTTAAGAGACCATCATTAATTTAATTTGCCCCTGACTTCATTTGGATCAAGATTGTAAAGTGACTTTTGATTGTATCAAACGAAAGTAGTTCTCGCATGTGGTAAAGGAGTCTGTGGCTCCAAATCAACTAGTATCATTGTCAAAGCATATTTATAGCAGTCAAACTGCTAGCACAAATTTGCGTGATGAATACTTGGATTTTCGACTTGGCAAATGGTGTCAGATAAGACTGCATGCTGTTGCCCAAGTTCTGTAACAGCTGTATAGAGCATTTCACCAGGGACGCACTGGATGGCTGGGTTAATGGAATTTAAATTGACGGCAGGAAAATCAGCAG
The DNA here is from genome assembly GCF_021461385.2 of Schistocerca piceifrons. Lineage (NCBI taxonomy): Eukaryota > Metazoa > Arthropoda > Insecta > Orthoptera > Acrididae > Schistocerca > Schistocerca piceifrons. The sequence continues at coordinate 627,431,546 of NC_060140.1, forward strand.
CCTACTTTGCAGATGATATTATCCTCATTGCAAGAGAACGATCTTAGTGATATGGTCTCCGAGTGAATAGAAAGTCTTGGTTTTGGTTCTGAAATATAGTTCTGCTTACTTGATGCTTAAAGGATCGTGAGGTAGCGAATGACTGAGTATATCTAGCATCTCCGATAACTGACAGAGGATCATGTAATCCACATAATATGAAAGTGTATATATGTATGTATCCTCCGCATCTTCTCCTGAGCTACTGTATAGATTTCAATCAAATTTTCTACATATGTTGTCTACTGATCTACTATCGGGAAAAATCCTCGGTGGCGAAAAGGGACGGGAGGTGAAGATTACTGCCACATGAAGCATGACCTTCCAAATTGTCACTTCTTCACTACTAATTCTATCTTCAACACATTTTGTAGACATTATTCACACATACAACTGAACGTACTTGGAAATATATAATTGTTCCACACAAAGTTCAGTAGATATGACGTCATAAACACTGAGATGCGTGAAACACTCCCGCCTCATTCATGATTTTTTAATTTATTACACCTGTACTACCACCTCTGTCCGCCTCTCGTGGTCTCGCGGTAGCGTTCTCGTTTCCCGAGCACGGGGTCCCGAGTTCCATTCCCAGCGGGGTCAGGGATTTTTCCTGCCTCGAGATGACTGGGTGTTGTTGTGTCGTCTTCATCATCATCATTCATCCCCATTACGGTCGGAGGAAGGCAACGGCAAACCACCTCCATTAGGACCTTGCCTAGTAAGGCGGTGCGGGTCTCCCGCATCGTTCCCCTACACTCTGTAAAGAACCATGGGACTTCATTTCCATTTTTCACAACCACCTCTATTCACAACGCACACCACAGACAGTATCCTCACATATCACTAGATACACCTTCAAAATTTAATCATAGTACGACATATAGTTTAGGAGCTATGGCATTACAAGTATTGAACTGCGTGAAACGAATTTGCAGGGCGAAACTCGCTAGAGATACAGGTGAAATGTTAGTACAGATAAGGTATGAAGAATGTTTAGTATATGTGAAAAGTATGTAACGTGTGCGTTTGTGGGTAAATCCACGGATAAGAAGTTCTTCATAAAATCCTTGCATCGATTTCAACCAAACTTGGTACTAACGTTAGTATCGGCAAGCAAATATTGGGGGAAAATTAACAACCTTCTATTTGGGCAGGAAAGATATTGGGGAGGAAGAGATGGACAGAAGGAGACAGGGATGGAGGAGATGGATACAGAGAAAGGATAAGATGGATAGAGATAGGGTGAAGACGAGAAGCACAGAGTGTGGGGGAGGAGAACAGGGAAAGTGAGGAGGAGATAGAGGGGGTAGAGTGAAGGGGAGAATATAGATAAAGAAACAAAGGTAAGAGGCAACAGGACATCATTGTGAGTGAAGACAGAGAGGGGAGGGGGGTGCATATGGACAGAAACGGAGGGAAGAGCAGATGGAAATGGACAACATCCAGAGGAGATACCGAGAGAGTAAATGAAGAGAAGGACGAATAGAAGATTGAAATAAATATATTCCAGAGCTACACAGAGTACTCAGCTAGCAAAGAAATAAAACATCGAATCGTTCTTGGTAGAGTTACAATATATAAACTCACAGAAAAGGGAAATATTTGAATCAATTAAGATGTGCTTCATGTAATCATTGCTGTTCCCCAAGTTCTGGTAAATCTGCGATACCTACACCTTGAGAGATTTTGACAAAGGCCGAATTTATGCCTTCGAGATGAGGTGTTAGCGGATGATGTAGCGTGTACAACAGCTGTAAGAAGACCCAATGCTTCTATTATAGAAGAACGTAGCACCACAATGATTTGTCCTCGCGAGTCAAAGATATATCTAGTTTCTCGGGCACATCCCGAGAAGAGGGGTATAAATTAAAAAATAACATCATGCAAGGCAAAAATCAAAGGCAGAGGACCACAAGGAACAGCAGCAACTAAACTGCTGGAACATGCAAAGATTACCGGCCTAACTCTTCACATTATACGAAGATGAGCAGAAGATCGCTGTGGATGGAGACGCCTAGTCGTAGAGTCGACTACGAAATGAATGAAGAACAGAGGTCACGACCCCTCAGCAAACAGTAAACCGACTAGTGAATGTTTGAGCTGCTACTCCTACTATATTGCGACGCCTGCAAGAAATTGTAATATCCGTTACTAAGTGCATACAAGAGCATTGAACAGTGAATGTACCTGCTCCACATAAGTAGAACATCTAATAAAAGAAACTGTGAAATAAAATAAGAGCATGGCCATCTTACGCCCTAACAGCATAAGAAAGCAGATTCCTACTTTACACGAAGAATACTTCATTCACAAGGTCATAAGTGTGAACTAAAGTACCTCCAGTGACCAAAACAGCAATAACGGATAAACACTATTCAAACAAATTCACGGCTTGTAACGCCAGAAAAACGTATCCTCCTATTTCCATCTACTGTACTGTAATTTTTCCCTTGTTTTGTTACCTCAAGGTATGACATTTCTGTCTTTATATATTGTAATTGTTTTACTATTTGTATATATATATATATATATATATATATATATATATGCATTTATGTCGTTGTATAATTGGTTTGTTTAGTAAATATTATTTGTATTTTTACTCTGGGTCTTGCCTAGGGAAAACTATGCTATCGAACGAATACATCGGTAGGTCATGTGGAGAACCTAAGTGTTTAGGATCTTTGGTAGTGTTAACTCTGCCGCGTGGAGCGCGGGCAGAGCAGAGAGAGAGTCTGGCTGGAGTAGGGCAGTGGAGCAGGTGTGTTGTGTGACGCTCCCGCGAGTTGCCGCGCTTTCGGGGTTTTGGCAGCATGTAACTGCTCTCGACTTGCTATGATAGTTTCTGACACGGTGTCGCTCATGGGAAGCTTTAGCTGGTGCACATCAAGAGCCCGTTTCGCACGGTGACAGTGTCGAGATGAAGGGGCGCCAACATCCAGCTTCTGCAACAGCGACGGCCGACAATGAGTGACTGTCGCCACCTCCTCGACCGACGACTTCAAACCTTCAATCAACCAACAAAGAAGACTGGAAGCACATAAAGTTTTAGAACTGTATGGCAGACCTCAGCTTTTAAAATTGTTGCATCACAAAACTAGAGGAACTTAGTATGAACCTTTGTTGCTCATTGTCCCAATTGCATTACCAAGCAGGATACCTTCCTTTTCCGAAATGATCCCAAGTGTTGTTGAAATTCAAATGCAAGCATTAAAGTAATATCATTCCAGTTCACTGCTTTAATTTCAAAGTTCAGTTAAAGTATTCATAGCTAGCTACAATATTTAGATTACTCAAGCACAAATTATGAGTGCAAGTTTTGTTACCATATTTTCGCTTACCTGTGACTTCAGCTCAGCTTGGTACATACTAAATTTTACTATTGTTAATTGTTCAGAATCATTTAATTCAGGTTCAAAGTTAAATCTCTTATTTCTAAAATGTGTAGATTCAAGTAGCTTTTGAAATGATTGTTGAGGTGGCCCAAGACTAAGCTTATTTTACTGAATTTCGTACTGCTTCGGAAACAAAGTTCACTATTAATTTCAGTCACATAATTAACTTTCAATTTTCTGGTTTTATTAATTCCTTTGCTAAATTAAGTCAGAGTGTAACGAAATTTATTACTTCTGACAAACTTTCAGTTTTCACACAACAAGTGTAAACCTTCAGTTGCCACGCTTTTAGTGCTAATTATATGTGCAGGAAACTTTCATTTTCAGTCATTATAGTAGTTTTCCATAGGACTGGCGACCGTAATTTTCCCCAAAACTCAAATATCCAATTAACGCCAATTAATTGTTAATGTAACGACTGCGCATTTTCTTTCTTTATTAATTTTACCCATTTCTCAAAATTTATTTCCACCGACTTCATTTGCATTTTTCCTTTCATTTAGATGTAACCCTTTCCTCCCTCTTTACTGACAAATTAACTTCGGTGGTGATTGCTTTTCCCAAATTTCCATTAGGTACACGCGGTTTAATTTTTCACGGTCATTAAGGTCTATATGTGAGGAGGAGGTTACAGGCTGACCATAAAAGATGACACATACGCTCACCTTGCTCGACCATCCGCTCCGTCCCCCCCCCCCCCCCCCCCCAATTCACCACTTCACTATCACTCTCTCTTATAGCGCTCAGGATCCCTTCGTCAGCCCTAGAGCAAGTGAGCAAGAACATGTGCAATTGCTAAGATATAGGTTACATGGAGAGAAATGCTTAAGTGTTACTCATAGACTGGGAGAAACTGGTGCTCTGTGCATCAGGTGCTTACGGAATACCGCATGGATTAACGAAAAGTACATGAAGTGATTGTAAGTAAAAACTTCAGTCACACAGTTGTAAGTAAATATGTTTCAAATGTGCTGCCAAGAGTTCCTATGGGTATCCTATTAAAAAGTGTAAAAATAAATAATTTTCTTCCTATTGCAGATCATTTTAGACGCCTAGCCTAGCAGTTGAAACGTGTTTGATAGCCAAGTGAATAATTTAGTTCCTAAAAACGGAATATTATAAATCGTAACTGAAGTAGATGAGAAATTGGCATATATTCACATCAGTATCGAGAAAGACAAAACTGAGTGCCTTAACGGAAATTAAAACCGAATACATACTTTCACTCAAATATTCTTTCTAGCGTATCTCTGCGCCTGCTTTAATTTTTCGGGTCATTATTTCCTACTCTTAAGTTCCTAACTCTTCAGATGATGATATACACAGATGGAGGGACAACCATCGCTGGGAGATCCGTCATGGCAAAAGAATAACATAGTGGAACACTGAGGGTACTTCTCGAAGTGATGCTTTGAAGCTGCAGCACACTGCTTATTGAAATGAATCAGTCTGGCCAGATCAGATTCCGTTAAAGGGAAATGTTTCTGGTCGCAATTGTTTCACGCATTGTAAGCTGAGATTTAATACAATTTCATACACATACTATTTCAAATGAAACTAAGACGTCCGTTAACGAAATTTTCACAGATAATATGTACCCGATATGATAAATTTTTTTGTTGCCACTAACACTTTCAAGTGCTCTACGTCTTACTCGAAACGTTTTCCTGCAGGATTTCATTCAGACAGCAATCACTTATGCATAGTAACTGTGGACGCACGCCAAAGCAAACAATCTCTGCATTTCAATGTATTTTGTCAGCTGACTTATTTATTAGCTGACACCGATAATGCAACTTTTCTCATCACAGCTTTTCGCATTCGTTAATTATTCAAACCAGAAATTTGCATTATTTACGCTCATTATTCATTTAAATATATTTGCGCATTTATGTTATTACGTAGTTTTTGAAGGCATTTTCGTCCTCGCGTCTGTCTCCACCTCTGGATATAATACTGATATTTTGTTTGCTACTACAAAAGTTTTCATCCATTCTTAAAAAGGTGTCAGTCATTATACAACTGATGTTCAAACATTAAGATTGTTTTTATAATTCGTTTGTCCTTATTGCGGGTGTTGCCGTATTTTCCCTCTTAGTTTTGTCCCAACTGTAGTTCTATGCGATATTGAATATTGTTTTCCTATGACGCGGCCAAACCGAGAATTAAAATCACCTAATGAACGTATCTCAACCATTAATCCAATGTTTTGCTGAAAAATTAATCTAATATGCCACCTCTATGTATGTTATGTTTTCGATACTAGCTGAACAGATTGAATTCGCAGTGCTTTATATTAGGAACAAGTAAATCATAAGTATCGGTAATTAACTTCCTTATTTTTTTCTCTTTTAATCAATGCTATGTTAGGGATGGACATAGTCGAAGGAAAATCAAAATCACAACTAATCAGTCTAACGCAGTATAGCGAAGTACAAAAATTTTCTGTTGCTAGAAATACAGCTGTAAGGTTATTGCGACTAATTAACAACACAGCCCTGGGGGAAAATTGCTCCCAACTGTGCCGCTAATTCATATTTGACTCGTGCATTTTGTTGCCATGGTCCCAAGCGCACATAAACTCCTCTCAACTGTAAAGCTCTTGAAGTCCAACTTTCCCGGGCAAAAATAACTCTTGTTTCAAGGCTGAATACAAACTAGATGTTCGCATTCATTGAGCGTTCCATAGCTAATAATATGGAAAACAGTATCTGAATGAACAAGAGATGTCATTACTCTGAAGAAGGAAGTTACTGTTTTGTGGACACTGTGTGGCCTATGAAAAACTGATCTGCGCTTGCAAGTAAAAATTCTGTTTTGTTACCGAACGTGGTAGAAAGACAAACTGTTGTACATATTCAGAGATTAAAAGCTTTACATCTGAACGGAGGTACTAGTACAACGACAGTATGACGACACTATAAAGTGCTATGCCACTGCTGGGGTACAGAGAGGAAATATTCTAAGACAAAGACATGGTTGATGAACGTAAAACAGGAGAGTGGCCTACTAACTATGTATTTGAGCTTTTGACTTTAATGAGTTAGCTTTGATTCATTTGGTGACCTATGATGTTATACACTGCACCCTAGTAACGTTAGTTATTCAAGAAACCAACTAAGAACATGATACTAAATGTCCTCTTATGAACTATTGCCTTAACAAAGCAGTGCAAGAGCGCGTAACAGATCTCCTTGTGAAGCTGACATAGGTGATATATGCTTTGGTTGTACTACGTAGAAAAAGCTGTTAATACAAATAGTAATTTGTATAAACTTTTTTCTTGGAGAAAATCAAGTCCTGCTAAAACACTTTAAAGCTAATTAAAACGAACGTGACTACAATAAAATATTTATTTGTAAGGCATGTAGAAACGCGTGTCAAAGACTGTAGACAGATCCTAGATCGTAGTGAAAGTGAAAATACTGCATCAGCGATGCCGTTGTTTACCAAGGAGGCGGCGTGGAAATTTCGCCATCCACATTTTAATAGAGGAAGATTTCAGAGTTGCGAATGCGACTACCTGTTAAAGAACCTAGGTACGTAAGCTGTGTCGTAGTGTTCTATTGACGTAACAATCTGACATGCAATACTAATGTGGTTGGCTTGCTCAACAGGATCCTGTAGCAAAGCAGCTAGTTACTGCTGCAACTTTGAAACAGCTTTCAGTTAAAAGGTTCATATCAACATCCCGCCATTATATATATATATAAAGCGACGCCAGCTAGCCACAAAACACCAACGTCATATTATGGCCCCATTGTCTTCAGCTCCTATGATATTTTCGAATTTGCTCATGGTGGCAATAGTTAGTGACTCACCATGTATATATGTTATTCCGAAAATATAAGAGCCGGAAAGTTTGTGGAGCAAAAGTTGCATTTGATGACGTTGGGTTTTTGTTGCTAGGTGGGGACGCTTTAGAGATATGAAGGTTTCTTTTTTCTTTTTTTTTTTTTTTTTTTTTTTTTTTTAAATAGGATGCTGTAGCTTGTTACTTATTTTCTGGTAGCGACTATAGAGGCGAAGAATACAATGAAGTGTAACAGTAAGGTCTTTGAAGGTCAACGAATGGCACAATGGTGCTATGAACGTCCATTTACCGAACGTGTTCGAAGTGATGACCATTAATATCAATGCAGTGCTGCAATCTTTTTATCATGGATTGAGTCGTATTCCTAATCACATTAGCAATTATCGAAGCACATGCTCCGACAATTCTCTTTCGCATGTCTTCAGATGTAGTTGGAACGTCTTTAAGAACGGTCTTTTGCGAAACCCCACACGAAAAAATCCAGAGGCTTCAAGTCTGGCGAACGAGCCGGCCATGACTCATCTCCTCCACTTCCAATCCAATGTAATGTAGGGTAATGTCTCTGGAACTCATTTCCAGCCATTTAAGAAAAATGTGCCGGACACCCATCGTGTTAATAACACCATCAGTTCCTTATTCGTAAATGTATTTCTTCAAACAACAGACCTAATGTTTCTTCCAGGAATGTGGTGTACTTCCTACCATTAAGATTTCCTTCGATGAAATAGGGGCCTATATTTCCGTCCTCCAGAATCTCACACCATACATTCACCGACCACGGTTTTTGTTGTGCAAAGCAGTCAACATGGATTTGCAGTTGCCCAAGAATGCGTGTCATGCAAATTAACACTTCCATGGTTCGTGAATGTAGTGTCGTCAGTGAATTAAACCAAATTAATAAATGTGTCATCACACTGTACCTGAAGTTTAGCCGATCGTCAGAGTTCAATGCGACTCATACAATCCGTACCAGTTAATTTTTGGTGGAGGCTGATATGGTAACGATGATATTTATGGCGATGTAGAACACGAACAACATTACTCTGACTCATGCCAGTTTCCTTGAGATTTGAGGCGAGCTAACACACGGACCTCGAACCACAGTGACAAGTGTACCAATTTCCGTTTCCTCGTTAGTAACTTTCCTTTGCCAGATATGTTTTCGATGCGTTAAAGACCCAGATGTTCTCAATTTATCATGCAGATATTTAAATGTACGTGTAGGGTGAGTATGTTGAGGATATCTTTCAGTGTATAAGTCTCTATCTCTCACAGAATGTCTTTGGCATTCTCCTTAAATGAGAAGCATATCTACTTGTTCTTCGAAGGAATACATCATTCACATTCGCTTGATTCGACAATATTAGTCTTACCGTTCCTATTAGCGTTGTATTGGGTAACCGTCCATTGGTGTTTACATGTCAATGGCAAGTTAGGTGGATACGCCGTAATCGACGAATATTTACTATCTGCACGATATACGAGAGCGAATTGTCACATCATGTGCTTCGATAAGTGCCGTAGTGGTAATGAATACCACTCAGTCCATGATAAGAAGATTGCAGCACTCCACTGATACCAATCGTCATTACTTCCAACAGCTTCTGTAAATAGACGTTCGTGCCACCTTTTTGACCTTTGTTGATCTTCAAAGACCTTACTGTTACACATCACTAGATTCGTCTCGATTGCCGCTATCAGAAAATAAGAGCCAAACTATAGAATCCCATTTAAAAATACGAAGTCCATAGTCATATCTATGCCGCGACCCCTTCTAGCAACAAAAACAACCGACCTCATATTATGGGACCCGTTGTCCCACGCAACATTCATCCCATAAACTTTTCGGCTCCTGTCATACTTTCTGAGTTATTCTAGATGGCAATAATTAGTGACTCACCCTATATATATTATAAGAGGTCCGAGCAGATGTAATTTCGATGTATTGCTCACGCGCTGCCTGCGGTATCTAAGGTATAAGAGAATCTCAGACCAGAGAGCAGTGTTGACTGCAGTAGGAACTGTGTAGCTGTAGCAGTAAGTTGTTGCTAGCGAGCAGTCTGGTCTGGTCTGGTGTATCGTGTTGGCTGGGCCGGTCGTGGTGCAGCGATGCCGGAGCCTGAGCATTATTGTATAAGGTAAAAAGCAGCCTCGCGCGTATGTAATATTGTTATCCCTAGTCCCATATAAATGTTTCAAAAATCTCCTAATAATAATCTTTCTCATAAAAATTAACAACCATTCATTTCAATTTAAAGAATTTACCAATTTCTCCAATCCCTGGTCATCCCGATTATTGAAAAGAAAAATCAGTTGTTTCCTTTTATAAATGTCAAATCTATCGGCCAGCATTGCACAGGGCTGTGCCAGAAAAATTTATTGTAAGAGCAGATATATATTCGTTCTCCGGCGACTTCATTGATGTAAGAATTTTTCTTTTGATTCAGAATGATTTTTCAAGGCCAAGACGCAGCACTGCTGACGTCCAAAATTTACCAGGTTAAATTCACAGTCAATTACTGAAAAGTTATAAGTGAGCGACAATTTAATTGAGAGGTTAGTTACATTGTATAATTACCAGGTTACTGAATTTATTTTTTGTTGGAACGTTACACTGAATGTGAACGACATAATTATAATTTTTACTGTTGAGAAGTTTAGGAATTTTTCTGTTTTGAGGTTACACTAAATGTCAAAGAATTTTGTGGGGAGGTTACACTTGGCGACAACTGGCCAGGATCGTATTTCTTTGTGAATTTCTGAGAAGTAGTCAGTTATATATCTGCTCTTATTTACTTAAATGTAGTTTGCATCTGGCGCAATGCATTTACTAATTTGTCACTCTTTCTTTCACAGATCATCGGCAGTTTATTGCTCTTGGTTGTAATTGTGTTTGCTCCATTTTTGCTTCGTCTTTGTTTCATTTTTTGCTTACTTTTGATTTGTGAAAAATGCCGCGGAAAACTGTGAACAGTATATCGCGATGTGCAATGAGTTAAATAGCCGACTCGAATAATTTGACCGATAATACTAGCGACACTCAGTGTCTTAATGATAGTCCTCTAATTACAGATAATCGATGCGTACCGACCACTAGTAATGACTTTAATCCTAATGATGAACAAACAAATCCAATTATGTTAACGACAATTGATGACGCGGCACGTTCCGTTACAATGAACGCTGCCCAGTTTGACACACCTGACTTGCAAAATTTACGCTGTGAACAGATTAATGTTTCTGACGAAGGTGAACAATATACACAAAATATGTCAGATTTATTTGATTCCTGTGTAGTGACCCATAGTGCACATCTAATTAGCAAACCTTTTCGTGAATCAGACAATGACCAAATGGTTTCACAAAATGTGACAAATGAAGATACACCATCACACAGTACAGAGATTAGAGTCGGTAATTTTGGCTTGGATCAAGTTGTAGCATTATTACTACAATTCAATGAAAAACAAGACGACAATTACAAACGACTCAATGAATGGAACAAACATCTTAATGAAAATCTCAAACAAGAAATTAATGAAAATAATGAAAATCTCAAACAACAATTTAATGATAAACAAGACAACAATTTCAAACAACTTAGTGAACAGATTACAGCTGTTGCCGCGCAATGTCATGATACTAAAGAACAATTACGTGAGGAAATTAAGGCTTGTGCTAGGGACAGTAGTGAAGAAATTACATCTGTGGCACAAGAATTAAGTAATATACATGCAGCCACTACAAAAGTACTTAGAGATGAAATTAGTGCAGTCGCTAAACAATGTTCTGAAAACGCAACACAGTTACGCGACGAGTTTAAACTAATGTCAGCAGAACTTTCACGCACATTGGATGCGAAAGTAGACACGAAATTTGACCAACAGAACAGCCAAATTGACGAACGTTTTAATCACCACCTACAAAACAGTGAAACGCGTTACCGTAAATTTGTACAGGAACAGAATAAAGTAAAACCACGCGACTGCTACGGTCGCAGGTTCGAATCCTGCCTCTGGCATGGATGTGTGTGATGTCCTTAGGTTAGTTAGGTTTAAGTAGTTCTAAGTTCTAGGGGACTGATGACCACAGATGTTATGTCCCATAGTGCTCAGAGCCATTTTGAACCAGAATAAAGTAAAGCAACAAGTCATGGAAACAATTACTGCACAGAGACAGGAAGATAAGCGTAAATAGTTTATGAAAGCAAAAACATACGTAGACAACAATATTGCTACAGCATCAGACGACATCAAACAGTTGAACACCGAATTGCATGATGAAATCTCCGATCTTAAAACAAAAACAGACACAAACACTTTAGACTTTCACACAATGCCCAACATACTTGAAAAGTAGGAACTAATACAGGATCTCGATGCCATCAAAGCAGACGTTAAGAAATCACGTAAAAGCATTGACTGAAAAATATGATGAATTGGCCAGTCGTATTGATGTTATCGAAAATAGTAATGACACCAAATCAGACGATACGTCGCCAGTTTCGCTTAATCAAGCACCCTAATTCCAAAGTTTACAGCGGACGATCAGTGAGATGGGTTCGACCGGTGATGCACTGCGTAGAGGATTGTCATCTTTACAGCACGAATTGACGGAGATGAAAAGTATTTCAGCCTTTAACACATCACAGCATGCGCCACTTTCCGAACATTTGTCAGACTCACACAGCCAGTATAATTTAGGTAATTTACGGAGAGTACGTGAGTTAGATTCCGAACAGACACAGGCAAATAGAGTCTCATTCAATCCTGAACCTACTCAGACACTCAGAGACGATAATTTTGATCACAAACAGTTTCTATCGCTGAGAAAATTTAAGGTATTTAAGAATGACCGAACACAGATTCACCCTTTGGTTTGGATACAACAATTTGTTTTTGAATTTTTACCGGCATTGCCTGTAATGCAGAAATTAAAATTTATTTGCAGCGCGTGAAAGACCTCATGGGATTCATTACACTTCGATGAATTTGTGCCGTATCGTGCACCGGGCCTCGAGCCGTAGTAGTGCTGTTTCATTTTTAGTATTCTGCACTGCTGCCTTCTCTTTAATTTATCCTTTATATCTATCAAAACAACTCTTCAACTATCGAGCTATCTAGGATTAAGAATGAGTAAAGAAACCTGATATGACGAGTTCTGCCTGAAAGTGACAGTTTTCATTAGACACTTCCGGAATGAAAATAACTATAAGCGTTATTTTAATAACAGACAAAATTTTAATCATCAGTATAATTATATAAAATTTTCGGCAATCGCACACATATTTTGACAACAATAAAGGGTTTTCTCCACAATAGCAACAAAACCAGCGGGTTAGCATACCTAACCATCAATGTGGTTTGCAAGTTCAACCAAACTTTAATGTTTCGCCGCCTACACGTTTAGCGTCGGCTCCACCAAATAGTAACGCACAGCAACAAGGATATCACTACGTACAGAAAACACTCCATTTCAACTCATATTGCAATGCACCATATAGCAATAATTATTATGACAGACGTAAAAGTAATGAGCACAGTTTTCAGCGTAACAGTCGGTCTTACCGGCAGCAGATTCATCTGCAACAACAAATTATCATGAACGAACCAGACAGTCGATATCATCCCGAACCCAACACGTCAGGAAGAAATAACACAACATTACAAATAATCGAGATGCCACAGCATCCTCCCGCAAATAACAGCACGTCAGAAAGAATTTGACTAGATACAGTACAGGTTGCATCTTCCAACAACGTAAGCACTACTTTTGACACACAGACTCTTGTTCACGAAAATGTTATTAGTTTTGACGACATCCGATACACACTTTTGCATGAAAGACAGAATCACAACGTATGTAGTCAACATCGTTATCGCATAAGGTAACTGGTCTGAACACAATTTGATTCTTGAACAACTGTTGCAAACTTTTCGTACACAAGGACTCACAGTTATTCTTAGCAAATGGAACTTTGGTAAAACTTCCATAAAATTTCTTGGACATGTAATTTCAGCAGAAAGCATTGCGCCTGACCCGGAAAAACTTCAAGCTTTACGTGACATTACTGTACCTACGACGAAGAGACTACTACGCAGCTTTTTGGGTTTAATTAACTTTTTCCGTAAATTTATTCATTACTCTGCTTTAGACACCCCTAGATTGTGCCAGTTGACGGGTAAAAACGCTATTTGGTCCTGGGATAGCCAAGCACAGTCTGAATTAGTCAATTTGAAACATGCATTGTTGAATGCACCTCTTTTATCACACGCAGATCTTGCTAGAAATCTTTCCATTGCCAGCGACTGTTCTAACACAGCTTTAGGCGTACATATTTTTCAGGAAATTGAAGAAGAAGGTAATACAGTAATTAAAAACATCGCCATTGCAAGTCGCAGTCTGTCATCTGCTGAACGCAATTATTCTGTCACAGAACTTGAAACATTATGTGTTGTATGGGCATTTACGAGAATTCGGCATTTTCTTTATGGAAGACATACTACCGTTTACACACACCATAGAGCTATACAGTTTTTACTTCAGCTATATTTTCACATGACACATTAAGCAGATGGAAACTTTATTTACAGGAATTTAATTTTACAATTGTTCACATTCCCGGTACACAAAATATTGTAGCAGACGCACTATCCCGTTCTCTCAGCAACAATCAGCAAGACATCGCAACCAACTTCTGCCAAGCAAATTTTAGCGTCATGTCTATTCAACAAGTTGCATTTGAAAATTTCATTTCGTCGTCATTACGAGACATAGCACAGGAGCAGAGCAAAGACAACGTGTGGAAAGAAATTAAACACCTTTGGCAAGATAGGAATAATGTTACCATTAGAAACCATTATACTGTAAGCAATAATATTCTGTTTCGCCGCTCTCACCTTGACAGCAATTGTTGGTTATTATGCATTCCTGACGAGCTTGTTAACAAATTAATTTGGTATACTCACTTAAGTTACGCACATTATGGAGCCAGAAAATGTTTTCTTATACTGAGACAGAACTGTTATTTTGCTAACATGGAGAAACGTAATCGACGAGATTTAGCGTCATGTGAAATCTGCCAGAAAGCTAAATCAGACACGACTTCACATATTCCTCCGTTACATCTTATTTCACCCGTTAAATTGAGACACATGGCCGCTGTAGACATTTTTGGTCCGATTCCCAGATCTAATAGAGGTTCTTGTTACATCTTTGTCGCTGTTGAACTCACTTCGAAATTTGTTACCTTTACTCCGTTACGCAAGGCTACTGCTAAATCTGTTTCGAATGAATTTGTAAAACATTTTCTGTTCCATGTAGGACATGTATTGAAAGTAATTTCTGACAATGGACCACAATTTCGATCTGCGATATGGACACGTATGTTACGAGCTAGAAACATTTCTCCGATCTATATATCCAAGTATCACGTTTCTTCGAACCCTTGTGAACCACTAATGAAAGAAATTGGTAAACTATGTAGAATATACTGCCATGAAAGACATATTGATTGGGACACACACATACACTCATTCCAGGATGTAATTAACTTCATACCAAATGAATATACTATGCTATCTCCGACTGTTATATTGAAAAATGTTGAACCACCTAACAAAATTAAAGAATTAGTATCCTTTCCTACATCTCGTCGACTACGCCACCATGAAATAATTGACATTGCACTCAACAACATCAAATGTGCCGCAGAGCGAAGGAGAAGACAGCAAAAACAGGTTTGTACACGCCGTGACTTTCACATTGGACAGAAGATATTAGTATGCACACACTATTTATCCAACAGAGGAAAGAGTAGGTGCAGTAAATTTGAGCTTCTATACGCAGGTCCACATAGAATTCGCAGCATTCCACACCCCAATGTAGTACACGTCGAAACTTTGAGAACCAGGAAAAGCAAGGGCAATCACCATATTTCCAATATTAAACCCTTTATTGAATGAACACACTTTATGATTTATCACACTGTAATGCCATTTCCTGATATTTATATGACCACTTAAGCAATTATATCTATGTCACTATTTATATTTTTTCTTGGCAAGATATGGTTAGCAGGTCGCTTTTATTTTCGTTAGAAATCGGACCGTGCACATTTTCCATCTTCTGCTTAAGTATGATTGTTTTCCTATCGAAAGTAGAATTTTTCTATGTATGTACTATGAAATGTTTAAGATGTAACAAACACCAGTTGACATTGATATTTTGCCTTATGATATCACAACATCCTGACTATTCTACATTTTTTGCTACTACATTATGATACTGTGTGTACATTTTTTCGCTTGAAAACTGTCTATGTTTTTTACCTAATAAGTTTTCTGTCATGCTATGCTGTATGCTTAGTTGTATCACTAGAAACAAGTTTTTATCTAATGGGTATATGATTTAAATGCAAGATATTAACCGTTATTCATCATTTTCAGAATGCAATAATGTGTACAAGAAATAAATTAAACAAACCACAGTGGATTACTATGAAATGGGAATTTCACCTTCGGAATGAACGAAAGAAAATGCAATATCTTGTCATGAAGAGTAAATGGATCAGAATTAACAAGCATTAACCAGAAAATACTATACACATCGTATGATAGCAGTCTTGACTAATTATTTTTGTTTCAGAATACGAGGCGAATGATGCAGGCTGTCAGACATCTTAGTTTTAGTGATGAAATATGCTAGAAATAAGAAACTCTATAGTATGAATAGTTGTATGAAGTAAATGGTAATATGAATAATGAATAATTAAGTGTCCTTTTTAGCAGGTGATAATAAATGATGATTAATAGTTATATGAAAAATATGCTAATATGAATAATGAGGTTTTTCTTTGTAGGTGATGATAGTGATGAAGTTATGGTAATATGAATAATGAAGTTTTTCTTTGCAGATGATGATAATGATGATGTTTATATATTTACTATTAGGTAAGACATGCTATGTAGTTATTTAGGTATTTGTTGCAGTTCGTTCTGACAGTATGTCTTATGTCGCATGGTATAATGACTGAATGTTTTGGAAAGGACAGCTAGAGTACATACATATTGAGTACACGTATTTTTTCCAGGAGAAGCTATTCATGAAATTAATGTGCTATAAGCAGTTAGTCGTTAAACCTGTTCTAGTACTTGCATTTTTTTTACCCATTTGTGTGTATCATTTATGAATGTGATCACATATACTCTACTTGTTTCATAACCTTGCTACAGCTGACTCATGATGAATGACGTTATTAATCCTTATTTCCAGCAATAAGTCAAAAGCAAATATTTTCACACCCCAGCAATTAATTATCGATCCCAACTTAATGCATAGCTAGCAAAAAAAAAAAAAAAAAGAATTATTACCAGTCCCAACTATTACCAGTATACAACCAACAAATAATGCTTCCCATTTAAGATATATTTCCAGTTCTAAATATAATACAAATTACTCAGATGTATTGAATCCATTATATCTATGTATTATTGGACCACAGACCTTGAGTAATAGTTCCAATGTCTTATATTTTAAATATGTCTTATGTCACTTACATGATATCATATATGAATACCAGTAGCTTATTGCTACAATCATTAGCTCCTGTTTTGAATGATGACTTCTGAATAATACTGAATAATGTTTTGTAAAACTGTATGAATACTTTGTAACTGGCCAATGAGTGCCAATAATTACCGCAATCAGATGAGTTATGAATAGTGTTTTGTAAAATTCAATACTTGCTACATGTTTAGTAACTGGCCAATGAATGCCAGTGATTACTATAATTAGATGAATTATGTATAAATGCTATGCCAATAATTAACTCATTATGAATGATGACTTCTGAATAATGCATAAAACAATGCTTTGTAACTGGCCAATGTGTGTCAATAATTACTATATTGAGATGACTTATGAATAATGTTCTGTAATACTCCATACATAGTACAGAATTGTTTAGTAACTAGCCTATCAGTGCCAATAATTACTCAAATCGGTTGATAGACTAGTATAATTCTCAATGATGACTAGCATAAGACTTAATGTCCTTCATCTTCTGACCTAATTACCAGAAATTACTGCAGTATCCGTTTGTCCTGTCCATCATCATGATCATGGAGCACTATATTTGGTTTTTGCACTAATTCTACGTTGGTGAAAGAGTATGGATTCTACAAGAATGTGGTGTTGACACATCATGCTGTCCACCACCTTGAACGATGGAGATGTTACTATGGTCCTACTGTTTGGTGTACCTAATGTACTACCAAAATGATAACATTGAATATTAATACAACATTTCAGTGTCTTGGCTACACTGATAAATACTTCAGGGAAGAGAACTTCAGATTGTCTCACTTGGTGTTGTGCTTCTGTAGAAAGATATGGACTTTCAGTGCAGCTGCGTGCAACCTACAGTGCTACAACCATGATGCAATCCTTCCCATTCCTTTCCTAGTTCTTGAAATATGCTAAAGACTTTTACAGTGAGTGTGCACTTTATTTCATTTGTTAATAAGATAAGTTGTCCTAAAAGTACTAAAGACTTATACAGTGCATGTGCACTTTATGTCATTTGTTAATATATTTTGTATTCAGTGCGTGTGCACTTTATTTCACTTCATGATATGTTATGCAAAAATGCTAAAGACTTATACAGTGCCTGTGCACTTTGTCATTTGTTAATATCTTTTGTACTCATTGCGTATACTTTTTGTCATTTCTTGACATATTCTGTACTCAGTGCGTGTGCACTCTATATCATTACTTAATATGTTCTGCACGTATCAGTAATGTATATACTCTCTGACTGTAGATTTTAGAAAAATTTGTTGCTCATGGCAAGTCCAATTGACTCTCCATCGCTGCCAAGTGTTTGCCCCCCCCCCCCTCCCCCCCTGTGGAGGGTTGTGTATGAGGTCCGAGCAGATGTAATTTCGATGTATTGCTCACGCGCTGCCTGTGATATGTAAGGTATAAGAGAATCTCAGACCAGAGAGCAGTGTTGACTGGAGTAGGAACTGTGTAGCTGTAGCAGTAAGTTGTTGCTAGCGAGCAGTCTGGTCTGGTCTGGTGTATCGTGTTGGCTGGGCCGGTCGTGGTGCAGCGATGCCGGAGCCTGAGCATTATTGTATAAGGTAAAAAGCAGCCTCGCGCATAAGTAGTATTGTTATCTCAAGTCCCATGTAAATGTTTTAAAAATCTCCTAATAATAATCTTTCTCATAAAAATTAACTTTTAACAACCATTCATTTCAATTTAAAGAATTTACCAATTTCTCCAATCCCTGGTCATCCTGATTATTGAAAAGAAAAATCAGTTGTTTCCTTTTATAAATGTCAAATCTATCGGCCAGCATTGCACAGGGCTGTGCCAGAAAAAATATTGTAAGAGCAGATATATATGCGACATCCGGCGACTTCATTGAGGTAAGAATTTTTCTTTTTATTCAGAACGACCTTTCAGGGCCATGACGCAGGACTGCTGACGTCCAAAATTTACCAGGTTAAATTCACAGTCAATTACTGAAAAGTTATAAGTGAGCGACAATTTAATTGAGAGGTTAGTTACATTGTATTATTACCAGGTTACTGAATTTATTTTTTGTTTAGACGTTACACTGAATGTGAACGACATAATTATAATTTTTACTGTTGAGAAGTTTAGGAATTTTTCTGTTTTGAGGTTACACTAAATGTGAATGAATTCTGTGGGGATGTTACAATATATTACTTATTAGCTTTAATCGTACTATACTCTATATGCCGTATTGTAATAAGTGCTTTACTTCATGTATGCCTGATTACCCATTCCTGGAGGACTGTGGCATGCAGTGTATCTACGCAGTATCTCAGTTGCTCTCATTAGCAGTTGGAGCCAAATTATCTGCTCCGTTCACCACCACCAACCACCATTACGATAGTAAAAAACAAACTGAGAACGTAATTCTAAATGTCCACTAATGAACTACTATCTTAAGAAAGTAGTGCAAGGGAACATAACAAATATTCTTTTAATTTTGATTATGTATCTGTAGTTTATACGTTACTACTATTATCCGATTTCCCTCGAAATCGATTCTGTATTTATATATCAGTACACATATAAATGATCTGAAGATAGTCACAATCTGACCGAAAACAGTTACCATAAAATATAACTACTTTACTGCGGTCAGGACTGATGTAATACATTTTAAAATTTATAAAAAAAGTCATCGGAAACGGAAGAGGGACTTAAATATTTACTAATCCGTCAACTGCGAGGGTGGGAAAAGAAATCGTCGGGTCATTCTTAACAGATCCACCACTGCATTCGTCTCAGTCGGTTAAGATAAATCACGATAAGTCTAGAAAGAGTGTGGCAACTCGACGTGGAATAGACTCAACAAGTCATTGGAAGCCTGACTTCCCGGTAATGTCCCATAAATGTTCGATGAGATTCATGTCGGTTGATCTGGGTGACCAAATGATACTCTCAGGTTGTCCAGAATGTTCTTCAAACCAATTGCGAACAACTGTGGCACAGTGACATGGCGCATTGTACCCATAACAATTTATTCATTATTTGGGAACTCATAGTCCACGAATGGCAAGAAATGGTCTCCAAGTAGCTCAACATAACCGTTTGGAGTCAATGATAGATTCACTAGGACCAGAGGACCCAGTCCATTCCATGTAAACAAAGCAAACATTCTTATGGAGCCACCATAGGCGAGGAAAGTGCCTTGTTGCCATTTTGAGTCCACGGCTTTGTGGAGTTCTCACCATTCTCTAAACCTACGATCAGCTCTTACCAACTGAAATCGGTACTCGTCTGACCTGGATACGGATTTCAGAGTCAACTAGCATCAGATAAATGTGGTCAGGAACCCAGGAGAGGCACTGCAAGCGACATCGTGGTTTTAGCAAAGGCACTCGTGTCGGTCGTCTACTGCCGTAACCCACTAACGCCGCATTTTACCGCACTGTCCTAATGGATACGTCGGTCGTACGTCACACACTGATTTATGCGGTTATTTCAAGCGGAGCTGTTTGTCTGTTATATCTGACAACTCCACGCAAACGCTCAGCTCTCTGTCGTAAAGTCAAGGCCGTTGGCGACTGTGTTGCCCAAGATGAGAGGTAGTAACTGGAATATGATATTCTCGGCATATTGTTGACACTGTGGCTCTCGTAATATTGCGTTCCTCAACGCTTTCCGAAATGGAATCTCCCATGCGTCTAGCTCCAACTATCATTCCGCGTCAGAGTCTTTTAATTCTTGTCGTTCCGCTCTAATTACGTCGGCAGCCATTTCACATGAATCATTGGAGTACACATATCGGCTCCGGCAATGTACTACCCCTTTATACCTTGCGTACGGGATACTACCGTTGTCTGTATATGTTCATATCGCGATCCCATGACTTTCGTCAGTTCAATGAATATATAAATTCAGCAATCTTTGTCTGTCTGATCATCGTATTTCATCTGTTATGAATAGGCTTAAAATCCTGCAAATCCGACACTCTTATGTCCACAACGAAAGGCGTAAGAATTCAGTTTGAAGGATAATGTTACCCTGTGATTGATATGGCGTGCAGTGTTACAATACAGAATGTTACTTCTCATTTTGTATTTATTTTCGTGAGACTATCAGTTACACTTTCTAAAGGAGAGAGGTGGCAGTAAAGCGATTTGTTTACTAAATACAAGATGTTTGCTAAGATTTAAGGCCACTTGAAGGGAGACCTGAGAGCAGCAATACACAAATTAACCTGTATCAGTAATATTAAATTTAAACAAATCGATTTACTGAAGCAGCTAGTTTGTAGTCATCGCAGCGAAAATATGTCTTTTTTGTAAAGCCACTGAAACGTTCTACAACATGGCAAGTGCCACTGGTTATGATCCATGCAGTATACACAAAAACTAAACATAATCAACTAAATTAACCTCTCTGTGGCTCCTGCGACTTTCAGGTGTAACATATTTATCAAACACCACTGAGGGTTCTCCGTTAGTTACTTGAGGTGTTCTTCCTTCCGGGACAATTAATTCTGGTGTAACAAGATGCCTGTAACTGTGCTTTTGTTCCTTACAAGTATTAAAATAGGCCTCCTGCCTCTAATATTTGCTTCGGTGGATATCGACTTCACAATACATTAAAAATGTCAAACTGATGCAAAAAAAAGGCACATGAAAATTATAAAATACGGAACAGGTTTCACTAATAAAATTAAAATGTACTGCCACGCGTCGTATGCACATGTAATTTCGTATATAGTACATACTATTGGTGTGTGTGTAAATTATTGGAGTGGTAACAGCAGAATGCATTTGTCCGGCTCCAAATGATATAAGAATCGCAATGAGTTGCACATTAAACCAAAGGTACTGGACAATGTGCATGACAGCACAAGTCCGGCATGCAACAATTGCGGCAGTGTTAATTAGGTAAGCCCAGCCACCACAGAAAGTTTATGTGACATCTGATGAGGAAAACAGTTTTTATTGTCCTGGAGCCAGAAACCGAATGAAAAGCAACAATCGATTTTTAACTGACCTGAGACCGGCGTCAGAAATGTTCGGTATGCTGTCCGCGTTTACTGCCACTAGTAAATATCGAGATACAGCATGTTTCGCTATGGATCGGAACGTATCTGGATCCATGTTCAGTATGAGTTCTGCAGTATGTGTTTTTAATTAAACTACGTTTGTAATGGGAACACTGACCACACTATCTTCAGGATAATACTTCAGTCAGAAGTCGCGCGAATGAAGATCAAGTGATCTGGACGGGCAGTGTGTAGGGAAATGACGGCTCATAATTTATTTACAATGTGCCTCTGCAGTAGCTACTCGGTGGTCTGTGCACTGTGCGGAGCGCCATCTTGAATGCAAGTGATACTGCTCAAACATCCACGCTGTTGAATGACTGGAACGACATTGGTGCGCAAAAGACCCTCATAGCGTTTGGTAGTGACACTATAGGTAACAGACACAGCAGGGCCAATCTCCTCGAAGAAATGTGGCCCTACGATAAACGATGCCGTCAACTCGCACTGCACAATCGCTTTTACACAATGAACCAGTAGCAGTTGAATTGCGAGCAGAGTTTCCGTTGCCCATATTCTGCTGTTCCGTGTATTGACATGTCCTTGGAGATGATTATGGGCTTCATCTGCCCACAAAATATTCCATCACCGTTCATTATTCACCTCCATTCGAGCATGAAATTCTAGAGCACACACTTGTCTTACTGCTATGTAAGTATCAGGCAACTTCCGCACACGGGTAAGTTTGGGTGGATAGTAGTGTCAGAGACAGCAAAGGACTTGGATGAGCAGTTGAACGGAATGGACAGTGTCTTGAAAGGAGGATATATGATGAACATCAACAAAAGCAAAACGAGGATAATGGAATGTAGTCGAATTAAGTCGGGTGATGCGGAGGGAATTAGATTAGGAAATAAGACACTTAAAGTAGTAAAGGAGTTTTGCTATTTGGGGAGCAAAATAACTGACGATGGTCGAACTAGAGAGGATATAAAATGTAGACTGGCAATGGTTAGGAAAGTGTTTCTGAAGAAGAAAAATTTCTTAACATCGAGTATAGATTTAAATGTCAGGAAGTCGTTTCTGAAAGTATTTGTATGGAGTGTAGCCATGTATGGAAGTGAAACGTGGACGATACATAGTTTTGACAAGAAGAGAATAGAAGCTTTCGAAATTTGGTGCTACAGAAGAATGCTGAAGATTAGATGGGTAGATCACGTAACTAATGAGCAGGTATTGAACAGAATTGGGGAGAAGAGGAGCTTGTGACACAACTTGACTAGAAGAAGGGATCGTTTGGTAGGACATGTTCTGAGACATCGAGGGATCACCAGTTAGTATTGGAGGGCAGCGTGGAGGGTAAAAATCGTAGAGGGAGACCAAGAGCAGATTCAGAAGGATGTAGGCTGCAGTAGGTACTGGGAGGTGAAGAAGCTTGCACAGGATAGAGTAGCATGGAGAGCTGCATCAAACCAGTCTCAGGACTGAAGACCACAACACCAACAGTAGTGTAGGACGTTCCGTTAAATTTTACGCACCGTATTCACAGGCGTGTCTAATATTTGAGCAACTCCCCGTGCACTGTGTGTTTGCACACCACTGCTCGACCCCTCTTGCAGTCCTGTGGCCACATCTGAAGTCGGATCAAATGTTTTACTAACTCAGCCACAATTCACCACAACAGACCTTGTCTTTTCGAATTAAGAAATCATTTTCTGCAGGCCGTTGGAAGACATTGAACAAACGCCTTCTCTCATACCCTTGAGTGTAAGGCACTTCGACAGAGCTACCAGTGCAGTCACCGTTCTTGTAAATGGGCGGCGTGCGATCCTGCAGGCGGCGTGCGATCCTGCATTGAAAGTCATATAGAGCGTCTCGGATGCAAAGTACGGAACAGCCATGTATCCAGTATTTTTAAATTTGCATATTTTGCCTCTTACAGCGCTGACTAGCGATTCAATAATATTGCGATCAAAATGACATCAATCTGAGCAGTGTTTTTTGTTTTGCAGCATTTTGAAACCGGAACATTATTTATTATCACGCCGTATACAGGGGTAGACCGGGATGAAACGACCCCTTGGAGTATAATGGTAACACTCTGTGGCTTCGCAGTTAGTGCTTCCATCCAGCGGACAATTCGTGAATTAAGAGCTCACATGAGTCTAAGGTTACACCAATGATATAGTTCCGCCGTGGGTTCTGCAACAAGATTTACTGAAGAAAACTTCTGTTTATGCACTGTTTATCTAAGGTAAGTTCTAAATCTGTAATTGTTTGTGTCACGCTGTGTGCCTCTAAAGTGAGTCTCAAATATTTCGGCCTTTAAGGCAGTTTATAAGGTAGTTGTATTCGCTTTGTTGTTAGAGTACAAGATGGCGTTCTCCTGCAACGTTGTTCTTGGTGCAGAACGAGTGTTTGGGGCAAAATTATCATGTAGGAGAGATCATTATACCCCGTGAGGATCATATTATCCCATTAATAAACTATTACATATAAATAAGCCGACTTTTCTGTTTTTATGTGTGCTTTTACTCAACGACATACTTAATTGTTCAGTTTCATGCGGTTATTTCTTTAAGTGTTTCAATTTACAGATCCAATAATGGTGCATACTTACGTTCGGAAAACTGATCGCCAAAACTGGTGTGCTGATGATATGAACAACGCCATTAAGGCAGTCCAAAATGGAATGCCTGTAAAAACAGCAAGTAGGAATTGTAATGTCCCTAGAATGGCACTAAAAAGAAGAGTAGCAGGAAAAAATACAACTGCTGTGCAAGATAAGAAAGTCTTAGGAAATTATAAACCCGTTTTCACCCAATGCCAAGAGGAGGAACTGGTTAACCATATCATGGATACGGAAACAAGATTTTATGGTCATATATCCTTATGAACCAGAAATCTTTACTGATGCAGACTTTATAGGTGCAGAAACTACCGACCAACTAGAAGATCAGTCAAATTGTGAAGCAATGGAAACTGAAAGTGGTTCTAAAGTCTTAATTGAAGAATGCACACCACATGCACAGTCTTCTATCAATCAGTAATCAGGGTCTGCAGAGCCTACAACACATGAACATCACTCAACAATCACAACTTCTGTTGAATATGACCTATCAGATTTAGATATTTCTCTACCAGGAGAAAGTGGAGTGGGTGCATCTTTATGTAGGAAAACATCATTTGGTACAACATTTCCAGCCCAAATCATTCCAGTTCCCAAAATGAAAGGACAAAGTTGTGTTTGGAGGAGGCAGAGGGGTGGCGCAACAATACTGACTAGCAGTCCACACAAAAATGCCTTACTGGAGGGAAAAAGGATGATTTACAGAAAAAGATACACCTACAAAGACCTAAATGTAAACAAGTTCATGTAAACATATCTGATGGCTCTTTGCAAAGAAGAAAAGAAACGTCTAAGAAGACGGGAAAGTCACGCATGCTACAGAGTTGTGAGACTGACGATCCTGAGGATGTCTATGACGATGGTAACCAAGAGTATATTTACTGCAAAGGAACTTTTCCATGTTCGTTAAGTGGTAAAGGTTAGATTATGTGCCAGGGCTGTAGAAACTGGGCTCATTAGGAATGTCCTGGAGTTGACGTGATATAGACTTCATTTGTGATTTTTGTAGAAACAGAAATGTTCTGGCAACTAAAAGGAAGTTGAATATGTAAACAGCTTCGTATTCTTTTTGTTCATTTTGTATTTTAAATGATAGCCTTGAATATTTTATTTTTTAACTTTGTGACAGTGAATAGAAATTTAATTTCCCCCTTAACTAGTTGCGTTTATGTAAAATAATATGTTTCTTGATACATTTCGTAGTATAAGTTGAATAATATATGCATTTAATTTACTAGAACAAACATAATTACAAAGAACGCAGTAAACTGCAAATTATAAGCCAGGGGATCATTTTACCCCAAAGACCAGGGCCAAAATGATCCTTTACATTAAAATTATCTGAGCATTTATTCTCAACTTCATTTAAGTTTCAAAATTTTAAAAGTAAGTTAAATAACGAGTAAAATATGTGCAAAACATATACCCAATGGATTTTATAAAATATTTTGAATATTACCCAGGGAAAATGGAGGACTCCTTAAATGGATCGTGACCATCGATATAAGCCCGGCAAGGCGACACCCACCTGGTGAGAAAAGACTGCTAGTCGGACACATGCATGGTTCACGTAGTATCAGTGAACGTGCTGTCGTGTGTAGAATGGGGAAGGCGCTCGATCTCTCTGAATATGACCGAGGGCAGTTTGCTGTGGCCAGGAAACTTGGCATGAGCGTTTCTCAAACTGCACGTTATGTGGTTGTTCGGGGAGAGCAGTGGTGAGCGTCTTCAACACGTGGCAACACAATGGTCGAACAACGACCACACGTCGTGGGTTTGGGTGCCTACCTTCATTACAGATGTCGGACGTCGTAGGTTGGGTGGACTGGTAAAACAAGACAGGCGGCAAACTGTGGTGGAACTAATTTCAGACTAAGTACAAGTGCCTTCCAGAGTGCCTAGATCGTCCAGCGAATGGCACGAAAACAATTCTCAGTCCATAACGCTCCCCTTCTGGTCTCAACTCTTCGCAATATTTTCCCAGGGCATTTCATTTCAGACCTCTCAAGCCATACGTGCCTTCTGTCATTTGACAAGGCTTCCAGCCGCCACTCACTGGACGTCCGGATGCTGTACAGGAGTGCGGATTCCATTCTATTGTTGTTAAACGAACGGAATGCGAATGCGTACATGAACCAGGCGCCTGCTTCAATGGCTCATATGCTGCAATGTGCGTTAAACGGTCGTTGAGGAGATGGTAGCACCATGGTTAATCTGGGTGGACAGTTGTTCATCAGTTGCATGTGAGTTCACCTGTACATAGCTTCACAGCTGTTACTCACCACTGTTAGCCACGGCCATGGTGCACCACAGTTGCCTCGACGCTAGTTTCGGACAACACCTTTGATAACGCTCAATATACCTTAACAATGGCGGATTGCGAACAATTTATACACTTAGGGGTTCCGGAAACCCTTCCAAGCTCACCCGAAAAGCCAATGATTATGTCCCTTTGAACTTCAGATAAATCGCTCAGTTTTCAAGTTATGACAACGACTGCACTGATACTTGCCTGACACTTTATATGTACCCTCCACAGCTAATGCTGCCACCAGCCATCTGTGAGTGGTTACTGCTCGTTGACGTTGAGGATGGGAACTAGGCACATTAATGAGGTTGGACTTCGTACAACACTTAAGGACGACATATTGACCCAAACGGATACCTGTCCTTGTTAAGCAACGCTTCGAGGACAGGAAGGTGCTCTTACCACAGATACAGCGGTAATAACGACAACACATCCCGTATTCAAATACAGAGATACGTAAAACAGGTAGAATACGGCGCTGCGGTCGGCAACGCGTGTGTAAGACAACATGTGTCTGATGCAATTGTTAGATCATTTACTGCTGCAACAATAGCAAGTTATCAAGATTTTAGTTAGTTAGAACGGGGTGTCATAGGCGGAGCATGAGCGATGGGACACAGCATCTCCGAGGTAGCGATGAAGTAGGAAATTTCCCGTACGACCATTTCACAAGTGTGCCGTGAATATTATGAATCCGGTAAAACATCAAATTTATGGCCGGAAAAAGTTCCAGCAAGAAAGGAACCAACGACGACTGAGGAGAATCGCTCAACGTGACATAAGTGCAACCCTTCCGCAAATTGTGGTTGATATCAGTGCTGGGCCATCAATAAGTGTCAGCATGAGAACTATTCAACAAAGCACCATCGATACCAGCTTTCGGAGCAGAAGGCCCACTCGTGTACGTTGATGACTGTGAGACACAGAGCTTTACGCCTCACCTGGGACCGTCAACACCGACACTGGACTGTTGATAATTGGACACGTGTTGTCTGGTCGGACGAGTCTCCTATCAAATTGTATCGGTCGGATGGACGTGTACGGGTAGGGAGACAGCATAATGAATCCATGGACCCTGTATGCCAGCAGGCGACTGTCCAAGCTTTCGGAGGCTCTGTAATGGTTTCGGGCATGTGCGGTTGGAGTGATATAGGATGCTTGATATATCTATATACGACTCCGGCAGGTAACACATGCATAAGCATCCTGTCTTATCACCTGCATCCATACATGTCCATTGAGCTTTCCGACGGACTTTGGCATTACCAGGAGAGCAATGAGATCTCCCACACGTCCAGAATTGCTACAGAGTGGCACCAGGAAAACTCTTCTGAGCTTTAACTCTCCCCCTGGCCTCCAGAATCCCCTATTTGGGATGCCTTGCAGCGTGCTGTTCAGAAGATGACTCCTCCCCCTCGTACTCTTACAGATTCATGAACAGACCTGGAGGATTCATGGTGTCAGTTCCCTCCAGCACTACTTCAGACTTTAGTCGAGTCAATGCCACGTCGTGTGCTCGGGGGGCCCTACACCATATTGGGCAGGTGTACCAGTTTCTTTGGCTCCTCAGTGTGTATATAACGGCGAAATGTTGATATTAAAATGCTGCATAATATCCTGACTGGTTTACTTAAAACTTTTAAATCATAATCTAATAAATATTTGGGGGTACACAGGCTACCACGTTGGTAATGTAAAAATATATTTATAACATACACTCCTGGAAATTGAAATAAGAACACCGTGAATTCATTGTCCCAGGAAGGGGAAACTTTATTGACACATTTCTGGGGTCAGATACATCACATGATCACACTGACAGAACCACAGGCACATAGACACAGGCAACAGAGCATGCACAATGTCGGCACTAGTACAGTGTATATCCACCTTTCGCAGCAATGCAGGCTGCTATTCTCCCACGGAGACGATCGTAGAGATGCTGGATGTAGTCCTGTGGAACGGCTTGCCATGCCATTTCCACCTGGCGCCTCAGTTGGACGACCGTTCGTGCTGGACGTGCAGACCGCGTGAGACGACGCTTCATCCAGTCCCAAACATGCTCAATGGGGGACAGATCCGGAGATCTTGCTGGCCAGGGTAGTTGACTTACACCTTCTAGAGCACGTTGGGTGGCACGGGATACATGCGGACGTGCATTGTCCTGTTGGAACAGCAAGTTCCCTTGCCGGTCTAGGAATGGTAGAACGATGGGTTCGATGACGGTTTGGATGTACCGTGCACTATTCAGTGTCCCCTCGACGATCACCAGTGGTGTACGGCCAGTGTAGGATATCGCTCCCCACACCATGATGCCGGGTGTTGGCCCTGTGTGCCTCGGTCGTATGCAGTCCTGATTGTGGCGCTCACCTGCACGGCGCCAAACACGCATACGACCATCATTGGCACCAAGGCAGAAGCGACTCTCATCGCTGAAGACGACACGTCTCCATTCGTCCCTCCATTCACGCCTGTCGCGACACCACTGGAGGCGGGCTGCACGATGTTGGGGCGTGAGCGGAAGACGGCCTAACGGTGTGCGGGACCGTAGCCCAGCTTCATGGAGACGGTTGCAAATGGTCCTCGCCGATACCCCAGGAGCAACAGTGTCCCTAATTTGCTGGGAAGTGGCGGTGCGGTCCCCTACGGCACTGCATAGGATCCTACGGTCTTGGCGTGCATCCGTGCGTCGCTGCGGTCCGGTCCCAGGTCGACGGGCACGTGCACCTTCCGCCGACCACTGGCGACGACATCGATGTACTGTGGAGACCTAACGACCCACGTGTTGAGCAATTCGGCGGTACGTCCACCCGGCCTCCCGCATGCCCACTATACGCCCTCGCTCAAAGTCCGTCAACTGCACATACGGTTCACGTCCACGCTGTCGCGGCATGCTACCAGTGTTAAAGACTGCGATGGAGCTCCGTATGCCACGGCAAACTGGCTGACACTGACGGCGGCGGTGCACAAATGATGCGCAGCTAGCGCCATTCGACTGCCAACACCGCGGTTCCTGGTGTGTCCGCTGTGCCGTGCGTGTGATCATTGCTTGTACAGCCGTCTCGCAGTGTCCGGAGCAAGTATGGTGGGTCTGACACACCGGTGTCAATGTGTTCTTTTTTCCATTTCCAGGAGTGTATAAAGAAGAAACCTTGATAGAAGAAGTCATCATAAGTTATTGACGGGTTCACTTCAGATTTATTCATGACTCTCTAATAAACTTTTGCTGTGCTGTGAAAGTGTGCAGTTAGATTTTAATTAAGATATTTGAGTATTTCATCCATTAGGCATGGCTTGGGAAAGAACTGGCACGTGACCAGTGCTCTTGTTCATATACAATAGGTGTTTCACCTCCCTGCGCACTTTCCCCACGGTCATTCCATGGTGTCTAAGTGCGAGGAGGGGAAAGAAAGGGATACTTGAATTGAAATGGCAATACAGTCGCACTACATACGACTTGGTTTAATATTTAATATTTTTCAACTGTATTTCTAGCGCACTGCAGACTTATTTTTATCTGTTACAAACTCTTACCATACGGACAGACGCAGACAATTTCATACCTTCTCAGACTCAAGCTGCCTTGGAACTCGACCAGTTAGATATCAAAATGGAAAAAAAATTCCAGGCACATATGTCCATCGAAATGATTTATTACGTAAGAAACGGAATTCTGGAGATGTGGAAACTCTTCCTGCGGAAAATAACGTAGTCCTCCTGAACAGCTGTAACGTAAAAAAGTTAAATCATTCAGTTCCATCTTCACATGCGAAAAGGCACGTTCAACCGAAATGGCAAATGGTCTCGAAAACAGCTCAAAAGCGGATGTAAATCTCTAAATGTTTAGAAAACCATCGTTATAATTCTTTCACGGTCACAATCAATTCTTCAAACCTCGCGTTTTCTTAACGCCGGTGAGCTTAAGGAAATGGATGGTATTTCTTTTCATAAGTTGTCCCTTAAACACAGCGATTTCTTTTCAAATGCATGCCTATCGAAAGAGATATAAGTTGTTTCTCACCTTCAAATCTCTAACTGTCAGCCACATGCAGTGAAATCTACTTTAGAGGAGACAGGCACTAAAAATTGGCTCAAAAATCTGATTTTTTTTGACGTTTCAAATTTTCTGCAGTTTTCTTTGCAAAATGAATTTCGCTTCACGAAATTCTGATGATTATTTCCCGGGCATTGACCATTTTACAGTGCGTTGCACATCAACTGGTACACCAATTTTCACGTTACTCTAAGTTTTCACTTGTATGACATGGTGCTGCCGCCATGTGATGTAAGCACCTTTGATTTCTATTTCAGTGGATTTTCCCCCCTGTAACGTATGTGACAACTGATCATCTCTTATCGATATGAGAGGAAGATGTGTTTCTTTTCTTTATATGGAAATAATAACTTGGAGGATAGGTACATGTCAGAAATTCTGAAATAGACAAGACGCTGACTTGCTACGTGTTTGCCTTAAGAAGCTACTGCAATGATTTAGAAAGTATTGGAAGAGATGTATGGTAAATTTCTTTCGTAAGGTATCAAGTGACGAACGCCCACAGCATAGGCTCTGCCCAAACGGTCCCGTAAGCTGGTGCGAATATAAGTGGGCATTATGTCCTGGGGAAAGTTATGAGCATAAACACTCTTTACCACTAGCAGTTACGAGCACAGTAGAAACTGTATTTAGTTCACGACAGCGTATATGGCTTCTGGGCCGGGAATGTGAAGTAGATTGCTTCGCAGTTAGCCCAACAGGGCTCATTCTGTTTCCACGTTACGTACCATCTAAACCGCTGCAATATTTGATCGCTCTATCGGTTTTTACGTACGCGAAACTACGACAGAGTAATTTCAGTGATATTCTGAGGATTCTGTGAGTTTTTGCATAATGGCTGAAACACTTAGAACGTGCCACGTGTATCACAAACAGGCATGGTACCGTACTGTTAAAGTGCACTCATTCTGCAAACGTGAGGCAGATTCAGGCAAGCCGGCATGCGACTTTGCCAAAGTGAAGGAACGTAACGCAATTGCAGGCTGTGTACGTTCAGCGGAGTTGACAACACAGAATTCCTTGTGAGATTTAAGGCCAGAAGTCACTATGGTCCAGGAAAATTAGGTAAAAAGGAGGAAAAAATTTATAAAGTTTTGAAACTTTGGGAAACACTCCTAGTGGATGAAGAAGTAAGAGACAGAAAAGTTCCCTCCCCTATAGGGGGAGCTTCCCCCTCCCCCACACCTAAATGTAATCTATTTTCCTCTTTCCGAACTTTAGGAGAAACGATTCATTTGACGAAGTTATTGGTATGACAGAAAATATTTATGGTGAAATTCTACTCAGAGAAGATCGAATGCATGTTTAAGCAAGGTAATTAGTTCATGAGTGCTAAGTTTGTAGTTAAAAAAGAGTGAAATTTCTTTTAAAACTAATTTCATTAATACAGAACAAATTTGCTCTATAGTCTCTCACTTTAGATATATGCAACTTAAATTATTGGAATGAAAATCATTTTTCATGAAAATTGGGCATTACCGTAAAACTAATCAACAATTACATTTGCTGTAACATATTTACAACCATATGTACAGCATGTAGACAATGAAAATACTGCAATTTCTATCAAACCAATAAATTCTTCTAAATTTTTCACACAAAATCATTATCCAAATCTTCTGTCAAATCATTGCGAGGCACATCAGTGTAACTTTGTGCATGATAGTTTTTGCACGTTGTTGTGCAATGTGGGTCAGCCTACACACATCCGCACATTCTTCCGCAGCCTTGAGAGCAGCTGAATGAAATCATCAGCAGTATTCTCTCTGTAGCAGGTGGTCGTGTCATGTGAATCGGGGGAGAGGGATATGTTTGATTCCCTACAGCCCCAGTTTCTGGGATCCAAGCTGGACTTGTAGGTAAACTTGGTAGGAGTGAGGGCGTCCTGCATCAGTAATAGGTGGCAAAAGAGAGAGTATGATAGCATTGTTTGCCTGACCCAAGAGTACGTTAAACCATTTAAATTGAATGGCATGTAAGTTATCATCAGGACACTCTACTGTTTTTGTACAGAGAAAGAGTATGAACTTCTCTCCTGATATTGGAATGGTATCAGGAAAGGAAGCAGGATCGTCGAATATTTGTGGAATATTACGATGCTGGGGATATCGGTTGAATAGTTGGAAAGCTTGCAGCTTTTCTTTCCCAAACAAGGCTGAAGTGCTCTCTGAACCACTTACTGTACGAAGAAACCGTATTGAATGAGGAGTTACGTATATTTTGGGAATTCTGATTCTACCTTTATCTTCCTTCATCAGGATTATGTCTCTGTCGTCTGGAGCAAGGGCGATAAGAAGCGCTAAAAAATGCACATCTTGATCCACTATAATCACTTGGTGGTAATATTTTGAAGCATTTATTGCTTTTGCAACAATTTCAACATCTGCATTGTCATCCGCAATCCTGGTTTCAGTACCAAAACTGTCTAGTTTTTGCACAAGGTGTGTAACAAACATTTCCTTATTGCTGAGGTTACTAAGAAAGGCAGACTGTGATTCAACGCATAACGTCTCTTCATTAAAGAAAAATTCTCGTGAGGTCTGCACCATCGTTCGCCTATGGTGTTCAATAGTTTTTGTGTTCAGAGAGCTTTCTGAATATCCGTCAAATACAACAGTAATATCAGCTTTATAATGTCTCTCAATATAGGCTGTTAAGGTTTTATAAATGTCACCAAAAGTTCCATTCTCAGACCACTTCACGTGGTGGATAAGAAACCCTCATCTATAACAGAGAACTTCGATTCATTAGTGTCAATATTCTTTTCTGGTACTTGATTGAAAAGATTGTACAGCGACGACATTTTTTTCCTCATCAGTCTACTGCTGTCAAACAGGGACATTCGTACATTCGATAGTTCGTACGTGAAGCAATCCTTTAGATCATCGGGGGAATGAAACGTGCAAAGAATTGTCTGAAATAACTCAGTTGTATCTACTTCAGTTATATTTTCTTTCCAAGCCTAACAGTTGACATTCACATTGTCTTAACGATGCTGTATCGCGTAAGCTTCAGAGAACCAAATTTTGGCGAGACAGTAATAATTGTTCGAAGAGCTTCTTCGCCAACAGACACAGCTTTGTAGCAGTTTAACTCCTGAGAAGCTACTCATTCAGATCCAAATGAATACAATTGCTCCTTAAAAGCAAATTACGTGTGATGTAGCAACCTTAGCTGAAATCTGTGAATTTGCTAGTCAATTTCTACCCTCCCACTCCTCAGTTCAACATGTCGATCACTTGAAACCCAATTTAAATTGCTGAAATGTCTCATAGCTTCACATACGTCGTGGGCTATTGGTTTACCGCAAATCCATCGGTTCAACACACTATCGGTGAAACCTCTTCCGTGTTAAACACTTTCAACACTCCTCAGGTTCTTCCTAAGTGTTTGTTCTATTCATGTAGATCCATACTCCACACCAATATTTATCAGATCGTCGAACAGTGAAGAAGCTGCCCTGCGTAAATTTATCGAACTTCACGGGCTTCATGGTTTCTTCCAATTTTTCCATGTTCTGAAGGTACAAATGACACGCCTTAGCATAAGGAAAGTGTACAGCTAAATTGAATAGCTCTCACACATTCTATACAGAGCTCCCAATTCCCCATTTCCTCTGCTTGGAGGAAATGCAAAGCTAAGATGACAAACTGAATGTATTGAATCAATTACTGGGAAACTTTCCCTCTTCGTTGAATATTATCCATTGTGTTGGCAAATTTATTTTTCAGCTCTTCAATCACTTGATCTTTTTCCAAATCTCCGAAATAAGCACCGTTTTCACGCACATCAGAAATGCTGTCTTTAATATGTTGCTTCTCCTCCTCCATGACTGCCATTTCCTCCAGTATTGTGATGGAAACAGCGCTCATGACTGCGGAGTGAGTCTGACTTGCCCTCGTGTACACACAACCAGCAAATGTATGGGGAACAGAAGCTGCTGGATATACAGTCTCCAAAAGTTGAGAGTGTCCACTGTCTCTCATTAAGAATCCTATTGCTCCTGGAAAAAAACATTATCAAGATAAAGCCTCCTAATCGAATAACTACATTAGTGAATTGCTCATTCCCTACATTATCCTCCACTGCAACTACAGCTTTCATGTTGAGTGGTTTATCAAACGTCACGATACATGTTTACTGTGTGGTCTTCTTACTCTGCGTGAGGGCATAGGTTAAAGTAGTTAAAATAGTGGTAAACTCTGTGAGCAGGCTGTTGATGAATGGAAGCGCTAATACATCTGGTTGCGTATATAGTTCTCCGGTTGTGATTTCATCCATAAAACCTTGCCATACAGGAACAGAAAGCTGTAAAAACTTTCCCATCATCGTAGTAAAATCGTGATTGGTAGACACTGTTGCTTTAGTGAACGATTGTTCTGAGAAGACACTTTGCACAACAATTTCTTCAATTCCAACTCTATTCTGCCTTCCGAAAATTAGCAGATTAATTTTTTCAGCACTTGCTGTTTCAGTAGAGCTTGGCATGACAGAGAGTTTCATTAATTTTTGTTGTTCTATCGCTCTCCCTGGAGTCACAGACCTGATTCCACTCATAGCCCGTCATTGTTACAATACTGAAGTCAGCATTATCGAGAATGAACTCTGAGAACGAATCATTTGAAATGTTTGATTTCCAGCACTGAACGGCAGAAGCATCAAATAAAGCAATAGACAGTGCTCTATGAATAGCAGAAAGCCATATTCGAGAAAATTTCAACAATGTTTTTTGATCCCACTTTACGAAACAAGTACACTGTAAGACCAAGTTGCATTGGTGGGGTAAATCAACGAGGCCTGGTAGCTGATACAATCGCATGGGATACTGCTGTACATATTTTTTAAAGGGACTGTTCACTAACTTTATCTTTTGACAAAACCACACCCGTCACAAATTCGTGTAAGGTGTCAGGAACCATAAATTCAGCATTCTATTTCAGGTCATTGATTGGATAATCGGCAATACTATAAGGAGCTATTCTTGTATCTTCATTGATGATAGCTGCTGCGGCTTCTACTATTCTCTTTCTCTCATCTTTTCTATTAACAGCTTGTTCATTACATCATTGATTCAAAAGTTTGTGGTCACTGCCACGAAAACATACAAGTGAGGGATTTCTTTGGCACTGTGGCAAAACGAGACACCATCACTGAAGTGTTCAGTCAGTTTATTTTTCAGAGTTTTTTAAGTAATTGTCTCTCCCACTGGGAGACTTTCGTTAACTTTACCAACAAATCTTTCAGTCAAAATTGACATTTCTCTGAACTACCTATAAATTGGCATAAATCTTGAAAAGTGGCATTTAAGTTGGTGTTTTGAGGGCGGCCTCATTTTAGAACAGAGGGAGGGGATTCGACAGTAATTTAGCATAGCAATCTTGATGATAATGTGCTTCTGCAGATACTAAACACAAAACACTGTTAATATGTTTGGCGGCCTTTCTACTGAAATCATCATCGCGCTTCTCTGCTTTCTGAAGCAGCGTATGTCCGTAGTTAAAGAGCGAACTTCAAACGATCCAAGGCGTTTGTGGAGGGTTTTTTTTTTTTTCTCCTCCTCAGTGCCACACTCTTCTGCACATATGAAACAGTCTTTTTAGAAACTGAGTGGATAACAGGAGGAGTATCTCAAAGTTTTATCATCTGATTATCCAACATTCTGATTCATCAGCTTCCTTACATTACGTTCCTTAATATATTCACGTGGACATACGTTATGCACTTCAATCAATCCAGCGGTCTGCAGAAGATTATGAGCTAAATCATTCCGTTCCTTGCTGATTTGTATCAGAGTTTCCAAGTCCTTCGTCGCTACTGATGTCTCTCCTTCCTAAACTGATTTGCCACAAATAAAGCAGGTAGTAGGTTCCACCATTATTGTTTTCTCAGTCCAGACAAAATAAATAACACTAAGAATAAGAACTTCATAACACCACAAACTGATGAATACTCTCACAAAAAACAGAACTCTCTCGCACTACTTTCACAGTTCACAACATTAACCCAGCTGAACTGGACACTGGGTACGAAGAAACGGCAGCAACAATAGTGGTAGGGAAGCACTAAGTGAATGGGAGGGGGAACTTGACGTTTTCATTGTTGGCACGTACTCCTGATTTAAACAATACTGATCGCAAAAGAAATATTATCAAGAAGAATATATGTTGTTATGGTGTTGTGCTCTTCAGTCCTGAGACTGGTTTGATGCAGCTCTCCATGCTACTCTATCCTGAGCAAGCTTCTTCATCTCCCAGTACCTAATGCAGCCTACATCCTTCTCAATCTGCTTACTGTATTGATCTCTTGGTCTCCCTCTACGATTTTAACCCTCCACGCTGCCCTCCAATACTAAATTGGTGATCCCATACGCCTCAGAACATGTCCTACCAACAGATCTCTTCTTCTAGTCAAGTTGTGCCACAAACTCCTCTTCTCCCCAATTCTATTCAATACCTCCTCATTAGTTATTTGATCTACCCATCTAATCTTCAGCATTCTTCTGTAGCACCACATTTTGAAAGCTTCTCTTCTCTTCTTGTCTAAACTATTTATCGTCGATGTTTCACTCCCATACATGGCTACACTCCATAAAATACATTCAGAAACGACTTCCTGACACTTAAATCAATACTCGATGTGAACAAATTTCCCTTCTTCAGAAACGTCGTCCTTGCCATTGCCATTCTACATTTTATATCCTCTCTACTTCCACCATCATCAGTTATTTTGCTCCCCAAATAGCAAAATTCCTTTACTACTTTAAGTGTCTCATTTCCTAATCTAATGCCCTCAGCATCACCCGACTTAATTCGATTACATTCCATTACCCTCGTTTAGCTTTCTTTGATGTTCATTTTATACCCTCCTTTCAAGACACTGTCCATTCCGTTCAACTTATCTTCCAAGTCCTTTGCTGTCTCTGACAGAATTACAATTTCATTGGCGAACCTCAAAGTTTTTATTTTTTCTCCATAGATTTCAATTCCTAATTTTTCTTTAGTTTATTTTACTGCTGCTCAGTATATAGCTTGAGTAACATCTTGGATAGGTTACAATGCTTTCTCACTCCCTTCCCATCAACTGCTTCCCTTTCATGTCCCTCGACTCTTGTAACTGCCACCTGCTTTCCGTACTAATTGTAATAGACTTTCGCTCCCTGTATTTTACCACTGCCACCTTTAAAATTTGAAAGAGAGTTTTCCAGTCAACATTGTCAAAAGCTTTGTCTACGTCTACAAATGCTAGTAACGTAGGTTTGCCTTTCATTAATCTATCTTCTAAGGTAAGTCGTATTGTCAGTATTTCCTCACGTGTTCCTACATTTCTACGTAATCCAAACTGATCTTCCCCGAGGTCGGCTTCTACCAGTTTTTCCATTCGTCTGTAAAGAATTCCCGTTAGTAATTAGTAGCTGTGACTTATTAAACTGATAGTTCGGTAATTTTCACATTTGTCAACACCTGCTTTCTTTGGGATTGGAATTATTTTATTCTTCTTGAAGTCTGAGGGAATTTCGCCTGTTTCATACATCTTGCTCACCAGATGGCAGAGTTTTGTCTCTAGTAGCTGTAGATGTAGGAAGTATGCAACAGACCTCAGTAGTTACTGTGCCTAGAACAGTTGCAAAGTCCAAGATGAAGAAGAAGGTTCTGCTGTTAGGTAGTTCTCATGGCAGAGGTGTAGGCCAGCAGTTGCAGGAAGTGCTGGGGAGTGAGTACCAGGTCACCAGAATTGTGAAGCCTAATGCAGGGTTGGCTCAGGGGACTGTGAACATAGGGGGGTTATGTATGGATTTTACTAAAGAGGATCAGGTAGTGATTGTGGGTGGGGCTGGTAATAGTATTGGTAGGGATGGGGAGTATAACATAGATGGTGACCTGGAAAAGATAGCCACTCAGACTGGCAACACGAATGTGCATTTCGGGGAACTGTTTCAGCGTCACGATCTGCCTCATCTTAATACAGCCGTCATGCGTAATAACATGAGACTTGGGGGTGCGCTGATGACAGAAAGCATTTGTTCACATTTCAGTGGTGTCGGTGGAGTCTATCAGCAGGACGTGTTTCACTAGACATGGCCTGCACCTCAACATGTATGGGAAGGGGAGGTTGGCAAAGCATATAGGTGACAGCATAGGTTGGGTTGGTGGGATCACTCATGGGAAAATTCCTGCAGTAGTGGGTGTTAGAGCTGCACTTTTTCTAGATTGAAGTCAGCTGATAGCTATTCCTGCTTAAGGGAAGTCTCTCTAACAAGGGAATCACTTTTGACAAAGCTTAGGTATCCGAGTAATGAGGGAATTAGTATATTTCATCAAAATATACAAGGTATTAGAGTTAAAGTTAGCGAACTGTTTATAGATGTTGACTCTGAAATTATTGGTATATCTGAACACTTCTTAACTAAGGAGATAATTCAGAGACTTCCTTTACCAGGATACAGGTTGGCTGCCAGCTTTTCGAGGAGCTCTTTGCGGTGTGGGGGAGTAGCCATGTATGTGAAAAATGGCATCCCATTTGAGTCAACTGATGTTTCAAAGTACTGCACTGAAAAGGTGTTTGAATGTTGTGCGGGTGTGGTTAAATTTAACGGAGCTAAACTTCTAACTGTTGTTGTTTATAGATCCCCGGACTCCGATTTCACAACATTTTTGTTAAAGCTAGAGGAGGTTCTTGGTTCACTTTATAGGAAATAAAAAAAGTTAGTTATATGTGGTGACTTCAATATTAATTGTATAAGTGATTGTGCAAGGAAGAGGATGCTGGTAGACCTCTTTAATTCATATAATCTAATGCAAACCGTATTCTTTCCAACGAGAGTCCAAGGGAACAGTAGAACAACCGTAGACAACATTTTTGTTCATTCCTCGTTACTAGAAGGGCATTCTGTTAGCAAAAAGGTGAATGGCCTTTCAGATCATGATGCACAAATTTTAACTTTAAAAGATTTTTGTGCTGCAACACGTGTTAAATATAGTCGTCAGCTGTTCAAGAAAGCTGATCCAGTTCCTGTAGAGACCTTTGTAAACCTTATAAAGGAACAAGAGTGGCAAGATGTTTATAGCGCGGATACAGTAGGCGATAAATATAATGCTTTTCTCAAGACATTTCTCATGCTCTTTGAAAGTTGCTTTCCGTTAGAACGTTTAAAACAGGGTACTAGCTCAAACAGGCAGCCTGGGTGGCTGACTAGAGGGATAAGAATATCTTGTAGAACAAAGTGGCAATTATATAAAAACATTAGAAACAGTCACAATCTAAATGCAATATCCCATTACAAACAGTACTGTAAGGTGCTTAAAAAAGTTATTAGGAAGGCAAAAAGTATGTGGTATGCAGATAGAATAGCTAAGTCTCAGGATAAAATTAAAACCATATGGTCAGTCGCAAAGGAAGTGGCTGGTCTGCAGAGACAGGTCGAGGATATAGAATCAGTGCGTAGTGGGAATGTCCTTGTTACTGATAAGTCGCATATATGTACTGTATTTAATAATCACTTTCTGAATATAGCAGGTGAACTAAATAGAAACCTAGTCCCAACAGGGAATCATATAGCGCTCTTAGAAAAAAGTGTTCCGAGACTGTTACCTGAAATGCTCCTCCATGATACTGACAAGAGGGAGATTGAGTTAATAATTAAATCACTGAAGACCAAGAACTCTCATGGATAAGACGGGGTATCTAGCAGAATACTGAAGTATTGTTCTATGTATGTTAGCCCAGTTCTCAGCCATATCTGTAAGTTTTCCTTTAGGGGTGGTCTGTTTCTTGACCGATTAAAGTACTCAGTAGTGAAGCCACTTTATAAAAAGGGAGACATTGATAATGTTGACAATTTTAGACCTATGTCTATGCCATCGGTGTTTGCTAAAGTTATCGAGAAGGTTGTATATACAAGGTTACTGGAGCATTTAAATTCACATAATTTGCAGTCAAATGTTCAGTTTGGATTTAGAAATGGCTTAACAACTGGAAATGCTATATTCTCTTTTCTCTGTGAGGTTTTGGACGGATTAAATAAAAGGTTGCGAACGCTAGGTGTTTTCTTTGATTTAACGAAGGCTTTTGACTGTGTTGACCACAAAATATTACTGCAGAAGTGGGACCATTATGGAGTAAGGGGAGTAGCTTACAATTGGTTCACCTCTTACTTTAAGAACAGAAATCAGAGGGTAATTCTCCGCAATATTGAGAGTGGTAGTGATGTTCAGTCCCAATGGGGCACAGTTAAGTGGGGCGTTCCCCAAGGGTCAGTGCTGGGGCCACTGCTGTTTCTTATATATATAAATGATATGTCTTCTAGTATTACAGGTGATTAAAAAATATTACTGTTTGCTGATGACACCAGCTTGATAGTGAAGGATCTTGTGTGTAATATTGAAAAAGCAACAAATAGTGTAGTTAATGAAATAAGTTCGTGGCTTGTGGAAAATAATTTAATGCTAAATCACAGTAAGACTCAGTTTTTACAGTTTCTAACTCACAATTCAACAAGAACCGATATTTTGATCAGACAGAATAGGCATATTACAAGCGAGACCGAACAGTTAAAGTTCCTAGGCGTTCGGATAGATACTAAGCTGTTGTGGAAAGCCCATGTCCTGGATCTTGTTCAGAAGCTAAATGCTGCTTTATTTACCATTAGAACAGTATCTGAAATAAG
The DNA here is from genome assembly GCF_021461385.2 of Schistocerca piceifrons. Lineage (NCBI taxonomy): Eukaryota > Metazoa > Arthropoda > Insecta > Orthoptera > Acrididae > Schistocerca > Schistocerca piceifrons. The sequence goes on from NC_060140.1 coordinate 627,472,996, forward strand.
TGACACTTCAACACGAAAAGTAGTCTACTTCGCATATTTTCATAAGCTTATGTCGTATGGTATTATTCTTTGGGGTAATTCTTCTGATTCAAAAAGGAAATTTTTGGCTCAAAAACGGTCTGTTCGAGCTATATGTGGTGTAAGTTCAATAACGTCTTGTCGACCCCTATTCAAAAAACTGGGAATTTTGACATTGCCATCACAGTATATATTTTCTCTAATGTCGTTTGTTGTTAGCAATATTAGCCTATTTCCCAAGAGTTAGCAGCTTTCACTCAGTTAATATAGGCAGAAATCAAATCTGCATGTAGAATGCACTTCCTTGACTCTTGCGCAGAAAGGAGTGCAGTATTCTGCTGCATCCATTTTCAATAAGTTACCACAAGAACTCAAAAATCTTAGCAGTAGCCAAAACTCTTTTAAGTCCAAACTGAAGAGTTTCCTCAAGGCTCACTCCTTCTATTCTGTCGAGGAGCTCCTGTAAGAGCTAAAAAATTATCAAATTCCAGTGTTACATTGTTGATTTTCTTCATTTAAACTTACGACTTGTCACCTGAATATGTTTTTTTATATTTCATTTTATCTGTTTCTAATATCGTGTTATAATTTCATGTATTGACTCGTTCCTAGACCATGGAGACTTCTCCTTAATTTGGTCCACGGAACAATAAAAAATAAATAAAAACTGGCTCTCCCAAGGCTGTTAGTAGTTCTAATGGTATGTTGTCTACTCCCGGGGCCTTGTTTCGACTCAGGTCTTTCAGTGCTCTGTCAAACTCTTCACACAGTATCATATCTCCCATTTCATCTACATCTATCTCCTTTTCCATTTTATTAATATTGTCCTCAAGAACATCGCCCCTGTATAGACCCTCTATATACTCCTTCGACCTCTGTGCTTTTCCTTCTTTGCTTAGAACTGGGTGTCCATCTGATCTCCTGATGTTCATGCTAGTGGTTCTCTTTTCTCCAAAGGTCTGTTTAATTTTACGGTAGGCATTATCTATCTTACCCTCGTGAGATAAGCCTCTACATACTTACATTTGTCTTCTAGCCATCCCTGCTTAGCCATTTTGCACTTCCTGTAGATCTCATTTTTGAGATGTTTGTATTCCTTTTTGCGTGCTTCACTTACTGAATTTTTGCATTTTACCATTTCATCAATTAAATTCAGTATATCTTCTGTTACCCAAGGATTTCTACCAGCCCTCGTATTTTTACCTACTTGATCCTCTGCTGCCTTCACTATTTCATTCCTCAAAGCTACCCATTCTTCTTCTACTGTATTTCTTTCCCCCATTCCTGTCAATTGTTCCCTTATCCTCTCCCTGAAACTCTGTACAGCCTCTGGTTCTTTCAGTTTATCCAGGTCCCATCTCCTCAAATTCTCACATTTTTGCAATTTCTTCAGTTTTAATCTACAGTTCATAACCAATAGATTGTGGTCAGAGTCCTCATCTGCTCCTGGAAATGTATTACAGTTTAAAACCTGGTTCCTAAATCTCTGTCTTACCATTATATAATCTATCTGAAACCTTCTAGTATCTCCAGTGTTCTTCCATGTATACAACATTCTTTCATTATTCTTGAACCAAGTGTTAGCTATGATTAAATTATGCCCTGTGCAAAATTCTACCACGGGGCTTCCTCTTTCATTTCTTAGCCACAATCCATATTCACCTACTACGTTTCTTTCGCTTCCTTTTCCTACTGCCGATTTCCAGTCACCCATGACTATTAACTTTTCGTCTCCCTTCACTACCTGAATAATTTCTTTTGTCTCATCATACATCTCATCAATTTCTTCATCATCTCCAGTGGTAGTTGGCATATAAACTTGTACAATTGTAGTAGGCGTGGGCTTCGTGTCTATGTTGGCCACAATAATGCGTTCACTATGCTGTTTGTAGTAGCTTACCCGCACTCCTACTTTTTTATTCATTATTAAACTTACTCCTGCATTACCCCTATTTGATTTTGTATTTATAACCCTGTATTCACCTTATCAAAAGTCTTGTTCCTCCTGCCAACGAACTACACTAATTCCCACTATACCTACCTGTAACCTATCAATTTCCCTTTTTAAATTTTCTAACCTACCTGCCCGATTAAGGGATCGGACATTCCACTCTCTGATCCGTAGAAAGCCAGTTTTCTTTCTCCTGGTAACGACGTGCTCTTGAGTAGTCCCAAACCCGAAGATTCGAATAGGGGACTATTTTACCTCCGGAATATTTTACCGAAGAGGTCGCCATCATCATTTAATCATACAGTAAAGATGCATGCCCTCGGGAAAAATTACGGCTGTAGTTTCCCCTTGCTTTCAGCCGTTGGCAGTACCACAACAGCAAGGCCGATTTGGTTAGTGTTACAGGGCCAGATCAGTCAATAATGCAGACTTCTGCCCCTCTTCAGGAACCACACGTTTGTCTGGCCTCTCAACAGATACCCCTCCGTTGTGGTTGCACCTACGGTACGGCTATCTGTATCACTGAGGCACACAAGCCTCCTCACCAACAGCAAGGTCCATGGTTCATGGAGGGGGCTCGTAATACATAGGCAACGAAATATCTACATACACTTCACTACACTTTTCATTTAAATACATTCCTAAGTAACAAAAGCTGCAAACTATTACCTTAACATAATTCTATTACAATTCTTATACCTCATATACCATTTGTATAAATGAAAATATGCACAAGATATTTTTCGTGTACAGGAATATATTTGGTGTACAGGAATATATTTACTAATAAGAGCTGTGTTCGAAAAATGCGCCTTTTTGTGTATAAATTAAAAAAATGGTACAAATTGACGTTCGGAAAGGATGAAATGGGCATGCCTCCTCCCCCTTCCACCTACGAAGGGGTGCTTTTCTTTTTCTTATTACTATACCCCATATTAGTAATTTTCTAAATTCTCAAAACGTTATACATTTTTGCCCCCTTTGCTGATTTTCTTATTAACTTGCCTGGGTATTAATGCTGTCGACAACTACAATAATAGGGTGTCCAAGAAGTGCATTCTTGGTAAATGCTAAATCTCAATCAAAGTTTTAGTTCATTAATTTTTAATCAACTAGCAAAAACGGCGTATGTACACGTAGACGTTTAAACTGTGGTGTATCAGATGCTGTTGTTTGTTATGATGATGGCATATCAGAAGGTATTGAAGTAATAGATAAAACAGGCATCAATCGAAGTACAGACACAAGGCTGACGATACGAAATATCGATTTTAGAGATGAGAAGACATCTACGATTCAAATGATGCTGAATATGGTACCGTAAATTGTTAAGTGGAAAACTATTATAAACAGTGTAAACAATACGCTAGTAAAATTATAAGCAATTTATCTCAAAACCAGAATTGTCCCATATGTACCATTATTTTCAGAACCTTGTGTCACAGAAACTTCCAATTTTCTGCTTTTGTTCCAAGACAACAAACAGACTCACTTTTGCCTTTGTAAGAGTGTTTCTTTTGATTAAGGTTCAAAAAAGTAACTTTTTTTAAAATTACAACCCAATTCCTTAAACAACTGTTAACAGAACTCTAAAAATTCAGTGTACCTGAATCTGCACTAGACTAAATCGATAGTTACTGAAAATCTCCGTTCCTAGTTTCATGGTTCTATCCTTAACAGTTTGTTCACAATTGATTACTATATAACCGGAAAATTTACATCGCCTGAATAGGGGAATGGCACGGGTCTGCAGTCCATTCAAGACGTTTTAATTTCCCTTGCTCTGCTCTGCCTTGATTAATTGAACAATGGTGAATATGAAATAGGATAATTGATTCAGGCGTACCGTTGTCCTCAAGTGTCTACTCACAGTAAAGTTCAATACTCATCGTGAAGTTCCGTCGAATACATTCGCAACTGACAATAGAGTAATGTGTGCGAATTCTGAAAATTTACTACTCGAACCACAAATTTCATCACGTGATCCGTATCTGCAAATTAATACGAGGTGCTTCTTGATGAACAGAGCGATGAATCCCGTCCGTCGTTCTTTGTAAAATTAGCTGTTTCGTCAACTAATTTTAAATTCGTCTTGCGCGGTGTTATAATGTCATTCTATAGCAACATTACAGCACCCGTCGATTCGTGACAGCATGCCCAATAATAGATCCCGAGAATTCTTCTGTTCAGTCATCCCCATTCACTTTTAAAGTCTTGAGACGATGGACTACTAGGATAGCTTTTTTGTGCAGCCAGCCAATAGACTTGGAGATCTTCTTTTATGTCACGAACAAATAGCCAAGGGTAAACAGCGTTGACACTGCAGAAGTGAAGAAAGTCGTGAGGATCGAAAACTGCATCACCGCAATGCTGAATGAAATGTGCTGTCCCATTACTTCCGGGAAGTACCAAGTAACGCCGAGACAGGCCCTGCATCGGACATGACGTGGCCTGCGCATCTTGCCTGCGTGCAATCTTACGCACCGTGGCTCTGACTCTGGGTCAGACAAATTTGTTTCGCCACATATATTCAAACTACTCACGTATTTATTCTAAAATAGAAATGTATATGCCACGAGGCCTCTTTTTCCTTCTTCGCCGTCGGTTTTTTAACAGGAATCAGGAAAGTATTATCTGTGGCTTATGGGCTTATTATTGAATCGTCTGAAAATTTGTGATCATAATAACTCGCAGATTAAAACTATGCGAAATACGGCAAATGAATTTTCTATCCTGACCAATCCAGCAGCTGGAGAGGTCTCTCTCATGCCGTGTGTACCAATGATCCCAACCGATCTTCCCTTTCGTTTTCAACAACTTCAGTTCGCATTCTGGCTTCGTTGGCAACACCAGTAAACAAGGCCCAAGGTCAGACAGATGAAGAATGATGTAGCAGACAAAGAAGGGGGAGGAAATGGACATAGAATTGCGGAATGCAGCGATGGAAAGAGAGAGGGAGGGGGGGAGAGGAGGAGATCCAGAGAGAGGGGGAAGAGCCGAGTGACAGAGACAGGGAATAAGGGAAGGTGGTCTGAGAAAAGGAGGAGGGATGGAGAAGTTTAGAAGGTGAACAAAGAGAGTGTAGCGGAAGAAGGAGAAGGAGATTAGTATGTACATCCAGTTCCCATACTCACATAGCAATCGCAAGGTACTGCTGTGTTCCCTAGTCATTGTACATCTTACATTGATTGTCTCTCTGAGATATTCTACATTGTCTTCTGAGGTAGTCCAAAGGTCGTTACAGATTCAAGAATACTTCTGTAGAGCTTCTTCGTTACCTTCCAACTTATCTTATTGGAAGACGATAACATAGCATTAAGCTTATGGGCTGCTCATTTCTGTATTTCTGAAACACTTATTTCGTCCTTCAGTACGTTCCAATCCAAATGATTGTATTTTCCATGCCTTGATGTGCAGGCCCTCAGATACTTTTCAGTACACAATTTTAGTATTCGTGTATTGTTGTAATAATATTTTTACCAGAAAGCTGAAATCATCATCTTCACTGGTCAGCGTTACCGAATGTTATCCGAAGAACATGGAATACAAACATTAACCCTTTATGTTCTGAATGTTTATTTCTGCATATTTTCTACTCCACAAGTCTAAGGCTATCTGTAAGTATATTTTAAACAAAATACGAGGCAAGCAACAACCGTGCTTCAAATCTCTAGTAATTTTGAAAGACTGAGACGAAGTTTCATACCAAAATTTGATAACATTGGGCAAACTCGTATAGGTGGCATTTACTTTTAGCACTAGTCTTTCCAAGCTCTCTGGCCACCTGGCATACTATCTTGACCAGCAATGTGACATACACATTCTTGTGATATGTGGACAATAAAAGGCAACTCACATTCCTTTCCAGTCTCTCTGCTATCAGTTGTAAGAAAAATTTAAAAAATATAATTTTTACTTGTGAAGAAATGAACACAGAAAGGAAATTCCACTTCCTCATTCTCTAATTCTGTGGCAGGTGACACAGGGTTTATGAACAATCTGTAAAGACTTGTCCAGGGAAGATAGGCAGTAGTATCGAGAGAGATCAAGGGTACAACATATTGTGTGATACAACATATGGAGTGGCCTTCTAAAGTTTCCATCAGTTGTGACATATCAGTGTTAGTTTTTATGTGATCTGAGACGCCATAACGGACTGTCAGGAGAGTTAATTTAGAGTCAGAACAGGTGCTTATGTTGGGTGTTGTATCACATACTGGCGTCGTTCCTGTTGCCCCTTTCAGCAGGAGGTATTATACTCGACTAGGTCTGCATCTCAGCGGGAAAGGGAAGGGTAAACTGGCTGGGTTAATAATAGAAAACATGAGAGGGGTTACTGTCATTATAAATATCACTGGTTACAGATGTCAGATTAATACCTGTTGAAGATAGGAAGGACAGAAATAAATTTTTAAAAATTGTCAGGACTGAAGCAAATCTTTAGTTCTAGAATGGAACCAAACAACTTGATTCTGACATATTGAATGACCAGAAATAGCTGATGTCAAAAAATTTCCACCAAGCACAATAAATTTTATTTCTGCAAAAATTTTATCTCATGGAGAGTGAAATAATTGCTATCTCTGTAGCATAGAAATATTCGAGGACAGTGAAGAAAATTAATTGACTACTTAACTGTATTGAGGAATTACAGTCATCAAACCCTGTTGACATAAGCTGGCTCTCTGTAGGTCATGTGACCACTGTTGACATAATCTGGCTCTCTGTAAGACATGTGACCACTGCTACAGGTATGTTAAGAGATTTAGGTTAGCATCTCATGTTTCAAGAGCAGCAATGGAGAAAAGATTTGCCACATTCATCAGGAATTGTCATAAAATGAAAAATTCTGACACACATAATATTTACCTAGAGCGGCATACAGAAGCAAGTGTGGAAAAACAGACTGTCGTAATACCAAGCACTTTCAGGTAATTTTAATCTGTTCATTACTCACCTAAAAAATTTACTGACCTGTTTAACAACAGAAACAAGGGAATAGTGCTTGCTGAGGATTCGGATGTAAATTTTTATTTTTAAATTCTTCCGGTGAAAGTTTATTACAGTCAGTATCAGTATCAGTGAACTTAAGATGTACTGTAAACTTGCCATTTCGGGTGGCTCATAACACAAAACCAGCCGCTGACATCGTCTGAACAGAGCAGTATAATGGACAATCGCAAAACTAATAGTCAATAGCTTCTCAGACCGTGACATACAGTTCGTTCTGTAAAATGTTGACTCTGAACATTAAATAATATCTACCAAATCAGAATTCAAGAGCGTAGTCAGTAACCAAAAAATTTCTGTCTTTAGGAAACTCCTCGAAGCTAAGGGGTGATGTGTGGAGTGCTCATTGCATGAATGAGAAGTTTTTATTAATAATGTGCTTACTTGAAAACTGTTTTGCCACACAGTATAAGAAAACAGAGTGATTGCTTAAGGTATAACACTATCTTGCAAGACAAAAAGGAAATCTCATCTATTAGAAACAGCTGTGATATTTATGTTATAGCTCATTAAAATAAATATTTCAAAATGTTACATATTGTAATAAGGACATAAAAGCAAATCGTCATGAGAAAAAGATAATGCCACCAGACAACAAAATGAAGACAATAGCGAATATAGTGAAGGTGACTATCGGTAGATTCAGCGATAAAGAATACTAGATACCATTAAGAGTAAATAATACATTGTGCAGTGTCGGAAAACATTCAGTGACTTACTGAAAGGATGCGGTTGTCAGATACATACAATGATTCCATGGAATATCTTAGACCATTATCTACAAATAAATTCGGTAAAATTAATATGATCCTCACTATACTATTAAAAGTAGTGTCGACTACAAAATCTATAACATCAAAAAATTCTAGTGGTCTCGATAGAGCACAAACAAAGTTAAATAATGAATGTGTTACTGGGGGTCGTACAGTTATCTGAGTAACCCATCATTCACCAGCAGAACAATTTTTGCATTATTGAAACATGCTGATGATAAACCTTCGTTTCAGAAAGGAGGTAAATAAATGCGTTCAAATTTCCGTGCAATTTCACTTTTGTCAGAATTCTCGAAAATTTTTTCAAATGCATTAAACCACTTAGTTATATTTAAAATGCAGCTAATCATGAAGTCCATTGTGGGTTGTAACTATGGAATGGCAGCGAAACGTGGTAGATATCCTGATGCAATAATGCAGAACCCAATTTCACTGGAAAAGAAATAGTTCAAATTTAGGCAACCAGGAGCCAATCTGTCGCTGTGCTGCATCTCACGGACGTCTTCAGTGCTCATGTTCAACAAACCGTGTAAGCTGCAGTTAACAATAAAATCACTGTTTCTCATTTGTTTGATTTCTTCCACCGACATCCCATTCCTAATCCAGTACATATAAAGACCTTTCTACACCTCTTTCTTCTATTTTCAGGGCCATATTGGCAATTGGTGACCACAACTGAAACTATTTCTCTGGTACCACGCGCCGCGGAATTCGAATCCCCGCCAGACGTCATGGACGTCGACGACCCATAGAGGACTCTGCACCATCGCGCCGTATGCTGTGGCGTCGCGCGCCTCCTGGCCCGCAGTTAGAGTGAGGGCGCCACAGTGGAACACGTGGTTGCAGCGGCCAATAGCGGCGTCCCGATCGAGTACTTAACCGCCTGCCAGTCTAACAGCCTGCCAGCCTAACCTTGCGTATGTCTCGGGACAAATCGCCTCGCATTAGACAGCGTATTGACTTTCGTGTTTTCTTCACGAGTGGGCGTGATGTCTTGTTCGGCTTTCGTAGCTCGGTTGCCCTTTCTTGTTGTGTCGTAAGGTCCCTCGTTGGTCGTGTCCGTCCTCTCCCGTTGTGTTGTTCGCAGGCTGCTCCAAGGGTCCCGCCGCGTTTCCGTCACTGCAACCCCCCGACTGTTCCGGTCGCCGTTACAACATTTTGACGACGAGGTAAACGGTGGCCGTTGTTGGTATGGAGGCGAAGTTGGTCTGTCTGCTGGAGCAACAGCAGCAGCTCACGCAGCAGCAGGAGCTCCAGTGAGATATCTTACAAAAGTCGCTGCAGTTGCTAACAGACAAAGTCGATGCCTGGGACACGTTACCACAACAGCTTAAGAGTCCTCTGGTGTCCGATGCTTTCCCACGCCAGCCGTCGTTTCCACCCTTTAATGACGCTAACGAAGAATGGGAAACCTATTTACATCGGCTGAAACAACGGCTTTTTAAGTTACGGACGACTCCCCGGACACGTTTTTTCTTCTCCGCAAGTGTGCACTCTTGTCCAATCCTGTGGCTCTCTCTTTCCAGGAGATCTGCGTTTTCCTGAAAAACTATTATTTCCAACGGTACCATGTGGTCGCCTCTCGGTTGGAGTTCCACCTGTACCATAAACAGACTGGTCAATCGTATCGTTCCTGGGTCACGGACTTGCAGGGTCTTAGCCATCGATGCGATTTTACGTGCACTAATCAGCAGTGTAAGGCTTCGTATGCAGACTCCCTGATCCGGGGTGTGGTGGTTCAGCTGGTTCCCGATCCTGCGGTCTGTACTGCGGCATTGAAACTCTACAGCCCGTCCTTAGAAGAGATTCTCCGCATTGCCCACTCCTTTGAAATTGCTCAAGCGGCTAACGAGCGTCTTATGGCGCGACTGCAGGTGGCGACGATCGCAGCGTCACGGCGGGTTCCGCCCTTGCGACGTCAACGTGCCCCAGTCGACAGAGGCCAGAGCCGTCGGGACTCCTCGTTGTCCGACGTCTCTATGGTATCGGCGCCTTCGGTCGCCCCTCGTCGCCCGTCACGCGGCCCGTTTCCATATTGCCCACAGTGCTTCACTGCACATTCGCGGGCTGATTTTCCCAACCGCTGGAAATCGTGCTCACTGTGTAACAAGGAGGGCCACATCCTATCGGTTTGTCGTAGTCGCTCGACTCGCTCCAGTCCTTCCCCTCCTTGGCCTCAAGATATTGTCCATGCTCTGCAATCCGTCATCCCACAGGGCGACCCGTCAGCACGGAAGCTTCTCTTCACGCTCCGCATTTTCACTGAGGATGTCAGTTTTCAGGTCGACACTGGGGGTACCGTCTCCCTTATTAATATGGCGACCTACACCCGGTTGGGCTCTCCTGCGTTGTCGCTTCCCTCTCGCCGTTTGGTCACCTACAGAGACGGTTCCATTGCCTTTCTTGGGCAGTTTGTCGCCCAGGCGACGTACAAGCGTGTTCCCCGTCTCGTTAACCTTGTCGACCATCCGTCGGCTTCGAATATATTTGGCCTGGATGCGTTTCCACTGTTTGGCTTTTCAATTTCCGACGAAGTGAAGGTCGTTTCCACGGCTGTTCCCTATCAAGACTTGGACGATTTGTGCTCCGCTTTTGCGTCGTTGTTTTCACCGGATCTCGGATGTGCTTCCGGCTTTCAGGCGCACATCACCCTACGGGCAGATTCCCTGCCTCGCTGTTTCTGCGCCCGGCCCCTCCCAGTGGCCTTACGTCCAGTGGTGAAGCAGGAACTTGATCGGCTCCAGGCCGCTGGCGTGCCTGAGCCTGTCACTTACAGCGCATGGGCGACACCACTGGTGGTCATACGGAAACCCAATGGGTCCCTTCGGCTGTGTGGGGACTTCAGGGCTACAGTCAATGCTTAGTCCCTCGTTGACACTTACCCCATTCCCCGACAGGAAGACCTCCTTGCCAAGCTTGCCGGGGGATAGTATTTTTCCAAGATCGACCTGGCTGAGGCGTACCACCAGTTGCCCTTGGATGCCTAATCTCAGAACATCATGGTTGTCAACACACCTTTCGGATTGTATAAGTACAAGCGCCTTCCCTTTGGTGTCTCTTCGGCGCCGGCCATTTTCCAGCGATTCCTGGAGCAGCTTACGGAATCTATCCCTGCCTGTGTGAATTATCTGGATAACATCTTGGTCACTGGGCGTTCCTGCCAGGAACATTTGCAAAACCTCAGCGCCTTATTTCACGCTCTGCAGTCTGTTGGTGTACGCTGTCAGCTGGACAAGCGTCGGTTTTTTGATCCAGAAGTGGAATACTTAGGCCACTGGTTTACGAAAGATGGCATTCGCCCTTTGGGTCGTAATGTTGCGGCCATTGAGGCCCTTCCTCGTCCCAAAGATTTATCTGAACTTCAGGTGTTTTGGGCAAGGTTACTTGTTACTTAAAGTTCTTGCCCCGGGCTGCCTCCGTTGCTCAACCCCTCAATCACTTGCGTCGCAAAGAGGTATCTTTCGTGTGGACCCCTGCCTGTGACCAGGCTTTTCTCCATTTAAAGGCGATGCTGAAGTCCGCCCCTTCTCTTATTACCTTTTTGTCTGGACTGCTCCTTGGTTGTGGCGAGTGATGCGTCTGCGTACGGCATTGGGGCCCTCCTTGCGCACTGGGATGCCGACGGCTCCGAACAGCCCATCGCTTATGCCTCTAAGACGTTGATCCCAGCACAATGGAACTACTCCCAGATTCAAAAGGAGGCTCTGGAGATCATGTTCGCTGTCCAAATATTTCACACTTATCTCTTTGGGGCAACGTTCACCCTCCTGATGGATCATAAACCCTTGGTTACTCTTTTCGGATCCCGCTCTCACGTTCCAGAGCGGACGGTTCAACGTCTCCAGCGTTAGGCATTGTTTCTACATAATTACGTTTACACCATCCGGTATCAGCCTACCGCCTACCATGCTAACGCGGACGCTTTGTTACGTCTGCCAGCGGGCCCCAATCCTGCCTTTGACCAACAGGAAGTCCTCTGCTTTCACACTGGTTCCGCCCGCCGGGATGCGCTGGACGGTCTGCCTCTTATGGCTGCACACATTGTTGCGGCTACCCACCGTGACCCTGTCTTGCAGTGGGTTCTCAACACCATGGTCCATGTGTGGCCATCCTATGTTACTCGTCGGATGCAGTCATATTTCAGCCCCTGCCGCCACCTTTCCCACGAGATCTCCGTGGTCGATGATGTCCTTCTGTTGGCCACAGAGATGCCCATTGGGTGGTCATCCCTCCAGCATTGCAGGTTTGGATGCTCAGTTTGTTACACCGTGGGCACTGGGGTATGTCCCATGTGAAAGTTTTTGCTCGCCGGTATGTGTATTGACCCGGCATCGATGGCGAATTACAGCGCCTGGTCCGTGGGTGCACTGTCTGTGCGCGTCACCAGGCGAGTCCCATTCTGTCATTTGCACCATGGCTTGTGCCTCCTCGGCACTGGGATCGCATCCATATCGATTTTGCGGGCTCGTTTTTGGGGTCCATGTGGTTACTCATCGTTGATGCCTACTCCAAATACCAATATGTTGTCTGAATGGCATCCACCATCATGGAGGCTACACTCATGGCCCTGGCCCAGGTTCTCGCCATTGAGGGTCTGCCACAAACATTGGTCTCAGATAATGGTCCCCAATTCATGGCGTCCTCCTCATACGATTTCTGTGAGGCCAATGGTATCAAACATACCTGTAGCCCAATTTTCCACCCTTTGTGCAATGGTGCTGCGGAGAGGCTTGTCCGCACTTTAAAACAGTTGACTAAGGCGGTCGACACATCTCCAACCACATTGGCCCTCACCCTGTTTTTGAGCACCTATCGCACTACGCCCATTGACGGTCGCAGTCTGTCAGAGCTCCTTCATGGGCGACAGCTGCGGACCCTGCTCCATTTGCTGATGCCCTCCTCCTCCCACCCCCACTCCCGGCCGACGCAGTGGTACACCCCTGAATCGGCCGTGTGGGCCCGCGAGTACGGGCGCAAGGCGGATTGGACTCCCGCCACGGTTGTCGCGGCCCGTGCGCGACGTGTGACGTCGGTGCAGACATTGAAATGCTTGGAGCGCCGCCATCATAATCAGCTCCTACGCGCAAGTTTCAGGGGGCAGGGATCTGGTACAGCGCGCCGCGGGATTTGAATCCCCGCCAGACGTCATGGACGTCAAAGACCCATTGAGGTCTCTGCACCATCGCGCCGTAAGCGGTGGCGGCGCGTGCCTCCTGGCGCGCATTTAGAGTGAGGGCGCCACAGTGGAACACGTGGATGCCGCGGCCAATAACGGCGTCCCCGATCGAGTATTTAAGCGCCTGCCTTTCAGCCTGCTAGTCTAACCGTGCGTACGTCTCTGGACATATCGCCTCTCATTAGACAGCGTATTGACTTTCTTGCTTTCTTCACGAGTGGGTGGGGTTGTCTTGTTTGGCTTTCGTAACTCGGTTGCCCTGTCTTGTTGTGTTGTAAGGTCCTTCGTTGGACGTGTCTGTCCTCTTCTGTTTTGTTGTTGTTTTGGGGGGCAGTCCGTGGGTCCCGACGCGTTTCTGTCACTACAACACCGCGACTGTTCGGGTTCCTGTTATAACAATTTCTTCCAGTACAAATTATTTCTGTCTTAACACATTATGGTATCGACTAAATTACGGTTCTGTACCATGATTACAGTTCACATTGGACCTGTATGAGTTGGTGAATTTTAATAATAACCACCTGGTACAGTGTGCTTCTTACCCATATCGAAAAGAATATAATATATTCTCAAATTCACAGTTCAGTGTTCTGAATGGCTGCAGTATTTAGAAAGCTATCTATACATGCAACAACATTGTACTTATTAGTCAATAAATTGCAGGCTACTGGTGTATCTTGTGGTCTGTCAAAGTTACTGGCTGTGTAAATCTCAGTATATTATAACTAAACTAAAATATTGTGGTGTGAGAAGAATTGCTGCTAAATTATAGGAAGTAGATGTGTATTAAGCTATCAGGCATTATCAAACAGGGAACTAATTACATGTGGTGTCCCACAAGACTCTATCTTCGGACCCTTAGTGTTTTTTATGTGTATCAATGACCTTACGTCAGTAACAAAACAATGTGATGAGTTTGTTTTGTATGTAACTCATACAAAGATTGCAGTAAATAGCAGACTGAGAATACTCTTAGAATGGTCGGTTACGAACTGTTCATGGACGTTAATAAACTGTTCCTAGCCAGTTTTTTGTAACTGAACATTGAGGTATTACATTACAGGCTGATTGGAACTTGTAATAGGTTTTGCAGCAGTTATTACTACGAACAGAAAGAAGTAGTTGATAATGTTAAATTACCAGAAGTACTGCTTGGTGATAACACAATTTGGACGAAATATCGGAAAACTGGTGAGTCAACAAACCAAACCTCGATCTATAGTGCAAATGTTTTCATACATAGGCAATATAAAAACTAAACAGGTTAGTGTACTAACTTTCATTCTGTAATGTCCGACAGGTTTATTTTCAGGAGTGATTCATCAGTCCAAACTAACGATTTCTGAGCCTAGAAACGTTTAATAGAAATGGTTTGTGTCATTAATCCAAGAATGTCCTGCAGAGGATTGCTTAGTGTGGGTACTGTTTACTGTTCCCCAATATAACTGTAGCTGAATAATATTTGTGATTGAAAGTATGTTCCTTTTTGAAACCAACATCTCATTTCATGGAATAAGAATTGAAAATATTAATATTTTTCACAAAAATACAAAATTACTTAATTTGGTACAGAAAACTGTCTATTGTTTATAAACAAACGTTTTCAGTAATTTGCCAGCAGCTATAAAAAGTTTAAATACTAATAAATTTCTGTTTTAGAGGAGCATAAAGGATTTATTGGAGGCGAACTCCTTTCATTCCATTGATGAATTTCTCAGCGTGATTTAGTAATAATATCAAATAATGTGAGTGTTTCATATCATCTGACTTAAATACAAATTCAGTGCAATAGTGCGATCATTGTATATCAGTGTTCTAAAATGATTTATCTATTACATGATGTGTGGTTAAAACAGTTTCAGAAATATCATATGTATATCAGTTTATTGCATTATATGTGTTTTGTGAAACATTTGTATTATTATTTAAAAGGAAATATGTTTAAGATTTATTGATTAGTTCCGAATCCATGAGGATCATTTCACTCAGGATGAGAGAAAAGAACATGTCTGCATCTCTTTGTAAATATTTATTGCGTATTCTTGATATTTTAATGAGTTCTACATACTTGAGAAACTCTTCAGTGTGACTGTAATCTTTCTATTTGAGTAAGCATTTTACGAACCAGAGTGAGTCATTTAGGCCACAGTAACTCAGCACTCATACGAAAATTTTCTTTGTATTACAATTTTTCCCGAGGGCTTGCAGCTTTACTGTATGGTTAAATGATGATGGCGTCCTCTTGGGTAAAATATCCCAGAGGTAAAATAGTCCCCCATTCGGATCTCTGGGCAAGGACTACTCAGGAGGACGTCGTTATCAAGAGAAAGAAAACTGGCTTTCTACGGATCGGAGCGTGGAATGTCAGATCCCTTAATCGGGCAGGTAGGTTAGAAAATTTAAAAAGGGAAATGGAGAGGTTAAAGTTAGATATAGTGGGAATTAGTGAAGTTTGGTGGCAGGAGGAACAAGACTTCTGGTCAGGTGAATACAGGGTTATAAATACAAAATCAAATAGGGGTACTGCAGGAGTAGGTTTAATAATGAATAAAAAAAATTGGAGTGCGGGTAAGCTACTACAAACAGCATAGTGAACGCATTATTGTGGCCAAGATAGACATGAAGCCCACATCTACTACAGTAGTACAAGTTTATATGCCAACTAGCTCTGCAGATGATGAAGAAAGTGATGAAATGTATGATGAGAAAAAAGAAATTATTCAGGTAGTGAAAGGAGACGAAAATTTAATAGTCATGGGTGACTGGAATTCGAGAGCAGGAGAAGGGCGAGAAGGAAACATAGTAGGTGAATATGGATTGGGGGAAAGAAATGAAAGAGGAAGCTGTCTGGTTGAATTTTGCACAGAGCATAACTTAATCATAGCTAACACTTGGTTCAAGAATCATTAAAGGAGGTTGTACACATAGAAGAACCCTGGGGACACTAAAAGGTATCAGATAGATTATATAATGGTAAGACAGAGATTTAGGAACGAGGTATTAAATTGTAAGACATTTCCAGAGGCAGATGTGGACTCTGACCACAATCTATTCGTTATGAACTGTAGATTAAAACTGAAGAAACTGCAGAAAGGTGGGAATTTAAGGAGATGGGATCTAAGCAAACTGATTAAACCAGAGGTTGTACAGAGTTTCAGGGAGAGCATAAGTAAACAATTGTCACAAATGGGGGAAAGAAATACAGTAGAAGAAGAGTGGGTAGCTTTGAGGGATGAAGTAGTGAAGGCAGCAGAGGATGAAGTAATTAAAAAGACGAGAGCTAGTAGAAATCCTTTAATAACAAAAGAAATATTGAATTTTGTTGATGAAAGGAGAAAATATAATAATGCAGTAAATGAAGCACACAAAAAGGAATACAAACATCTCAAAAATGAGATCGACAGGAAGTGCAAAATGGCTAAGCAGCGATGAGCGAGAGGGCAAATGTAAGGATATAGAGGCTTATCTCACTAGGGGTAAGATAGATACTGCCTACAGGAAAATTAAAGAGACCTTTGCAGAAAAGAGAACCACTTGTATGAATATCATGAGCTCAGACGGGAACCCAGTTCTAAGCAAAGAGGGGAAAGCAGAAAGGTGGAAGGAGTATATTGAGGGTCTATACAAGGCCGATGTACTTGAGGACAATATTCTGGAAATGGAAGAGGATGTAGATGAAGATGGAATGGAAGATACGATACTGCGTGAAGAGTTTGACAGAGCATTGAAAGACCTGAGTCGGAACAAGGCTCCAGGAGTAGACAACAATCCATTAGATCCACTGACGGCCTTGGGAGAGCCAGTCCTGATAAATATCATCTGGTGAGCAAGATGTACGAGACAGGTGAAATACCCTCAGATTTCATGAAGAATATAATAATTCCAGTCCCAAAGAAAGCAGGTGTTGACAGATGTGAAAATTTCCGAACTGTCAGTTTAATAAGTCACAGCTGCAAAATACTAACACGAATTATTTACAGACGAATGGAAAAACTGGTAGAAGCCGACCTCGGGGAAGATCAGCTTGGATTCCGTAGAAATGTTGGAACACGTGAGGCAATACTGACCTTACGACTTATCTTAGAAGAAAGATTAAGGAAAGGCAAACCTACGTTTGTTGCATTTGTAGACGTAGAGAAAGCTTTTGACGATGTAGACTGGAATACTCTCTTTCAAATTCTTAAGGTGGAAGGGGTAAAATATTGAAATATAGGGAGAGAAAGGCTATTTACAATTTGTACAGAAACCAGATGGCAGTTATAAGAGTCGAGGGACATGAAAAGGAAGCAGTGGTTGGGAAGGGAGTGAGACAGGGTTGTAGCCTCTCCCTGATGTTATTCAATCTGTATATTGAGCATGCAGTAAAGGAAACAAAAGAAAAATTTGGAGTTGGTATTAAAATCCAGGGAGAAGAAATAAAAACTTTGAGGTTCGCCGATGACATTGTAATCCTGTCAGAGACAGCAATGGACTTGGAAGAGCAGTTGAATGGAATGGACAGTGTCTTGAAAGGAGGATATAAGATGAACATCAACAAAAGCAAAACGAGGATAATGGAATGTAGTTGAATTAAGTCGGGTGATGCTGAGGGAATTAGATTAGGAAATGAGACACTGGAATGTAGTCGAATTAAGTCGGGTGATGCTGAGGGAATTAGATTAGGAAATGAGACACTTCAAGTGGTAAAGGAGTTTTGCTATTTGGGGAGCAAACTAACTGATGATGGTCGAAGTAGAGAGGATATAAAATGTAGACTGGCAATGGCAAGAAACGCGTTTCTGAAGAAGAGGAATTTGTTAACATCGAGTATAGATTTAAGTGTCAGGAAGCCGTTTCTGAAGGTATTTGTACGGAGTGTAGCCATGTATGGAAGTGAAACATGGACAATAAATAGTGTGGACAAGAAGAGAATAGAAGCTTTCGAAATATGTTGCTACAGAAGAATGTTGAAGATTAGGTGGGTAGATCACGTAACTAATGAGGAGGTATTGAATGGGATTGGGGAGAAGAGAAGTTAGTGGCACAACTTGACTAGAAGACGGGATCAGTTGGTAGGACATGTCCTGAGGCATCAAGGGATCACAAATTTAGCACTGGAGGGCAGTGTGGAGGGTAAAAATAGTAGAGGGAGACCAAGAGATGAATACACTAAGCAGATTCAGAAGGACGTAGGTTGCAGTAGGCACCGGGTTGATGAAGAAGCTTGCAACAACAACAACATACAATTAAAGAACTGTGTCATGAAACCACAAATATGTGCTATACTATAGCTCCTTTTGGATTCATGTTGCTTTCTTTAAATAGACTGCATCTGGACTGTACTTTTTACATATATTATAATGGTTGAAAATGTTCTAAATTGGCTTATCACATTAATTAAACGTGGACATCTTAGAGCTTGGTGCTTTGTTTGTTACTGTCGAAAATGTGCCAAGTGTTCTTGCTAAGCATAATCAACGTTATTCCATTTTATGTGGTTTTATGTATGTACATATTCCTTGAATACTATGTGGAACAGAAAAGTAACATTTAAACATTACATTGTGCACAAATAATCTCTACCAGACTGCACATGGTCATGCTCACATACCATAGAGCTGACTCCTTACCACATCACATACATGATGTAATGAGGGTGGCGGATGTGGTGCATGAAAGGCGCCATGGATAGCATGTGACACACGGGTCTTTTTTCTCATCTTTGAGTTATACAGGCGGCACATTTATTCGATTGCTGAGTCTAGTGGGCTACTAAGAACAGTAATTTGAGTTGCGATTGCCTATAATATTGAAGGAGGAAATATGTGAAGCATCAGCAGATTTCTAAGTGCTAAATTCTCCAAGTTCATGTGTGCAGGACACTGTTAGTCAGAGGTCTACTGGAAAAAATTGGCAAGGACGAGATGTAATACCAGGAATAAACAAATAATATATAAACATCTCATTAACGTCTCTAAGAGAAACGGTTACGACTTTGTTAGCTGCGCAACTTAGTTATACACTACTGGCCATTAAAATTGCTACACCAAGAAGAAATGTAGATGATAAACGGGTATTCATTGGACAAATACATTATACTAGAAATGACATGTCATTGCATTTTCACGCAATTTGGGTGCATAGATGTTGAGAAATCAGTATCCAGAACAACCACCTGTGGCCGTAATTACGGCCTTGATACGTCTGGGCATTGAGTCAAACAGAGCTTGGATGGCGTGTATAGGTACAGCTGGCCATGCAGCTTCAACACGATACCACAGTTCATCAAGAGTAGTGACTGACGTATTGTGACGAGCCAGTTTCTCGGTCACCATTGACCAGACGTTTTCAATTCATGAGAGATCCGGAGGATATGCTGGCCAGGGCAGCAGTGGTGACTTTTCTGTATATAGAAAGGCCTCTACAGGACTTGCAACGTGCGGTCGTGCATTATCCTGCTGAAATGTTGGGTTTCGTGGGGATCGAATGGAGGGTAGAGCCACGGATCGTAACACATCTGAAACGTAACGTCCACTGTTCAAAGTGCCGTCAGTGCGAACAAGAGGTGACCGAGACGTTTAACCAATGGCACCCCATACCATCACGCTGGGTGATACGCCAGTATGGCGATCACGAATACACGCTTCCAATGTGCGTTCACCGCGATGTCGCCAAACACGGATGCGACCATCATGATGCTGTAAACAGAACCTGGATTCATCATAAAAAATGATGGTTTGCCATTCGTGCACCCAGGTTCGTCATTGAGTACACCATCGCAGGCGCTCCTGTCTGTGATGCAGCGTCGAAGGTAACCGCAGCCGTGGTCTCCGAGTTGATAGTCCATGCTGCTGCAAACGTCGTCGAACTGTTCGTGCAGATGGTTGTTGTCTTGCAAACGTCCCCATCTGTTAAATCAGGGATCGAGACGTGGCTGCACGATCCGCTACAGCCATGCAGATAAAATTCCTGTCATTTCGACTGCTAGTCATATGATGCCGTTGGGATCCAGCACGGCGTTCCGTATTACCCCTCCTGAACACACCGATTCCATATTCTGCTACCAGTCATTGGATCTCGACGAAAGCGAGCAGCAGTGTCGCGATACGATAAACCGCAATCGCGAGAGGCTACAATCCGACCTTTATCAAAGTCGGAAACGTGATAATATGCATTTCTGCTCCTTACACGAGGCATCAAAACAATGTTTCACCAGCCAATGGCGATCAATTGATGTTTGTGTATGAGAAATTGGTTGGAAACTTTCCTCATGTCAGCACGTTGTAGGTGTCGTCACCGGCGCCAACCTTGTGTGAATGCTCTCAAAAGCTAATCATTTGCATATCACAGCATCTCCTTTCTGTCGGTTAAATTTCGCGTCTGTAGCACGTCATCTTCGTGATGTGGCAATTTTAACGGCCAGCAGTGCAGAAGATCGGAACCTACAGTTATAACTACAGAATGGATGCTTGTATTGTATTTAACATAGTTCTACGATCTGAGTACTTGGTCAATACGAATACATAAAAGTTGATATGAGTACAAATAATCCTCCAGACAATCAAGACCGAGGAAAGATGGTAGCGTTTTGTCTGAATGAAGTAACTGTTAACAGAGGCTCCAACAACAACACGAGTTTGATGTAAAAAACAGCCAAAGTTGCAAGAGTCAGGTTTTTATTTATTTGATGACAAGTTTAATTAATGACTTGTATGTTTGTCCTGCATCTCCTTCCAGATCTAATCGGCAGTTGAAATTTGGATGTTGACTGCGTGAAATATGAAAGTATGGACTGGCATTTGGGGTGCGTTCCTATAGCTTCAATGGCTAAGAGAATGCAAATGACAAGGGAGAAATCCGGGTTCGAGTCTCACTATAACCCAAATTTTCATTCATCAGCCACAAAATGATGAAGCGAATGCATTTCCACAATATGTGAATCCATTTTATATGTGAAATTTTGATTACTTTTCTTTTAGTTTCTTGTGAATTTTTTGAGTGTTTCCTTTCATTTACAAGTTTCAACTTACACACCAGAACTCAATGTAGTCGATCAAAGTAAACTAATACTAACACTTACGAAATTTTTTAGAAAAATAGTAATTAGAGTTTGTATTAAAATTGTAGGCTTGACTTCCAGTAATGAAAAAGCTAGCAATAGACACCTGACGTCATTCAGTGGTTGGGTCGCCTGACAAAACGCCTCCAACTTTTTTGAAACGTCCAAGACATTATGTTCGTGACTCAATTATCGTAAAGGTAATAATAGGTTAACTATTTGGCTGATATAATACAGTTCTCAATTAAACACAACGATATTAGTCATAAGAATAGTATAATGTGGTGAACTTACATCTGTAGCGATTGGTGTGGAGAAAGGAAAGAATAAGTAACAAAATACAATCGAACAACGTTAATTCTTTTTTTACACACAAAATTATTACGTGAAAAGATGGCTGACATGAGAACATTGTATTTTCGACATGTTGCTTTCTTACAACTGGTTAAAGTAAGTAACTTTACAATGGTTTAAATGAAAATGACATCACGTTCAGAATACATTGAATAATAATCAGTACAAGCAGCTCATAAACAGGAATTTGTGTAATGATACTATTCATTAAAGTATCTACACCAGACAGGGGGGGGGGGGTGAGGGGAGATTTTGATAAAACATACGATTCAACGTGCAGAAAGTGTTGGATCATTTGACATTTGCTACATCAGACGATACTCGAAAAATATATTTATACGCATCCAGTCCCATATGGATTTCCATGAAAAGTGTGTGGTGGACTCAACATTGAGCATCTAATAACTGGAAAATCTTTTTGAATATTTCGAACTGATATTTTAACTACATATAACAGTCATATGGTAGAATAACTAAAATTCTATATGCTACAATATGGGAAAGAGTCTGCAGCGTTTATGAGTTCACATAACAAAATAGTGACGTTTTCGTGACACCACCGCTATCTCTCTGTGACACTGGTTGACAGAAAGAAATCGAGCAGCTGCCATTTTGATGTGTCTTTAGAAGCCCATGTGTCATACTGGGTGCTATTATTTGAAATACTTGTGTATTACTGAAATACGGAGTTCAGTTGATGGAATGCGTTAAAATTCTCAGAAAAACACGTCATTTTCAATATTGTAGGGGCAGAGACGCCGACCATTATGGTTTGTCGTGATAAAGTGTTGGGAAATATGATGCTGGCATTTCATATTGCAAATTAGGTCCCATACCATATAGTAGTCATTTCTGAAAAGGAGAGGAGATACATTCTGTAATCGTTGTAGAGAACCCTGGCACCACTGTTGAAAACGGTACTTGTCGCAGCCTTGCTCAGTATGGCAACCACGAATTGCAGCTGTTCAGACATAATACTGTGTCAGAACTTTATGGAGTTCCAGGATGTATGGAACTTTTATGAATGCCAGATATAGTTTTCTAGTGTAGAACACAACCTGATATGTTGTTTTGTGGGGGGTATAATTACTGAACAAGCCTTAAAAACCCTGAAGTGAATTGTACACACAGTTCCTTGAATATTATATGGAATAACACATGCAGTCCCCGCATCACAGAGATTACTGTCACCAATAGTCACTGTCTCTTCGTTATAGCAGTGCTAAACTACAGTATGTAGTAAGTAAACTAAGCGATCACAAATACTTTCAGATATAGCAATGCAAATAGTACTTACTGATTTCAAGGATGAGATTGTTTTAACTTCAAATATATTTTATCTCAGAATTTCAAAACACGAAATAACGCTACTATCAGTTTGCGACACCCACAAGGTCAACAGATACATGCTTATGTGCATACTGCACGTAATTGATAACTGAGAATATAAAAAAAAGCCAAAAGAAGTTGATAACAATCGTTGTGTCACTTGTACTTCAGCCTAATTATGCAATTATTTTGATAACGGAGCGTACAACGTATAATTTGATCAAAGATATATACCGTTTACAATGCAGTGGAAATTACTATTGTCGGTAAAGGATGATAAACACTTCATACTAAATGATAAAGTGAGTAAAGCAGCTTGGGGATAGGAGTTTTGCGTGAGCCTCCAAATCTAGACGGCCACCATTCATCAACTTTTACAGCGTAAATTTCCTTGGTACATAGAACGAAGTATGAGAACAAGATGGCAGGGCAGGGAGTCACAGACCGAACTACCATGGTAGTATACTTGGGCGTCTGAGATCGTGTATGATAAAAGTGGTAGAGCAGATGATTGGAGACAGAACTGTCAAAACCGAGATGGTGTGCACAGGGTGAGAGATTGGATTATCAGAGCATGATGGTGACTTGGAAGTAGACTATAAACTACGAAAATAAAGGTAGTGTAGCATGGGTCAGAGATCGAAGTTCTGCGATTTTGGTGGTAGGTGGCGTATATAGAGCGAACTACGAGAAAAAAGATGGTGGAGCACATGTAAGAGATCGAAATAACAGAGCAAGATGGTGACTATGGGACAGATACAGACTGGCTTGCTGTAGAACTTTATGTTGTGATGTTGGGTGGGTATGTGCAGAATGTTGGTGCAAGCGTGCGTGTGTGTGTGTGTGTGTGTGTGTGTGTGTGTGTGTGTGTGTGTGTGTGTGTTTGTGTGTGTGGTGTGTGTGTGTACGTGTGTGTGTGTGTGTGTGTGTGTGTGTTAGGGCCAGCTCCCATCCCACTGCTGTACATGCCACCTCCTGCGATAGACTAAGGAACAACAGAAGCGCATTCTTCGTCTTCCACTGTTGGATGTATTCTTAGCATTTGAAATTGTATTAGGTAACTGAAGGTAAACAAGAAAACTTCTTTTAACGAACAAAGGTAATTTATAAAAACTATGATATACTCCTTCTCTATTGCCTCCATAGAAGGCAGGATGTCAAATAGTAGTCATCCTTCTTTAAAGAAGATACTTACTGTAAATATGGGCTAATACTCATTACCTTTTTTAATTGTGTAGGAGTTCCAAGTAGTTGTCTTCCGACTTTTAGTGGAAAATCACGGTATTTGTTACTTTTCAATGGGAGGGAATGATGTTGGGATCACGTATTTACTACACACTTAGTACAGCTTTAGTAGGCCATTAAAACAACATAATGTGCGGGTAGGAAAGTGCACTGCTCTGGTAATTCAGAGGCAAATGCAACGGAAGTTTTACGTGGATATTAGGCATAAAAAAGTCTGTGTGAAGGGAAGCATAACAAGAACGTATTGTAGTCACGTGGAAAGCGTTCGCTCGTGATAAGGAATAATAGAATAATAAACACACATGATGAAATTTGACACACGAACAATCAAAGAAACCAATCTGAAGGAGGAGTGGGAAAAGGAACCAGCTGACTCTTGGGAAAAATTTCGAACAAAAATTACAAAGAAGGCAAAAGAACTGATCCCATTGACAAAGAACACAAAACACCCCTGGTGGGACTCTGGATGTGAAAAAGCGCTGGAAGGAAGAAAGAAAGCTTTTCTGAAGTATGTTGTTGTTGTTGTGGTCTTCAGTCCTGAGACTGGTTTGATGCAGCTCTCCATGCTACTCTATCCTGTGCAAGCTTTTTCATCTCCCAGTACCTACTGCAACCTACATCCTTCTGAATCTGCTTAGTGTATTCGTCTCTTGGTCTCCCTCTACGATTTTTACCCTCCACGCTGCCCTCCAATACTAAATTGGTGATCCCTTGATGCCTCAGAACATGTCCTACCAACCGATCCCTTCTTCTGGGCAGGTTGTGCCACAAACTTCTCTTCTCCCCAATCCCATTCAATACTTCCTCATTAGTTATGTGATCTACCCATCTAATCTTCAGCATTCTTCTGTAGCACCACATTTCGAAAGCTTCTATTCTCTTCTTGTCCAAACTATTTATCGTCCATGTTTCACTTCCATACATGGCTACACTCCATACGAATACTTTCAGAAATGACTTCCTGACACTTAAATCAATACTGGATGTTAACAAATTTCTCTTCTTCAGAAACGCTTTCCTTGCCATTGCCAGCCTACATTTTATATCCTCTCTACTTCGACCATCATCAGTTATTTTGCTCCCCAAATAGCAAAACTCCTTTACTACTTTAAGTGCCTCATTTCCTAATCCAATTCCCTCAGCAACACCCGACTTAATTAGACTACATTCCATTATCCTTGTTTTACTTTTGTTTAACAGTAAAAAATCCCCAGAAAATCTAGATAACTTCCACAACACCAGAAGACAAGTAGCAAAAACAATCAGACAAGTCAAGAGGAAGTACCTCAAGGAACAGTGTGAGTCTATTGAAGAAAATTTCCGAAACTATAATGTACGAGACTTCTATAAGACCTTTGCTGGGAGAATCAATGGATACGGCTCACGAAATCTATGTTTCAGAAAACCAGATGGAAAACTAGCGCTCACAAATCGAGAAAATTGTGAGGAGCTGGCAAGATACTTTTCCGGACTCCTCAATTGCCCTGAACCTTCTTCAAGATTCCCTCAAGAAACTGCTATCTACACAAATCCAGAATCCCCACCACCTACACTAGAGGAGATCCAAAGACATATTCATAGACTGAAAAACAACAAGGCATCCGGAGAAGATAATATCACTGCAGAACTACTTAAAAATCTTGGACCAAATTCCCTCAAAGAACTCACTCAAATCATCACAGACATTTGGCAGACAGAAAAGCTACCAGAAGATTGGAAATGCGCCCTAATTCATCCACTGCATAAAAAGGGAGACATGGCAGATATACACAACTATCGAGGAATCTCCACTCTCCAAGTCACTTATAAAATCCTCTCAGCTTGTCTTCTTCAACGAACACAAGAACAACTCGAACACAGTATTGGTGAATACCAAGCTGGCTTTCGCCCTCACCGATCCTGTGCAGAACAAATTTTCAATTTGAAGACAACACTAAAATACAAAGCAGTCAGAAACAGTACGATCATTTGTTCCTTTGTTGATTTCGCAAAGGCTTATGATTCAATCGATAGGCAATCTCTCTTTATTATCCTTGAGGAGCTAGGACTCGATCCGAAAACCCTAAACCTTATCAAAGAAACGTTCACAAACACAACTTCTAAGATAAAATTCCTGGGTGAAATATCAGAGCCCTTCCTGATCAAAACCGGCGTCAGACAAGGTGACGGCTTGTCTCCACTCCTCTTCAACCTTGTCTTAGACAAAGTCATCGGAGAATGGGAAAAAGAACTGAAGAATCAAAATTACTGGAAGCCTATATAACTAGGAAGATCTAAAGATGGTATTAAAATTTCATGCTTGGCATTTGCAGATGACCTGGCCATTCAAGCAGAAAACGAGGCCACAGCAATTAAACAGATAGACATTCTCAAAGAATGCGCCGAAAAAGTTGGGCTACAAATTTCCTTCCAAAAAACCAAATTCATCTGCTCAAAATTTGAAACTCAAAAACTGGCTACAAAATATGGACAAATTGAGAGAGTTCCATTCTTTAAATACTTAGGCGAGGCCCTAGAACCCACAGGGGGAGAGAAAACTGCACAAAACGTTCGACTGCAAAAACTGAAAAGAGCATACTGGAAAACCCACAACATCTACAATAAAAAGTCTCTCTCCATTCACTCAAAAATACGACACTACAATACAGTAATCAAGCCCGAAGCACTATATGCCAGCGAAACACTCACACTCCATAGAAAAGGCGACCTGGAAGGCATCCTGAAAGAGGAACGCAAAATTATCAGCAAGATTCTTGGCCCAAAAAGAACGGAAGATGGGTACAGGTTAAAGTCTCGGAAAACTACAGAAAAATTATCTAACCTCGCCGCAGACATCCGGAAAAGAAGACTAAAATTTTACGGTCATCTCCACAGACTCCCAACACCCAGACTCTCCCACAAAATTTTAATATACATTGAAAAATTGAAAACCATGCCCTGGATACAAGAAACCAAAACAGATCTAGCAAATGCACAAATAAATTCTTCAGAAGTTATAAACAGAAATGTATACAGGCAAAATATCAATAGTTGGAATGTATAACCCGAGAATGAAGTTTGCAAGAGACAGGGGACAAAATGGACAGAGGAAAGAAAGAGAATTCACGGGGAAAGAATGAGAGAAGTTTGGAGAATTAAAAAATTGAATCGGAAAAGCTTTGCGTGATCCGTATGGGTCCAATCGCACATAATAATAATAATAATAAATGAAGCGAAGGTTCAAACCCCGCGAACACAAAATTTTCATCACTGGTAATATTATTTAATTTATATGGCATAAAAACCACGTCTATTTGCATGATGTTTCAGTTAATGTTTTCCATGTCTGTATGACAAATAACATACTGCAACGCGTATGTCAAGAGCACATGCGACGAGTAATTGTACATTACTCTTGTACTCTTGGCTTGCTATACTACTGTTTGTGAACAGTGTCATTCGTATCACTATTTTACAAGGTTTGACTTGGGTTTTCCAAGCCCGTCCATCATCCTTGAATATTAAATAGTCAAATAACATGTGAAATTCACTGATACTATTTATGAATACACGAAAGGGTATTTTTCATAGTATCACCTCTCAAGTGTCATATAAATTAAATAACGTGGCCAGTGGTGAAAAAATACAGATAAAAGAAATGGACTGCCCAAATCTGAGGTCAATGGAGAATTGTGAGTGTGGTACAGGTGATGTGATAAAATGATGCAAAATGGACTGCCCGAATCTGAATAATAGGCAGCAAAAATATGTAGTGATTTTTCTAAATATTATTGTGTGTTTTTTTTAGTAAGTAAGGAAATGGACTGCCATTCAATGCAAGCAGCAACAAATTGTCTTATAGTGTATATAGATATTTGTGTTTGCTTTTGTAGTTAAGTGTTTGTGTTCCAGATTTTGAAATAATTTCTTTGAGAAATTTAGTAAAAATGAGTAATTTGCTATTTAAATCATGTTGTGATAGGAGGTTGGGCTGTGCCAAAGGCACTTAAGCCAACGATAGGTAAGTGTTCTTGATATATTAAAAAATTATAGACCTATATAATGTGAGTGAAAGGAAGTTTGTGGTATAATTTTTTTTGGGACATTCACACAAAGATTCAGAACCACTGTATGAATATAAAAATTAGTGTTCCCATCAAATTTGCACTTAGTGAAATTTACTGGAAACAGGGGCATGTGTAACAACAACAACTGTACATATAATAATTTTTTCTTCCGATTTTCGATAAATTAGTGTAAGCGATGTTCTGATCTCATTTCTTTTCGCTTTTCATGTCATTATGTTAAAGAAACTGTAAACAAATTTCGATGTGCATATTAATATTTACGTCAAATTTCAAGCAATGTTATAACAGAATTGAAATGTAAGAAACGTTGAAACTATTGTAAGATGTCAAAGTTGTAATTGTTCGTCTGGTCCATACGTAGACAATGTATTAGGATATGTAGAATGCAAAACCATTGGTGAATACCCTGTCTGTAGGGGAGCGGTAAAAGGTGGATGGCAGGCGAGCGCGGGAAAATACACACAGGCGTGGCGCGGCATAACGGGCTCAGTAGTAGTAGTCGGAGTTGGGCAGCGGTCAGAGTAACAACGTTCTGGATCGAGGAGGCTCTCCTGGAAAACGTGATTTCGTTGAGCCTCGGATGTGCCCTTTCCGACGCCTATACAGCATGGCAAAATTCCATAGGCACTAAATGGAAAAATATTGCGACGCTATGAAGAAGTAAGGTGCCGATACATCAAGAGCCATAGCTGTGATTGTATGTGTGCTCTGCGCTTCGCCATCTCGCCGCCCGCCAACCGCCGCATCGATACGAACAGGTTGAATCTTTTAGCACTGTATTCGTGTGGACCAGTGTTACTTTTGTTCCTTACGATTCAATAACAACTTTACTTTTACCAGAGCTGTCCTATCATTTAATTATCCTCATCACTAACCTAGACAGGATCCTTTCCACATGTTGTGCAATCCGAGTGTCCCGAGGTGAAGATTTAAAGTTTATGTTAATAATAATTTCCTGCAGACCTATCTAAGTTAGAATGATGTTTAAAGAACTTTGTTGTTAATGAATATATAGGCAAATAATATAGGCCTGACAAAGTTGGAAGATAATGTTGAAACTGGTTTAGTAATAAAGTTTAATTGAGTTGAGACAAAATTAATGATAGTTAAATGAGCAAGAAATAAGACAAAAAGAGTAGTAACTCTTGAGTGCTTGGAATTGGAAATCTTTAGTGCTTAACGACTTCGATAATCAAAAATTTCAGTACAGTTATCATAACAGTTTCAGGATCCCCCCCCTCTATTTTCTTTTCTATTCATTCTAATTCTGAAGTGTACTGAACTGATTTGACCAGCAAAGCTAAAGTCAATATAAAACCAAAATTTATTAGTGTTTTACCTTTTTCAAAATTGACATTGTATATACATTTCGAAAGTACTATTTCTAGGGTAACCTATGCCCGATTTTAATCAGATCAGTAGACAATACGAAGTTTGTAGTGAACATTATAGTGTATTGTTGTGTATTTATGGCTTGTTCATGTTAGTACAGGAAGTGGAATTATTAGTTTAGTAGATTTTCGGGTTCTAAAATTTACCATAATATGCAGTGTTATTACGTGTTGTTTTGTGTGAACGTACATCAACTTGTACTGGGAAGAAACTCAGTTAATGCCTAATCAGGCTGGCGACCGTATTATTTACAATTTGGTAGCATCTGCTGTGGTGTTTCTTGTCCGTCCTAACGTGTAGTTGCACTTCAGACTTGCTAGACGTATCATTGTTGTTACTGAGTGGGTGAAAGTCTGACATTGCCTCCATTCAGATACACGCGGTCAACATATATACCAAAATACTTTTTTTATAAGGTGAAGCCCATCAACTTACCATAGTACAGGCTTTAATAAGTATCATGCACAGTAGTGTAGAAAGAATATTTTCTTAATTTTTCAGAAAAAAGTCTTAGTGATTCATCTGAAAAAGTTGTTGAAGGTTTAGTAAAAATATATTCAGATGAATCAGTAATTCATGCTGACGAATTAGCGTGGAATAAAATTACCATAGTCAAGAAACTGGAATTGATCAAATACCAGAAAATGAAGTTAGTCACATTATAATTAATTATCCAAAAGGAAATCATTACTTTTTGCGATTTTGAATAATTCACCATATATATTTTGGGAAAGTGAAAATTATGAAAGAAGTTTAATTAATACTTTAATTAACCATACTGGAAGAAGTATTAGCTAGAAGAGACCTAGGAACTAATCCATTAGTTGAAGCATGTGAGGAATATGATGTTTCTTATTGAGATAATAAAGAATTAGGAAAAAGATATGAAGCTGATAAAAAACTCCAATTAGCTGCAAAAGAGAAAGTATATGCAAATGATTCTTCATTAGGAGAAAAAATAACTACTACTGCCATTAGAGGAATAAGGTATGGAAAAAGAAAATTAGGAATAGGTTAAAATTTTGATAAAAGACAATGGGGCTTATATCGTTTCAATCTATATACATGAATATCTTTTTGATTGATTATACTTTCATACCCCATTGAAAAACTAAATTAAAATCAATTGAATTTAAACTTAATAATGAATAATTAAATAAGGTTTAATGATTTTAACTGTAGTTGAAAAAGAAAGACAAAAAACTGGTGGAAATTAACTAGTTTCATTAACTATTATTATTGTTGAAAATATTGTTGAACATTTAAGGAACCAAAATGAAACAGAACATGAAGGTGAATTTTTATTATCATTGTTAGTTACATTACATTAATTAGCAACAGTTAATTCGCTTGCTGCTGGAACTGCAGCAGGTCCTGCAGAAAGTGTCATCACTTCTGTCTCTATGCTGTTCATTTTTGGAACACAACCTACGACCAGTTTAGAGACAGAAATAATGTCACTTTCTGCAGGACCTGACCATCATTTTGCAGAAAAATGCTCAAGCACGTACAGTGCAAGCTGTTACTGATTTTTTTTTACTGATGGAGCTGCTAAGTGCTATATCACCTACTGCACTCCCCTGATTTAGGCCCTCGTGAGTTCAACTCGATTTCCAAACTGAAGTAATCATTTCACAACATTCACTTCAGAACAGTTACAAATTCGTCGGGCAACAGACTGCTCCTCTCAAACTGTCAACACAACTGGCACTGCGACTTCCACTTCGATGGTAGCGGGTTATACATAGTGCTGGTGATTACTTTGATGGTTATTAAAACTTTGAAACACGTATCTTTATGTATGAGCTGTATATAAATAGTTGCCACTGTTAAAGTTTCAACCCTCATATAAGGATTGTTAATAGTAGCGACCCACTTGATGACTTGGATGCAGGTAGTAAAAGTTCTTCAGAAAAAAGACTTTTACAACCGAAACAATAATATGTAAATGTGTTAAAGAGTTTTATAGTTATTATTCCAAGAAAGATACTGAGAAAGTTTTATCAAAATATTTCTCAAATCAGATTTAACTCCATACTTAAACACTTTAAGTAATCTTGAAGAAAAAGTATGTGATAAAAAATTATTGAATTTCTTTTTATGACTGGAGTTGAACAGAAAATGTAAAAATTCAATGAATAGGATTTTATACTTAAACATTATCACCCCTGGGAGCTCAGTATTCATTTGTTGGGTATGGGCTTGGCGACCCTGGGTTCTTGAGCTGCGGCCTGGGAAGTGCCGCCAGCCCCTGTCACCGTAAGCTCTGGGTCTGCTTCAACGACCACCATGCGGCTCTGCGGTGGAACGTTGTGTCTCTCAGGGAATGGGGATCTTGGCTTGACCGCCTGGATCGCTAGGATGGAATAAACCTATATAAAAAACGCCCAATCTCAAGGTGTGCTGTGCACTGATGAGATGCATAGTCATTGAGGTGGAACAGTCGATACTGGGCAACCTCTGGGGAACTTGCGGCACCTCAGTTGTATAAGGCTTACACAGGCAAGTGGGGCTCTGTCTGAGCTGACTCTTACTGTCCTAACTGCTCGTGGAACCGAAATGGATCGTTGGAAATCCTTTTTTCCTCCTCCCAGCGGAAAGGGTGGGCCACTAGAGGGTTTTAACAACAAGTCTCTCAAGAGCGCTCGTGTAGTCAGTCCGGCTGACTCCAGCACTTCTTTAACGATTCCACTCTTTACTAACAGAACGCACTCTTGTACTCAGAATGTGTTTCTCATAGTGAAGGAGGGTAGTTTCGAAAAGCTTTCGCCTTTCTGTATACAAAAGGGTATGGAGGGAATCCATGGCTTTTTAAAATTGGTGAAGCACTTGCACAATGGGACTTTGGCAGTGGAAACTTTCAATTCCAGCAGGCAGTTAACCTCCAAACTGCTAAATGCCTTCGGGAATATACCATAGACACTGAACTGCACAACACCTGGAGTTGTAGCAAACGTGTTGTGACACGCCAGGATCTAGTCTACATTCCCAAGGAGGAAGGTATACTTGACATGCAACGTATCATGAAGAGGGCAGACGGTAGTATTATAAAATTTGACTCCTTCATTCTGACCTTCAGTAGCACGAAAGTTCCTGAGCATGTTAAGACTGGCTTCCTTCGACTTAGTGTGACACCTCATTTCCTAACGCCAACATTCTGTTTTAGAAGCCAGTGTTTTGGGCATAGTGTGTAGAGGGTGTAGGGTGTAAAGGCGAAGCGACTTCTGGCAACTGTCGTAAGGATACTCATGAATGATTTGGCAGCTCGTCTCCAGCCAAATGTATCAATTGCTCTGGGAGTAGTGACTGCCGAATATTGTTAGAGGAATGCAAAATCCTGGAAATAAAAATTGCCAAGCGTATCCCCTATGGTGAAGCCTGAAAGATCTACAAGTCGATGCAGCCTCCCACATTTACTACATCCTTTGCGTCAATGGTTCAGAAGCCTACTCCAAAAGTGGATGCCTCTACGCTGATGGAGTGGTGACTGTTGCCAATACCAGTAGCAGATGTCAGTGCACTTGAAAGGCAGCAAGTGTTTTAGAGTCAGTAGCCTCTATTTGAATGGCAGACAAAGGTACAGTGGCCAACTTCTGCCAGCCCCTGGCGCTTCCCACAATTGAGGCTCTTCAGAAGCCCAATACTGCCATTACTCCTCCCACGTCGGCTCCGCCAAAGCCCACCAAACCAAAAAAAGTTCCTATAAAGCAGCAGCAGCAGGTCAAATCAAGCGGTAAACCATCTGACCGTGTCGTTGTCATTTTACTTGATGCTTCATCCGACTCTTCCCCAAAGCTGATGGAGTATGACGTATGTGTGTAGTGTAGTCTCCACACCCCGTCGGAAAGACAGGATAAAGGTGTTACCCCCGTCATAGATTGCTCCCATACTTAAGTGGAACTTCCACGGGTTCAGGAGGCACGTAGAGGAACTTTGTCTACTCTCTCAGGGTCAAAAACGGTGCCTGTGTCTCCAGGAGACTAACTTCCATCCACCGTAAACCCCAGAACTTCGAGGCTACGCACTCCACGAAATGGACGACCTGCGTGGAGAGAGAGCTAGAGGAGGCATAGGTAATTTCTTCAGGATGGACAATCACTACTCGCCTCTCCCACTTACAACTATCTTACAAGCTGTTGCTGGGTCTGTGCATGTGCGTCATCCATTTACTACGTGTTCCCTTTACCTCCCCCCATATGATGCACGTGCTGAAGAAGCCCTCAACCGACCTTGTTACACATCTTCCAGAGCCTTTCATTATCTGTGGTGATTTTAAAGCCCACATTGTGATTAGGGGCACAGCAATTATCTGTCCCAGGTCTACAGCAATTTAGAGGCTTCTCCTGTCATTGTGTGCTTAATTGCTAAATGTGGGACAGAGCACTCACTTCGTTATCTGCCATTGATCTTTTTTTTTTTTGCTCTCCAGCTCTTGCCCATAGTGCTCAATGGGATGTGGTCGGTGACTTGCATAGAAGTGATCACTTCCGGGTCTGGATTCACCTGCCAGATGGCGTTTGTTCCGAAAGGAGACTGCTGCAATGGGTGCTCAGTAGAACAAGACTGGACACGTTATCGCCAGTTGGCCCAGTTCGAACACTGTGCACATGTAAAGGCATGGTTGGATCATATTACCAAAGTGGTCCACCACGCCACTGCGGCATCCATTCCACAGTCCACGGGCCACCAGATGAGGCAACCTGTCCCTTGGTGGAGTGTCGAATGCCACTCTGCGATAAGGACCAGGCGTGCAGCTCTGCGTAGGTTCCAGTGTCGGCTAACGTCTGAGAATCTTGCAGCCTTTCTAATGGCAAGGGCAAAATGTCGTCGAATTATTCGAGAGAGCAAGAAGAGGTCGTGGTAACAGCTCCTGAACATCATTAATCGTTCCACCAAAAGTTCCATTGTGTGTGAGACCATCAGGAGAATTTCTGGGAGAGGAGGGAGGTGCCCTATGGCTGCTGTAGTCAATAACGACACTCTTCACAAGGATCCACGAGACACTGTCCACACTTTTTTATTTGGTCATCAGTCTACTGACTGGTTTGATGCGGACTGCTACGAATTCCTTTCCTGTGCTAACCTCTTCATCTCAGAGTAGCACTTGCAACCTACGTCCTCAATTATTTGCTTGACGTATTCCAATCTCTGTCTTCCTCTACAGTTTTTGCCCTATACAGTTCCCTCTATTACCATGGAAGTCGTTCCCTCATGTCTTAGCAGATGTCCTATCATCCTGTCTCTTCTCCTTATCAGTGTTTTCCACATATTCCTCTCCTCTCCGATTCTGCGCAAAACCTCCTTATTCCTTACCTTATCAGTCCACCTAATTTTCAACATTCGTCTATAGCACCATATCTCTAATGCTTCGATTCTCTTCTGTTCCGGTTTTCCCGCAGTCCATGTTTCACTACCATTCAATGATGTACTCTAGACGTACATCCTTAGAAATTTCTTCCTCAAATTAAGGCCGGTATTTGATATTAGTAGACTTCTCTTGGCCAGAAATGCCTTTTTTGCTATAGCGAGTCTGCTTTTGATGTCCAGATTATGGCAGCGAAATTTGCCAGAGTTACTGCAAGAGCCCGTCAGGATCTGGGTTTCTAGCGCCTTTGAGCGGTTGCTGAGAGGTATAGTTTGGAATTATAGTCCACCTTTAATGAAGTTTACAACCGCCCATTCTCCATGTGGGAACTGGATTCAGCATTGTCTGCGGCTCTTGACAGATCCCCTGGTCACAACAGGATCCATTACAGCATGCTACAGCGCATTACAAGGCGCAAAAAAGATATCCTCCTCGCTCATTTTAATGCCATTTGGGCGTCAGGTCGCTTTCCTGACTCGTGGAGTGAGGCTGTTTTAATTCCGCTTTTAAAACCTGGAAAAGACCGCACATGCCAAAGTAGTTACCGTGCCCTCACTTATTGCATAGCTTATACCTTGGAGTAGATGTTCAGCCGCCGCCTTGTCTGGATCTTAGAATCCTGGCAACATCTTAGTCGTTGTCAGTGTAAGTTCAGGCAGTTTCGTTCCACTTTTGATAATCTTTCCCTACTGGAGGCAGCTATACAACAAGCTTTCCTACGCCGTCATCACCTTCTGGTTGTATTTTTTGATATAGAGAAGGCCTACGATACTACTTGGAGGTGTCTCACTCTGGAGCAGCTTCACAGATGGGGCTGGAGAACGGTGTCCTCCAACGCAGTGCCTTAAGTGTTGCTGTCTTTGCCACAGCTATTAATAGTATTACATCAGAGTGCAAAGTCCTGTCAACTGTTCTTTGTTTGTGGATGACTTCTCTGTGATTATCTCCTCTTCCAGCATTGCCACGACAACATGTCAGTTGCAACTCACTTTTTGACGTTTGGATGAATGGGCTTTTAAGTTTTCCACCGAGAAGTCCGTGTGTGTTGTTTTTGACCGTGCTCATTTGATTTTAAACTCTCCTGAGT
This sequence comes from Schistocerca piceifrons, assembly GCF_021461385.2. Classification (NCBI taxonomy): domain Eukaryota; kingdom Metazoa; phylum Arthropoda; class Insecta; order Orthoptera; family Acrididae; genus Schistocerca; species Schistocerca piceifrons. The sequence continues at coordinate 627,508,801 of NC_060140.1, forward strand.
TGAGGATGATGGACACTGTCCTTACTTTTAATAACACAATGAGATTTATGAGGATATTTTTGACTCCAAGCTTACTTGGTTACCACATCTTAGAGAGCTGAAACAAGAGTCACTTAAGGCTTTAAATATGTTAAATGTCTTAGACACACTACATGGGGAGCAGACAGTACTTAACAGGGCATTTGTGTGATATCGGCTCGATTATGGGTGCATGGTGTATGGATCTGTAAGACCTACTTATCTAAAGATGTTGGATGTTGTGCACCATGAAGGGATTAGGTTGTCCACTGGGGCATCCAGAACAAGCCCACACCAAGCCTCTGTGCAGAGGATAGTGATCCACCCCTTCATATGCAGCGATGGCTACACATGGGGGGGGGGGGGAGGCATATAAGACAATGTCCACACCATACACACCTGCATACCATACCATTGCTCAGCTTCCTCTGGCATGGCTTTTTCATATCTGGCAATGAGCAACAAGGTGCAATGGGATTCGCTCACAGGACGGCCTGTATATGGCTGGTCTTAATGCTTTACGTCATCGTTGGAGCAGATTTCCACCTTGGCTCCTCCAGGAACCCAGACTATTTTAGATTTCACTAATTTGAAGAAAGATAGTAAACCAGACTTTACATTCCAATATCTGTCTTTTAACATTTTAGATGTGCATCACATTTTTACCATCATATACACTATTGGCTCCAAACAAGGGAATTTCCTTGACTGTTCTCTAGTGTTCCGTGATCATGTGACCAGGATTAGCCTGTCTGTTCTATATACCGTTATCGCACCGGAGCTCCACTCAATGGAGCAGATGAATCGTATTGGGGCAGTCGGTTTCTCATCAGCTGCGTTTCGCATAGTGCCTTACAATCGTCGCTCACTCTGTACCCAGCCGAGGAGTTGGCCCAAGTGTACTTGCCCCAACGGTGGGGAAAGCAGGTGTTATTCTGCTGGGTGCCACGTCATGTCGGAATATCGGGCAATGAAAAGGCCTTTGGGCTGCAAAGTAAGACTGCAGAGAGAAGGATGTGGCACAGTGTCCTATTGCGTTGCAGCCTGTCATTCAGCACTCCACAGGAAGTACATGCAGTTGTTGGAGGAGGAATGGCTGGCGCTGTCGGCGAATAACCTGCGATTGGTGAACTCAACATCTCACCTGTGGGGTTCCTCCTGCCAGTTGCTCAGGCGGGAAGTATTGACCCTCACATGTCCTCAGATTTTGCACTGTCCTCTAAAACATAGCTTTCTTTTATGGCGGGAGGATCCCCTGTTTTGTGCTTCTGGTGGGCGCACTCTGTTCGCCACATACTGACAGAATGAATATTATACCGTGATGCAAGGGCAGAAGGAAAAATTGGTGGGCATCTGCACTCTATTTAACTGATGATGAGACAAGTGTAACTAGGGTTTGAAGTTTTCATAAGTGTGTGAACTCTGGCCTAAGCTTTTAGGCTGGAGGTTTTGGTGTAATGCAGAGTGGCTGACTCCTCCATTTCTTTCATTGTGGTCTACCAGCCACTACCATCTGCTATATTGTTTTAGCTTCTTCTACCACTTTCTTCCTGTGATGTCCATGTTTTACTGCTGACACCATGCTTCATCCTGTGATGTTGGTGTAAACATAAATAGAGATTTCACATTTGAAGATTCCCATATTTCTATGAGCATTGTTGAGAAACGTTACAAAATAACTGGAGATCCATTCAGTGAAAATAGTTTGTAAACCAAAATCTGTAGTTGTTACATTAAAAGATTCTGTTAAGACTCTTCCAGTTGATGTAAATAAAACTGTATATGGAGAAATAATTGAAGTATTTTGTATTCATTATAAATGAAGTATGAGACTCATATTTACTGTTAAACATGCAAAAAGTCTACTGAAACAATTCATACAAAGAGATTAATGATTAAAATTTAGAAAACAAAAAAATAGAGGGAATTAAATAAATTTTTAAACCTAAAAAGAGTATATGCATTAAAACATTTTGTAGGTAAAGGTCTAAATATAAGTGAAGAAAATATTAATGAATTACATAAACCAGTTGAAAAAATTTTGAAAGTAACAATGTAGTTTTTTGGGAATTGTTGATTTATGGCAATATGAGTTAGTCGAAATGGATTCTGGAAAGTTTAAAGAATTTCGAAAATAAACCGAATGTAACAGCATCATCGAATGTAACAGGAAGAGGTACAAGACACCATATTATGACTTATCTGAGCATCCCAAGTGTGGCAGCTCTCCTGCAAGGCAGGGCATGCCACACCACATGTACAGCAGATGGGGTGCTACCGTTCCAGTCCATGTTGAGTCGGTGATTGGACTCTCTGAGGCCAATGTGGGGCATCCAAGTGTGGCAGCTCTCCTGGACAGCGAGGGTGTGTCACAGCGTTTGCTACACACAGCAGCAGATGGAGCACCAGCATTCCAGTCCTCAACAGGTCGCTGGCTGGATTCTCTGAGGCCGACTTCGGGTATCTGTAGCCATCCAGCAGCATGCAACGCCACGGCTCGCTAGTACGGGTAGTTGGCTTGGTCCCCATCATGCACTGCCGACAACCAGGGAGAGAGCCACAGATTCAGATGCCAGATCGCGGGCGCTCGTTGTCGCCCTGTTCTTAGCCACACCACCGAGAGAGCACACCATGGGTTGCCTTGCAGCGGGCTGCACTGAGGCGGCAGAGGCAAAGGCTGCTGATTAAGCCACCAGTGTATCCTGATGACGAAACAACTCTGCAGTCGTACAAGGCCGTCACACCACAGGGCGTTGCAGGGGGCACTGAGGCAGCCATTCTGTGTCAAGCTGGTGCCTTCTACCACTTCCCACTACATTTGGTGTTGCTGTTACAGTCGGTGTCAGAAGCTGCCACTGCATTTGGTAGAGGTACTTGGAGCAGAATGGCTGCCTCAGCAACCTGTGCCCACACTGCCGTGTGTCGGCCTTGTACAGCCACAACATCAGGATGTGCTGACAGTCAACTCAGCGGTCTTTCCTCCTGCTGATCCAATGCCACTCTCCGGGAGGCTCAGGTGGCCTACTGCACGATTCTTCACCGTCATTCAGATCAAGGGCGACAACAAGCACCTGACATCTGACGTCAAATTGTTTATATTAATTTTTTACAAACTGTTTCTGCTCCTTTACTATATAAATCAGCAATATTATCTTTATTGACCTTTAAATAAAAACATATTTTCCTGGGTATTATAATGACTTCTAATTATGCTTCAAAATCCATATATTCATAAGGATAAACTGCATCAATACTTTACTGTCAACTGCTAATAATTTATTAGACATATGAACATAGCAATTTGTTAAATTCTGAATAAGACTGGAGGAAAAGTTGCATTTTTATTATTAATATTGCAATCTAAATGAACAACACCTCGATATTTACCTGTTAAGTGCCAATGATCCCTTACTTTCTTTTTACTAAGAGTAAATTCCTTTTCCCAAATATGAAGAGTGTCTGAAGATTTATAACTGATTACATCCTCTTAAGTCTGTTGTGTTGTGCATATATTATAGCTGCTTGTCTTGATTCTTGTCTTAACATTCCAGATTGATCTTAATCTGTAAAAGAAAGCAGATTTTTTATTTCCATTACAATATTTAACATAATAAATGAATGAAATGGGTAAATATTTTTGAAAATTGTTAATATAATTTTATCAGGGATTGGGTGCCGAATTTGAATTCTGCGTAAGTTACAAGTGAAACTTGAGTGAATTACTATAATTTCTAAATTCAAAGATAAATAATTCCATTAATCAAGAATGATTTTTCTCCAACGGTAGTATAAATTATTTTATTTCAAATTAAAAGAAGAGAACTTGTTTTAGGAGACTATGTTGTTTGGCAAAGAGGCTATACAATAATATTTCCTTTTCTACGTTTTTTCATATGCATCAACATCAGTTGAATATATTTCATTATAGTTTTGGAAAATTTGTTAACTGAACAGGAAAATATTTCCTTTTTTTTATAAATTTCATCCAATTCTAGTACAATATTTTTATATTTACTAATTAATTTTGCACCACACTCTGTAGGATATAATGCTCATTTTATTGAGTAAAGAAAACATTTTTGATCTACATTTTTAGATTAACTACTGCATTTCTATCTTTAATTAACTCTGGTAAATCAATATAAAGAGAAGCAAAAACTGGATTTTTTCTAAAATTTAATTCTACATCATCCACATAAAGTAAAGACGACCAGATTTTTTCCTTTGCCATTCTTTAATATCAATTAATAGTTTTTTCATTGGCTTTCGAAATTTATTTTCTACATCAATAGTTCTTAATAACATTTGATTAGTTGTTTTAAATATAAATCTTGCATTTCTATTTGTCATTGAAAATTACAGTAACAGTTCATGTTAACTTCAGTTGCTCTTCTCTGAATTGAAATACTTCTACCATTTGATTAAAAAGTTCTCGTGATACACCTATATTACATTTATTATTAGTTCCATAAGTTATTATTCTTGTTTTGAAAGTAGAATATTTCTGCAAATTCATTTCATTAATTTGAAGATATCTTCATTATCTAGAAAATTTAATCATGGTAAATTTTCCTGGTAAAATTTTTGCTTAATTTCTTGATATTTGTCCAATACTAGTTTTTGAAAACAATTCTCTTTGTAATTATTATTAATATATTCTCATTAACATTATTATTAATTCTGTTCTCAGATCTATTGAGAAAATTGATTAGTTGTTGTTTATAGACCATGGAAAATTTGATATAGTTTCTGTTTTATATATTTTATGAATATCACTTAAGGATTTTTTACTCAAATCATTGTCACTGTTAAATTTACCTTTAGATGTTGTGGCAAAATCTGTTAACTATGGTTTTCTAAGTTTAGAAATATATTTAATTTTCGTTCTACAGATTTGATGAAGTTCTTTTAAAGGCTTTTTATTCAATTCATGGCCATTACCATTTTCATTAATATTCTCATTTGGATTGGTAATAAGATTGGTTATTTTTTTGGAATGATTCTCCAGATTTTCTGTTCTTGCAATTGATCCAAGTTCTTTCAAAATTTTGTATTTTAGTTTTATCTCGTTTATTTCTTTATTCATTCCTTTCCTACTAAAATGATCAGTAAATTACAACAGGCCTGTTCTACTTCCATTTGAATAAGAATTTTTGATGCAATAATTTTCTAAATCTCTGTACCCAGTCCACACTACCATTAAGTATAATCTTCTAAGTTTCTAAACAGTTCATGCTTGTTTGTCATTTTTGTTCTCACTGTATCTATATACAATGAAATTTGCTTCTTTTATTTTTTTAATCGTTTTTGGTTTAAATGTACCATAAGGATTTTAGATTTGATAGTCCTTAATTAGAAACAACAAAGGTAGGAGACGAGATACTGTCAGAAGTAGAGCTGTGAGTACTGGTTGTGGGTTGTGCTTCGATAGCTCAGATGGTAGAACACTTGCCCACGAAAGACAAAGGTCCCGAGTTCGAGTCTCAGTCAAGCACACGGTTTTAATCTGCCAGGAAGTTTCATATCAGCGCACACTCCACTGCAGAGTGGGAATCTCATTCTGGAAAATTTATTTTATTTGAAAATTCATAAATGAGAAAATGAGTAACTACTATTTTTCTGTATAGGCAAATGAGATTCGATGGTTCTTATTTATATAAATTAAAATTTACCATATTTGAAAAACTTTTGAATGAGAAAATGAGAATTTGGTAGTTTCTATATAGGCAAATGAGATCCTTCATTTGGGGAAAACTGCAGCGTTAGATTCTGGTTCTGCAACTTGGAATTTTTACTCCAAAATTCTCTTTCTGCCAGATGTATCATAATTATACTACTCTGAAAGTTTTATAGTTTACATGTTTCTGGTCATGTATAAGTTGTGTTTGTCATAATTGGTGTCACTGTTATTTCGATTTAGGGATGATCATTTAGTTTCTGTTTGAAGACCCTCTAACTGCTAGCATAAATGTTAATACTTACATACTTGCACTGTGGTTGCAACAGGTCGCTTGTATGCTGCAGCTATGCACTCAAACTGAAACTTTCTGATTCTTGCTTATACAGGGTGTAATGAGTGTAAGTGCAAGTCTTTCTGTTGGTGACTGAGGACAGTGTGCTGAACAACATTACCACATTACATCGTTATCTATGTCATTTGCAGACAAAGAACTATAGCTATTACAAGATATATGCAATTAGGGTTGTTAGTACCTCCAAATACATGTAAAAAGAGGAAGGTTTTACTGCTTATTTGTAATTGGGTAGATGATGAAGTGTGGATGGGTACACACAAAATGTTTTAATCTATGCTGACAGGCGTAGTACAGTTAGTTACACAGTTATGGCAATGTAGAGGTCATACAGTTTCTGATGTATGTGTGCAAGACGATCCAAGACTGAGAGAGGAATACCAATACAATGATGTGTATGTATATAGAATTGCTGTATGTAAAAATATCCGCTGTTAAACTCATTATATCTGTACATTCTTTCCTCTACATCATTTCCTGTTACGATAATTTTCGCTTTTGCTGCTTGTTGTCTAATCACTTTTCCAACTTTCGTACTGCTGGACAATTCAGTGTTAGTGTTGTTAAATATTCATCATTCGCATCAATTCTGTGTTTGCTGTTAAAACTACAGGATGCCAGTTCTGCCATTTATATAAAAACTGTTTCTCTTTGTTACCCAAACATTTTTCATTACCTCTGTGCTGTCTTCAGTGACTTTTGTTTATTGAAAACCTTCAAAAAGTGAAATTATTTTAGGTTGTAATCTAACAAAATGAGGTCCAAAGTTGAGTTCTGTTCGTTTCTGTTTTTACCTTGAGTTTACATCATATTGTTTTTGCCAATCTGTCTGTATGGTGTTCAGCACTGATAATGTGTCATCTGCAAGACAGACAATGTAAAAGTGAATTTTATCAGAGAATCAACATGTCCATTTTTTTAAAAACATGATTTTGGTGTAGCAGAAAGTTTTGAGCATATATGTAGAATAAAAGATGGATTTTTAAAAAAATAGTGTGAATTTCCTTATTTTCCATGACTTATTTTGAGTGATCCTTCTTTCGTGATATGAAGGCACTGCAATCGAATGTTGGGTGTACTTTGTGTAATTAGAGCTTTACAAACGCTTTTTTGCTTCGCATAACGCCATGTGCACAGTGTTCTTTGTGTCCTAGCCTTGTCGGCGTTCATTTGTTCACAAGTGAGCTTCGCGCAAAATTTGAATTTTGTTAACTTTCATCACTCTTCATGTGTGTGTGTGTGTGTGTGTGTGTGTGTGTGTGTGTGTGTGTGTGTGTGTGTGTGTGTGTGCATTTATGTTACTTTAGCTTTCTGTATCCTTTAATGTGTTTAACAATGTGTCTTTACTGAGTTTAGTTCATTCATTTAAAGCTTGTTGGCATTCTGCTATTTTTTCTATATGTGTAAGTTCTCTTCTATAGTAAGTTTGTCATATACACTGTGGGTGGATTTTCAGTATTTGTAAATCCGTTGCTAATGTAGTTTGGTGGTGGTTACAGTCTATAAGATGGTCAGCAAATGTGCTATTAGTTCTCTTACTTTTTGGAGCTCCAATGTGTTCTGAGTATGTTGTGTTAAAGTTCCTGCACATATATCCTATTTATAGTAATTGGCTGGTGCTGCATAAGAGTTCATATATTCTTGATGTGTTGAAGTTATCCCTGAGTGCCTCCTGTGTTCTGAGTATTTTTCTTTGTTGTGTTGTCCGATGTGTATCCTCATTGAAGTCACATTTCTTCAACATGTTGCCTATTCTGTGACCGATTTTTTATTGCAAGTGAGTTTATTCCATTTTGGTTTGTACATGTATTGTTGCACTGTTGTGTCTTGGATTTAGTCATTTTTTGTGTGTTGTGTTCTTCTATATTGTGTAAGGTTTTGTATGTATGTTGTGCATTCATTTCTTTTCCATTTACCAACTTGTTGGTTTAATTTCTCCATGAAACGGAGCTTGTAACCATTTTCCTCTGCTATTTGTTTCACTGTGTTTAGTTCCTTTGGGTAACAGTGTTTGCTTCTGGGTGTTCTTTTCCATCTGTGGTGCATGAATCTGATACTTGCTTTCTTATGTGCCACAGGGCAATAGATTATGAATGGCAAGGTTCATGGTTCTCAGTTTCCTGAAACTATGGAATCATGAGTGTTGTCTGTTCCTCGTATGGAGATACCCAGAAAAATTTTTATATTGTCTGTTTCTATTTCTAATGTGAAGTGAATTTCGTTTCTGTAAATTGTTCATATCATTGTGTACCTGTTCTATGTGTATGTGTGGTTCAACAATCAGGTATATTATGTCATCACTCTTGAACTTCAGAAATGGTCCATCTTACCACCTAGCCCAACATACACACAAATTGCTGAAGGAAGTATACACTTTTGAAAACAATGTGAACCTAGAATAGTAAGTGGCACTAGTAGAGATTGACAACTACACAGACTTACCAGATGCATTTGAAGTCACATTAATATAAACTTGCGTTCAAATAAATGAAACAATCAGCATCATCATATAAAGACTAAAATCACAATGAAACATACCAGACATACAAAAATGAAATACAAATTATATTCATAATAATAATAGCACAGAACAACTTGTTGTTCAACTAAGAACTTTATTCTGACCATGAGGGGCAACCAATGTGATAATCAATTAGTGGCCTTTTGACCAATATCTTCATGGACAGCATGCAGACAAGATCTTCACACACATATTGAAACCAAAACGAAGCAAAGTTCTATACTGGTATTGTTATGTTGAAGACATAATATCTGTAACTGATGAGAAACACGCACACATAGAACAGCTACACAATGAAATAACCAAAGAAATTAACTTTTATTAGAAACATAGGCAGACAACTCACTAAATTTTCTGGATCTCACCATACAACAAGAAACAACATCCATAGGTCCATAATATTCAGAAAACTGACAATGTTGAGCAGTACCATTCACAATGTATCGAACTATTTGGTGGTGCAGAAACGAGCAAGCTTTAGATCCATACTCCGCAGATTCAGCAGAGCACCGATAAGGGAATACAATCAGACACAGAAGCTAAACAAAATACAAAATTTGCTGCGGAATATGTCCACAGGCCCCATTTTACAGAAAATTAAACCAGCGAATTTATAAATGGACAGGAAACGAATGCTCAATACAAATCAAAAAATATTACACAGCACTTACGAACACAATACACAATCAGTGACCACATGCAAGACAGCAAATATAAACAACACAATAGCAGAAAACAAAATAGCACATACTCACCAAACTGTCCCAGAAATAGGCAACACATTAATGAAACAGGGGTTTGAAGTGCTATATGCGACAGACAACGCAACAAAGGAAAAACTCTGAACACTGGAAAATTTAGTCATGGGTAATTGGAGATCGAGAGTAGGAAAATCGAAAGATGGAAATATAGTAGGTGAATATGGATTGGGGGTGAGAAAAGAAAGAGGAAGCTGTCTGGTAGAATTTTGCACAGAGCATAACTTAATCATAGCTAACACTTCATTCAAGAATAATAAAAGAAGACTGTATACATGGAAGTATCCTGGGCATACTAGAAAGCATTAGATAGATTATATAATGGTAAAACAGAGATGTAGGAACCAGGGTTTAAATTGTAAGACATTTCCAGCTGCAGATGTGGACTCTGACCGCAATCTATTGGTTATGAATTGTACATTAAAACTGAAGAAACTGCAAAAAGGTGGGAATTTAATGAGATGGAACCTGGATAAACTGACTTATCCAGAGGTTGTACAGAGTTTCAGGGACATCATAAGGGAACCATTGACAGGAATCGGGGAGAGAAATACAGTATGAGAAGAAAGGGTAGCTCTGAGGGATGAATTAGTGAAGGCAACTGAGGATCAAGTAGGTAAAACGAGGAGGGCTAGTAGAAATCCTTGGGTAAGTGAAGAAATATTGAATTTCATTGATGAAAGAGAAAATATAAACTTGCTTTAAACGAAGCAGGCAAAAAGGAATACAAACGACTCAAAAACGTGATCGACAGGAAGTACAAAATGGGTAAGTAGGGATGGCTAGAGGACAAATGTAAGGATGTAGAGGCCTATCTCACTAGGGTACGGTAGATACAGACTACTGGAAAATTAGAGATACCTTTGGATTGAAGAGCACCACTTGTATAAATATCAAGAACTCAGATGGAAACCCAGTCCTAAGCAAAGAAGGGAAAGCAGAAAGGTGGAAGGAGCATATAGCGGCTCTATACAAGGGCAATGTACTTGACTACATTATTATGGAAATGGAAGACAATGTAGATGAATAAGAAATGGGAGATACGAAACTGCGTGAGGAGTTTGACAGAGCATTGAAAGACCTGAATCGGAACAAGGTCCCGGGAATAGGCAACGTTCCATTAGAACTACCGACAGCCTTGGGAGAGCCAGTCCTGACAAAACTCTACCATCTGGTGAAGATGATGCATGAGACATGCGAAATACCCTCAGACTTCACCTACCTCAAGAAGAATATAACAAATCCAATCCCAAAGAAAGCAGGTGTTGACAGGTGTGAAACTGTCAGTTTAATAAGTCACTGCTGCAAAATACTAACACGAATTCTTTACAGATGAATGGAAAAACTGGTCGAAGTTGACCTCGGGGAAGATCTCTTTGGATTATGTAGAAAAACAGGTGAGGCAATACTGACGTTATGACTTATCTTAGAAGAATGATTAAGGAAAGGCAAACCTACGTTTCTAGCATTTGTAGACTTAGAGAAAGCTTTCGACAATGTTGGCTGGAATACTCTCTTTCAAATTCTACAGGTAGCAGGGGTGAAATACAGGGAGCGAAAAGCTATTTACAATTTGTACAGAAACCAGATGGCAGTTATAGCAGTCGAGGGGTATGAAAGGAAAGCAGTGGTTGGGAAGGGAGTGAGACAGGTTTGTAGACTATCCCCGATGATAATCAATCTGAACATTCAGCAAGCAGTAAAGCAAACAAAAGAAAAGTTAGGAGTAGGTATTAAAACCCATGGAGAAGAAATAAAGTCTTTGAGGTTCGCCAATGACATTGTAATTCTGTCAGAGACAGAATAGGACTTGGAAGAGCAGTTGAATGGAATGGACAGTGTCTTGAAAGGAGGATATAAGATGAACATCAACAAAAGCAAAACGAGGATAATGGAATGTAGTCGAATTAAGCCGGGTGATGCTGAAGGAATTAGATTAGGAAATGAGACACTTAAAGTAGTAAAGGTGTTTTGCTATTTTGGGAGCAAAATAACTGATGATGGTCGAGGTAGAGAAGATATAAAATGTAGACTGGCAATGGCACGGAAAGCGTTTCTAAGGAAGAGAAATTTGTTAACATCGAGTATAGATTTAAGTGTCAGGAAGTCGTTCTTAAAGGTATTGGTATAGAGTGTAGCCAGGTATGGGAGTGAAACATGGACGCTAAATAATTTAGACAAGAAGAGAATAGAAGCTTTCGAAAAGTGGTGCTACAGAAGAATGCTGAAGATTAGATGGGTAGATCACATAACTAATGAAGAGGTATTGAATAGAACTGGTTAGAAGAGGAGTTTGTGGCACAACTTGACAAGAAGAAGGGACCGGTTGGTAGGACATGCTCTGAGGCATCAAGGGATCAGAAATTTTGCATTAGAGGGCAGTGTGGAGGGTAAAAATCATAGAATGAGACGAAGAGATGAATACACTAAGCAGACTCGGAAGGTTGTAGGTTGCAGTAGTGTAGGCGCCCCTGAGGTCCCGGTCGCTTACGGTGGACTGGATGGCCGAGCGGAGACCTCTCCATTTGTCAGGAAGCTAGGAGAGTGATGTAGAAGCGTCAGGAACGCCAAAGAAACATTATTAGTTCTTAACAACTTTATTCCTGCCGAGTACAATGTGGCTTGGTTATATCAACGACCTTCCCCGAGTCCTCGCTGACTCGTAGCGATGATACGAGATCCGGGCCGTGCAGTCTTGCTAGCGCAGCGCCGCGTGCTGTGACGTAGCGGAGAATGCCCTTATTTCAGCCGCGCTTGGCTGGCGGCGCCCGGCTGACTTGTCGATTCGGCTGCGGACAGCAAGCTGCTGCGCGTAGGTGGCTCCGGGTTGGAGTCCCGGTGCTGTCGGCACGAGAGGCGTTCTCGTAGTGCGGAATTTACTCTATCCCAACCCGTCTTCTTCCCTGCTCCTCCCGGCGCCTTGTCCGCGGTGGATGCGCGGAACGGGCTGCAGTCCCCCAGCGTCGACGGCTCACCCGGTTGTGACGGCGGATGAACAGGGTCCAGGCCCCGCACGATCTCGACGACGGCTCACTGATGTCAGCATTGGCGGCGAGCGAGTCTGCCGCGATGTCTCCTATTCCTGGGTCGATGATTGACAGCGGCGGCAGAGAGGACCAGAGCTGGTACTGTCCCCTCACGTTGCTGCTAGATGGGCCGCCATTACTGCAACATCTCCTTCATAAAGATTAACTTGATCACCGAGCGGAGCGCTACGCAGCGACCCAGTACACATCTAACTGCAAGTCTAACTGCGAGTGCGAGTGCGAGTCCCTAGTTGCTACCAAAGCTGGCGTATTTAAAGGAAGCACGAGCGACGTCCTGACGTCATGCTCGTTTGTAATGACCGCATTCGTTCCACTTATAATGCTGATTCATCTGTCGTACTCGCCCCTTAGGTGTTCTTGCGACAGAGTTACGTGTTGTTGCGGCAGACTTACGCGAAGTTGTGAAACGCAGTACAGCTAACGCTGTACTACTGTCTTGCACTCTACGAAAGTCTCCGTCTAACACAAACCCGCATGCTAAGCAATTTTCCCTCGCTGTTGTGTGTAACCAGGCCATTGCCCCTGCGTGACGACACATTCCAATATATGAACAATCCTCTTACCTCTTGGCTAACGTACTGCCTCTGGCTCTCGGTATAGGCAACGAAACTTTGACAATATTCCACGTTTACAACTCTTCACTATTCCGCGACTCTACAGTAGGTACTGAGAGATGGTTGCACAGGATAGGGTAGCATGGAGAGCTGCATCAAACCAGTCTCAGGACTAAAGACCACAACAACAATACAATTCCTGGCGGTGTTTTCTTTCCGTCATTACAACTATACAAAAACGCGTCATTTTCTGTCCCCACACATGTTTAGTTTTACTGAAGGAAAGTTTCACCAGTGGTGGTGATTTCTGCTGATGGTGCTTTACCTGAATAAAGCGAAACGCTTCTAGTGAATAGATTAGGCATTTCCTTGTAATTGCAACGATGGGACGAAAGTAGATTTAGGTATTGTAAAGCAGCTACGAACAACAACGCCACACAAATGAAGAAAGCACTACGGTCTCTAATGACACATTATTTAACACATTAAAAGAACCACACACACACGCGCGCGCACGCGCGCGCGCGCACGCGGAAAAGTAGAAATAAAAGTGAACAAAACTTTCGGTGCCAAGCACGCACGTGAACAAATGAACGACAACGATGTTACAGCATACAACAACATCGTGCGCATCGCTGGGTGAAAGGCATTTGTAAAGCCGAAGTTCCACAAAGTACATTAAATGTGTGAGTGCAGCGCACTAAGAACGTGGACTAAGAATGGCCAGTCACAACAAAACCTAATAACAAAAACATACGCACAACATTTTTCCACACCAAAATTACTTTAAAAAAAAATAAAAAATGTAGTAACTCACTGATAAAATTGAGATTGACCCCGTTTGGTTTGCAGATGACAAGCTAACAGTGCTGCACACCATACAAATCGTCCTTCAAAAGCATATAGCCTAAAATCACGGTACGAACAGTATCTTAGATCAGTTACAACCTAAAATAAGTTCATTTTTTACCATTTTTCAATAAGCAAAACCAACTGCAGCGAAAAATATTTGGGTAATAAGGAAAAACAGTGTTTGCATAAATGGCGGAACCGATACACAATAATTTGTTTCAGTGTTATAACCTGTGAATTACTTTTCCACCTACTTCCCTTTTGCATCTAATTAATTCCACAAAAACGGTCGCACATTTGATTTTTTGAAGGGATATGCCGCGTTGCCACATTAAATATATGACAAAACATCTGCAGGATATCCTCGCTGTTTGCTATTAAAATTGCGCTGTCAGTACAACAAATTATTTTTATTTCTTCCCCCCTCCCTATCCCCCACAGCCGACACCTTCTTCATAATCTCGTCCGTGAATATATTAAAAAGTAATGACCTCTCACATCTTATCACTATTAACTGCTATAGAGGTAGTTGAGCAGCAATCATTTTTCGGCTGGATGTTGTTGAAATAAGTGGCTTCAGTTGTTTTTATTAAGTTGGTAGGTATGCCCCGAATGTATAGCAGGTTTATCCTGTCTCTTTAACTAAATACTATCAAAGAATTTCCTTAAGAAAAAAATTTCCCTAAGCTTCCCGAGGAAGCTTCTCGGAGCGCAAGGTCTGGGCGTTCACAGCAGGTGGTTTTGCTGGTAGGTGGGAGCTCCAGCGCTGGGGACGTAATGTGGCCCCTTAGGAAAATGGCTGCCGAGGTGGGGAAGGAAGCCAATGTGCACTCCACGTGCATATGGGGGGCAGTCACTTCGGATGTGGAAAGGGTGCTTCCGGAAACCATGGAGAGTGCATGGTGCAGCCAACTTCTGGTGGTCGCCCATGTCGGTACCAATGACGTGTGTCGCTTTGGATCGGAGGAGATTCTCTCCGATTTCAGGTGGCTAGCAGAAATGGTAAAGTCTGCCAGTTAAGCTTGCGAGATTGAGGCGGAACTCACCATCTGTAGCATGGTCGATAGAAGTGACTGTGCTCCTATGGTGCAGAGCCGAAAGGAGGGTCTGAATCAGAGGCTCAGGCAGTTCTGTGACCGTGTAGGCTGCAGATTGCTTGGCTTGTGCCATCGGGTAGTGGGTTTCCGGGTTCCGGTTAATAGATCAGGAGTCCACTACACACAGGTGGCGGCTACCTGAATAGTGGGTGCTGAGTGGAAGATACTGGGCGTTTTTTTTAGCTTAGAGGGTCTCAGGGAACCACAGAAAAGGGCGTCCATCTAAAAGGGGATAGGTAAAACACAGTAAGTTAGTTGTAAAAACGATCGGTATTGTAGATGTAAATTATCGTGACTGTGTTGGGAAAGAACCAGAGCTCCAAGCCCAAATAGAAAGTACTGAAGCTCAACGAGCTTAGGTAAAGAAAGCTTGCTTAAGCCGGAAATAAGTTCATCCAAAATTTTTTCAAACGATCAAATAGTGTCCAGAAATGATAGATTAAATTCAGTTGGTGGTGGAGTATTTATTGCTATCAGAAGTAGTTTACCTTGTAGTGAAACTGAAGTAGATAGTTTGTGCGAAACAATATGGGTAGAGGATATATCTGAAAAAGGACTAAATTACTAGTTGGATTGTTTCCCGACTCCACGACTCGCAAAATATAGTTGCTGAACAGTTCAAAGAAAATTGAGTCTCACTTCAAATAGGTACCAACTTAATAAAGCTATAGTCGGTGGTGACTTCAATATACCCTCAATATGCTGGAAAAACTATACCTTTAAAGCTGGCAGTAGGCATAAAACGTTATCCGAAACTGTACTGAATGCTTTTTCAGAAAATTATTTTGAGCTCTTACTCATGAGCCCAGTCGAAGCGTGAATGGTTCCGAAAGCATACTTGAGCTCTTCGAAACAATACTCCTGGATGAATAGTGACGATCGTGAAGAATACAGGGATTAGCAGCCACAAGTTAGTTGCTGCTAGGCTGAAAGCCGTAACATCTACAACCATCAAAAAGTAACACAAGGTACGTTTATTTAAGAAAGACACTAAAAATGCTCCTAACGCTTGTAAGTAGGCTGTTTATGTTTTCTTATTGACACGTTACGTAGCGCTCTGTATGAAAATCACTGGCTGTGCTGTGTGCATTCTGTGGCCAGTTGGCATTGTTGTTTGCCATTGTAGTATTGGGCAGCTGGATGTGAACAGTGCGTAGCGTTGCGCAGTTGGAGGTGAGCCGCCAGCAGTGGTGGATGTGGAGAGAGAGATGGCGGAGTTTTGAAATTTGTAAGAATGGATGTCATGAACTGCTATATTTATTATGACTATTAAGGTAAATACATCATTTGTTCTCTATCAAAATCTCTCATTTGCTAACTATGCCTATCAGTAGTTAGTGCCTTCAGTAGTTAGAATCTTTTATTTAGCTGGCAGTAGTGGCGCTCGCTATATTGCAGTAGTTCGAGTAACGAAGATTTTTGCCAGGTAAGTGATTTGTGAAAGGTATAGGTTAATGTTACTCAGGGCCATTCTTTTGTAGGGATTATTGAAAGTCAGATTGTGTTGCGCTAAAAACATTGTGTGTCAGTTTAAGCCCAGTCACGTGTATAATTTTTCAAAAGGGGACGTATCATATGTCGACCCTTAGCCGACGATACCTCACTGAAATCTTCTGATTTTTTTCTTGTAGTTCGTGTAATTAGTGTAGCTTTTGTTTATTGCTAGCGCGTAATTATAGAGAGAATTTCTTTTGTAGTTGTAGTTTATCAGTCTTGCACAGTAAAACAGTTGTGGCATGCATGTAGATTTGCACCAAGTATTTCGCAGCTGCGCATGTAATTAACTAGATATTATTTTCAGTGCTATGTTAATGTGTTCTCTTATTTTTGCTCTTCAAATTGTGTTTTTCTGTGTTGTCGTGTGAAGTGTTGTGACAATAATGGCGTGTGAAAAACGTAATACTAGGCTCCAAAGTAAACTGCGAAATGACAGTGAAGACTTAAGCAGTGTGTTAGCGCCACAGTGTAATGAATTAACTAATGTCCAACATAGTAATTTTGTAATTGTGCATAGGGAAATGGAGCGGGCGGCAAACAATGGCGTAGGCAGTGAAACAATTAGTGAACAGGGAAGCATTACCTATCTATCGCTCGGCAACAGCTCGCCTCAGGAATCCGAAATGACGGGACACAATTTTGCAAATACTGTAGATCCAGGTTTTGCGTCCTCACCGTTTTCTCAAATAAGTGAAGACACATTTTCTGCTTGTCAAAATGTGAATGATGCCGGTGCAAATGCACTGCCGAAAAGCGTAGAGGAACAGATTCCAGACACTAATGCATTGTTATAACAGCTAATACAACAAATGGAACAAAATCAGAGACAAACACAGCAAAATCTTCAAAAGTTAGACACAATGGAACAAAATCTTCAAACGTCGGACACAATGGAACAACACCAGAGACAAACACAGCAACAGTTAGACACAATGGAACAAAATCTTCAAAAGTTAGACACCACACTTGAACAAACACGTGAAGATTTAACTACTGAGTTGCATTAAATCGAATCGAAATGTCAAAAAGTCTGTAATGACGTAAAAACACAAATTTGTGAGCATTTCCAACCTATTTTTTTGCGTCATGAAAATGCATTACAGAATCACGAAGCAGCCATAAAAGAACTGCAAACTATTGTTCATGAAAATCACGACACCTTGCAAGCTAAAATTGACTCTGTTGCATCTACCGATTCGATTATGCAACTTGCAAAAACTCAGGAAAACTTAAAGGATACAGTAGATACGATTTCAACACAAATGGACACTCTGAAACTTGGTTCAGAAAAACACACAGAGGAAATAATTTCACTAACGGACAAAGTAACTTATCTACAAAATCAGAATCAAATTAATACGCAACACCAAAGAGAAATCCAGGAAGTACAAGATCAGTTGGCACAAGTAATACAAAAATTACATATTTTAGATTACACTCGCGCTCCAACACGGGAAGAGGGACTTAGAAATACGGAACAACCACAAAATAATAACACAGGACACTTCGGAAATTATGAAAGAAATTGGTAAGGCACACCGAATTTTGAGATGGAACCGCCGAAACGACGTAACAATGACCGACATGTGACTCGCCGACATGATGATGTTGACTATAAGCTGTTCATAACTACACGTAAATTCAAAACATTTAAGAGTTCGGGCTACGACATTCATCCACAAGCATGGCTCCATCAATTCTCTCATTGCTTTCCTCCCAACTGGTTGTTAGAGCACAGATTAGAATTTATGTGTGGCTACTTAGAGAATGAACCAGCTGAAAGAATGCGATTGGTCATTCACGATTGTCACAGTGAAGGAGAATTTTACCATGCGTTCCTCTCAGCATATTGGTCTCAAGCGACACAAGACCGAGTAAAACATAGCATCATGATGATGAAACACTTTGAACAATCTGAATTTTTCAGCCTTGTCAAATACTTTGAAGACATGTTGCACAAGAATCAGTACCTGTCAAACCCATACAGCCCCTCAGAACTCATCTGCATTTGCTTAATCAAATAACCTGAACATTTGCGACATTATATTTTGGCTGGACGTTGCAAAGACGACATTGAAGCTTTTCAGGGGCTCTTACAAGAACTGGAAATTGACACTGACAATCGCGGAACGCGAAAACAGGAGCACAACAATTATAGGTCACATCCGTCACAATTCTGCGATGACAGAAATGATAACTGGACACGACAAGGCTATTCTTGCAACGTAAATCGTGACCAAAACAGACACACCCATATGACAAACACTGGCAGAGTAATAGTTACAGAGAAAGATCACATTTTCGTAGTAATGACTGTGACGGAGACAACCATAGAAACAGACAATATGGGAACCAAAATAATTATTATCAAGGGAGACAGAATAGCTTCAGACGCAACGGTCCACCACGCAGTTACGATTCTGGGAGAAATTCTCCACCACATGACTGACAAGAAACAAACTATGAAATCTACCAACATGACGACAGATGATATGATGCATCAGAACTGGCGGGATTGAAACAGGGCAGGGCCCTCTCGACAAGGTGAATTTGTAGAAGTTAGGTCTCCAAACCCCAATAACGACGCGCGCCAAAAAAGAGACAATAGGCAATGACTCATACCGCTGGCAGCCACAAAACGTACGTATGAAACTAACGACGCAGCTGCCGTAGCTAGTAATTACGTTAAAAATGGAAGACATTAGGGACATCTTACTCCAAGAACACGAGGTAAAACATAACAACATTGCATATCCTGTGATTCACATTACAGTAAATGACGTAAAATTTACGGCAGTACTTGACTCTGGCAGTCCCATTTCAGTAAATATTGAAACAGCCTTTAGCAAATGCAACAAATCGAACGATTGCCCCACACTTCCGTTACGTAAGATTAAATTACAACGTGCAATCTTAGGAAAAAGTGTAGATGTACGCCAACAAACCAACTTACAATTCTTTCGTCAAAGCCACAGCTTCTCTATGAACTTTCTTATTGTTCCATTATTGTCGACGGAAATTATACTGGGAGTAGACTTTTTGAATGAATACAAAGCAAACCTTTCACGATGCTGAAATAAGTTTAAAAAAAGAAGGTAAGTCAGTAGCTTTGAAATTTGAAGATTGGCTCCCAAACCATGACGAAGAAGTTAATCGGCTTTACCTCCTGTTAGACAACAGTTCGGAATTTTCGACGGAACTTGACACTAACAATCACTCTGCAAGTACTGACAGGGATGATATCGTCGGCGCATTTGATACTAATGAGTTAATTCAGCATAAAATTCAAACAATTGAGAATTGTAATGACACTGATAGGGAGGATCTTTTTGAGATTTTACAAGCACATTCCACAGTTTTTACTCACAAAACAGGAACAATCAAGGGATTTCAATACCAATTTCGAGTTCGTGAGCATACTAAATTTTGTGTTAGACCATACGTGATTCCGGCGCATTATAGGGACCGTGTTAGATCAGAAGTACAATCTATGCTTGACGAGGGCATTATTGAGCCTGCAGTGGGCCCATACAACAATCCATTACATGTTGATGAGAAGAAAAATGGATCGATCAGGCTTGTCCTAGATTCGAGACAAATCAATACTATTATCATTCCTGAAACAGGCAGGCCGCAAACGTTGGAAGAACTTCTTCAAAATTTTAATGGTGTAAAAGTGTTGTCTTCCATTGATCTCAGATCCAGCTTTTATCAGATCGAACTTCATCCAGAATGTAGAAAATTCACAGCTTTCCTTTGTTTTGGCATTTGTTATCACTTTCGGAAACATCCTTTTGGTTTGAACATTTCTTTGGCAGCATTCATTCGCGGGCTAAATTCCATATTACCTGAGTTCTTAAAACGTCACATCACCTTATATGTGGACGATATTCTAATAGCAGAAGCTTCATGGGAACATCATAATCGCATCCCAACAGTTTGTTACGTATTTTTGCAGAAGCTGGAATTATGGTTAACTTGGAAAAGTCTGAATTCGGTAGGTCAAAGGTGAGGTTTTTGGGACATATTATTTCTTCTGAAGGCATTCAGCCGGATCCAGAAAAGTTAGAAGCAATCAGAGCCATTCCAGTTCCATCCACAAAAAGACAAGTCCACAGTTTTCTAGGTCTCGTAAATTTTTACCGTCGTTTTCTGAATATGCAAATTCTAGTTACACCAAAACTTTGTTCTCTCACTGGAAAAAATTCTATTTGGAACTGGGACGAAGAAGCACAGTTGGAATTCAATTCATTGAAAGAATCTCCTCTTAATGCGCCAATACTAGCTCATCCAGATCTGTCACAAGATATCTGCCTTAGCATGGATTCTTCTAAAGTCGGTCTTGGTGCCCATTTATTTCAGGAAGCCACAGAAAATGACACTACTGTTCAGAAAACCATTGCTTTTGCTAGCTGAGTGCTAACAAAATCTGAAAAAAAATTATTCCGTTACTGAATTAGAAGCTTTAGCCATCGTTTGGGCATTTAACAAATTCCGTTTCTTTCTTTCTGGTAAGCACGTAAAAGTATACAGTTATCATCGTGCATTACAATTTCTTCTGTCTTCAAAATTAAATCATGACATGTTATAACGTTGGGCATTGTTTCTGCAAGAATTCCACTTCACAATAGTCTACGTTCCCGGCAAGGAGAATATTGTTGCGGACGCACTGTCACGCGCACCGGCTAGAGTTGAGAAAAGTAACACAGAAGGCAACCTCAACAAAAATTTCAGTGTCCTGTACATTCAGAAAGTCGCCTTTCAAAACTTCATCACCACATCTTTAAGGGACATTGCTCATGAACAAGACAAAGATCCGATTTGGAAAGACATCAAAAGTAAATGGCATGAAAAGCCGCACACTCAGATTCGGCATTATTATCTGGTTAGAAACAACATACTGTTCAAACGCTGCACTGTTGATGACAAGCTATGGGTACTTTGCATTCCTGACGATTTTCTTAATAAGCTCATATGGTTCATTCATTTCAGCTATGCACATTATGGTCCACGAAAATGTTATCATATTCTTCGGACGACTTGTTATTTTAACAAATGGAAAAGAGAATTCGAAGAGCCTTGTCTATTTGTAAACTTTGTCAAAAGGCGAAACCATCTACTATCTCACATCGTGCTCCGTTGTTTCCTATTATTTCTTCTAAATTAAAAGAATTTGCTGCTGTTCATCTCTTGGGACCCATTGTCAGAACATCGAATGGATTTTCATACGTTCTAGTCGCTGTTGAACTTACTTCAAAAAATTTGTTTCTTTCACTCCATTACGTAAAGCCATTGGATGGTCTGTATCCAACGCCTTTATTAAAAATGTCTTACGTGAAGTTGGCCTCGTTGCTAAAGTCATTTCAGATAGCGGACCGCAATTCAGATCTGCTGTTTGGTCACGCATGCTTTGGAATCATAAAATCAAACCTGTTTTTATTTCATTGTACTCACCATATTGTAACCCGACTGAAAGGATCATGAAAGAAATCAATAAGCTTTGCAGACTTTATTGTCACAGATAGCATCAACATTGGGACAGATATTTACACTTATTTCAAAACGCGCTGAATGAAATGCCTCATGATTCCACTGCTTTACCACCTACTCTTGTACTGAAGAATGAAGAACCACCAAACAGAATCAGAGAGCTTGTACCTTTCCCGAATACACGTAAACGTCGACACAAGGACATAATTGATTTGGCTATTAAAAATATAAAGTCTGCAGCAAACAAAAGGAGAAAACTACACGGTAAAGCAAATGCAAAGAAATTATACATTGGTCAGAAAGTTCTCATTAAAGCTCATTCATTATGACATAAGAAGAAACACTGGAGTCACAAATTCTTTCTAGTTTACAGTGGCCCTTACAGAATCCGACGTATACCACAAGATAATTGCGTTGAAGTTGAAACTCTGCGTACTAGGAAGTGTAAAGGATTACACCACATTTCACATGTAAAACCGTTTATTGTAAGATAATCTGCTTTTTAACTTTGTCTTTGCCATAAAACATCTCACTTCACATTTGTAGTATGCATTGTCAGACTTAGATACTGTTAACATGCAACAATGTTTGAAGTTAAATATCCAATCAAGAACCAAGAGAACTTATTTAAACAGAAATTACGAATGCATTGTTACAGTGAACAGACATCACAATCACAGTGTTATTGTGTGTGTACATTCTTGCTTGTTAGTTGCACGATAACATAACGATAAAAGGCTTACATACTTAGAACATATACTGGTACAGCTAATGAGATTTTAATGCAACATTTTGGTTTACTTGAAAATACATTCTGGATTTAAAGTACTTTCTGTGATATACCAGATGACACAGTGGTTAGTTTATATGACAGCTACACGATTTTATCACGACGCTACTAATGAGTGACAATATAAAATGTTGCCTTGGCAGTGTTTCTGTTTTATATCTGCACAGTTTTTCTGTATTATTCTGGAAAGTAAAACATGTTTTAGTAGTAACTTTTGTGGTTTAACAACAATGAGACAGCCTTTTTCGTGGCACAACAATACGTTACTGTACAGTACTTTCTTCATCACGCCGATAAGAATAATAACTACGATATCTATACGCAAAGCATTTCACTTTTGTTTATCATGAGGTAAGTACATTGCCTTCTGCAGAACTTAGCATTCGGAGGACGATAACTACGACACTTCCACAGAGATTATGTTGCAACATGATGCACAGTTTAGCGCTACAGTACACGTATTTGAGTGATTAATTTTGTACTTAAAACATTTATTTTTTAAGGATATTTGAAATACAAAATACAAAGGTTTTCTGTGATACATTTCATTCCATTGCTGTAATCTGTAACACCTGAGGGTATAATTACATTAATCCGCAGGGGGGTACATGCCTACTTTGTGTACCATGTGTCTGGCAAGCACAAGGAGCCCTAGCTAATATGGTATTTGCTTATACAGCTTTACACATCGGTACCATATTTCTCTAACACACAAATTACACAGCTATCTGATCATTTAACTGAGAGATAAACATTTTTTTTACTACGTTAGTGGCACATGTATATGCAATTACACAGTTGGGTAACTTCACACTTACGAAACTGTATTTTGTCTGTACTTTGTGAACTGTTCATATTTTTTCAGACCCATTGTGATATTATGAGAGCTTTGAATGATATATTTGGTATGGAATCACGATTTTTAAAGTACGTTTGAGGTATATGACACTTTTGACATGAGCAGAGAATTTTTTTTAGGTTTAGAAATTATTGGAGGAAGCTACAACGATTTTGAGATTTGACTGAGGTGTTATGATGTTATTTTCACGATGATGATGTGTATTATGCTGTTGAGGTATGTTTATGATCAATAAGCTGATGCTAAATGAGTTATTTGATTATGCTACATATCTGTTATGATGAAATATTGAAGAAGTGTCGACGAATATATATATGTGTAAAAAGGTAAGGAATAATGAGTAGTGGTTAGGGACTCTGGTTTGTGAAAAAGGTTGTTGGAAACCAAGAATCGTACTTTAAGAGTTATGAAATGTATGTAAATGCGTGAATGTAATACAATGCCGACGAACATTTTTTGGACACTGTTATATCAATAGGATTTGGTTTCTACACATTTGCAACGCAAATTCTCAACCTGTGGAATTTTTTTATATGAGACTGCCACTGTAGCAGAAACTGCTGTCGTAAATATTTCAGTGAGAAAGGTAAGTGAACTTGATGTAATGCGTTTTATGTTCCCAGCTGAGAGGTAGTCGTCTGACAAATGAAAGCCATTAGGTGGAGAAAAAAAAGAGACCATTATCCTCACTATTGACATTCCTTTGTAGAAAGCATCGCAAATACGACACGCTCAAACTTGAAAACATGTGATTGTACTGTGGAGCTCTTAATTTATGATATTTACTAAAATGCCTAATGAAATGATGAGAAACATTTCACAGCTATTGTCATTCTAGTTGAGAGAAATGTAATATGGCTTGCTTTATGTATTTATTTACTCATTTTGTTTCATATCTAGTTTATAGCTGCACTGCAGCATTGGTTAAAATAAAATTTAATAGATGTACTAATATAAATATTTTATGCCTACAGATCCAGTAAATAACCATTTTATAATCTACTTCAAAAAAACGAGGGAGCACAAAAAGACATTTCCCTTCACAGGAATTGCATACATAATTTTTGTCAATGACTGGGTAACTTATTTAGTAGTGTAAGTTAAGGTGATGCATCACCCTAGTGTTAAGATATGACATAGGTATTAAACATGGCCATTTTTACTGTAATATTTTTTCTCCTTGAGCTTTGTCATGTTTAGATATAAGTTATTTCATTTGGTGCTGCTCTTTGCCAGGCATAATGTTACTGAATTTGACTTTGTATTACGCTGTTAAGCCAGTTTTACTACAGATTTATTTTTCTTGTTTGCTGCACAGTGCCTTATATTAGTTGTAATATTGCAATTGCTTTGCCAATTTGAATTTTTTGTCATTGATGTTTGTGTTAATTGTTTTGTGCTGCTGCATTGCCTCGTCCCTTAGTTTAGCATCTGAGCTCAGTAGATTTAAGTTAGCTTAAGAGGGGGTACACTATATAAGAGAATGAGTTGTGATGAATTGGAAGAAATGCATTGAGAAGTTATAAGAAAATAGTTTGGCCAAAAAAGTATTTTGAAAGCGGATATGAACAAAAAAGTAGGGTTTAGGGACAACAGGTTTAGGTAGGATTTTCTTAGAAATAAATGATGAGGTAAGATAATTGTAAATAAATAATGAGGTAAGAAATATGTGAACAGAATACAGAAAGCAAGCTTGGATAGAATTTTTTTGGTGGAAACAATTCTTGAAATAAGAGGAAAGACATATGGAATGAGGTTTTGGGATGGACAGCAGTACCAAATGTTACACTGAAAACAAACCCTGCACTTTCCTCTTGTGCTATTCTGCTATGTGTTTGTGTACCCTTGTTTATTTAAGTTCTTCCTGTCTTTATATGTTTATCTGATAAGACTTATGTTGTAGAATTTTTCTAATACTCAGCTACATGAACTATGATGAGGAATACTGTTATCCTCAAATATAATTTGCATTAATAATATGTTATTTACTTTGTAAAGATGTTAGACATTATTAATTCTGTTCTGTTTTAATGCTCATGTGTGAAGTTGATGTTTCAATAATTATTCTGATCTTTTATGTATTTACTTATGTCATAATTCCTGTAACACTGATGTATATGTTTATTTCTATTCTTTTGTAAAGCCCCTATTACTACAAATGTTATCTGTATTGTTATGTTCTTTAATGATGTATTTTGTACTTTTGTAATTGTATTCTTATGTTATAAAATTGTAATTGACACCAATTCATCATATTATTAACTTGTAAGTTCCATTTCA
The DNA here is from genome assembly GCF_021461385.2 of Schistocerca piceifrons. Classification (NCBI taxonomy): domain Eukaryota; kingdom Metazoa; phylum Arthropoda; class Insecta; order Orthoptera; family Acrididae; genus Schistocerca; species Schistocerca piceifrons. The sequence continues at coordinate 627,534,596 of NC_060140.1, forward strand.
CTGCACACGTTTCTGTTGGTCATAGTATATGGACAATATGTGTGAGAAGTAGGGACTGTTAGTGTTTGCGCATGTGCTAATAATTCAGCAAGGAACTGGATAACAGCATCGCTGGTTCTAAGGACAATTCGAGAAACTTTGTGAGTGCACAAGTGGTGGTTATTGACTTGCTATATTATCTGCAGGACTCTTCAATGGTGATTGTGCACCTACACAGTCACACCAGATGGCTGCTGGCCATCTCTACAAGGACTACAGTGGGTCTGCATCTTTGATGACCCACCAATACCATTATTTCTACAAGGACTACAGTGGGTCTACACCTTTGCTGACTCACCAGTACCATTATTTCTACAAGGACTGCAGTGGGTTTGCACCTCTGGTGGCCCACCAATACCATAATCTCTACCAGGACTACAGTGGGTCTGCTCTGTGACGACCTACCTGTCAATATTCTTCAAAACTTCGACTGATTCTGTCGTGGGTTTGCTCTGTTGTGGACCATTACCTGTCTGCACGTCGAGATTCAGTACTGTATTTCCGTTGGAAGGACAACACAACTTCTTCAAGACTCCATGGAAATCCACTACTTCCGTGTGCATTTTCTTTTACGGCTCAGCCTTTGAGAAAAACACTGCAATTTTACTGTGATGATTGATTAGGACTGTCTTTATGGACTGTGAGAAAATTTTAGCTTTAGACCAACATTGTATCAATAAGTGTGTGCATTTGATATCTGTGTTATTGTAATTATGAAAAATTTTATCAAATCATTATTGGCCACTGCCCAAAACAATTTGTAAAATTTTTTGTTGGGGAGCATGGGGGCTATGTAAGTAGGCTGTTTATGTTTTCTTATTGGCAACGTTACGTAGCGCTCTGTATGAAAATCACTGGCTGTGCTGTGTGCAGTCTGTGGCCAGTTGGCATTGTTGTTTGCCATTGTAGTGTTGGGCAGCTGGATGTGAACAGTGCGTAGCGTTGCGCAGTTGGAGGTGAGCCGCCAGCAGTGGTGGATGTGGGGAGAGAGATGGCGGAGTTTTGAAATTTGTTAGACTGGATGTCATGAACTGCTATATATATATTATGACTATTAAGGTAAATACATCATTTGTTCTCTATCAAAATCTTTCATTTGCTAACTATGCCTATCAGTAGTTAGTGCCTTCAGTAGTTAGAATCTTTTATTTAGCTGGCAGCAGTGGCGCTCGCCATATTGCAGTAGTTCGAGTAACGAAGATTTTTGTGAGGTAAGTGATTTGTGAAAGGTATAGGTTAATGTTACTCAGGTCCATTCTTTTGTAGGGATTATTGAAAGTCAGATCGCGTTGCGCTAAAAACATTGTGTGTCAGTTTAAGCCCAGTCACGTGTATAATTTTTCAGAAGGGGACGTTTCACGCTTCTTTAAGAGACAGTCTTCACTCCTTCCGATATGGTCGTGTAAGCATAGAAAAGTTGTGGAATGATTTCAAAGAGGTAGTATCGACAGCATTTAAGAGATGTAAACCACATAAATTATTATCTGGTGGTAATGATCCCCCATGGTTCGGTAAGATGTCTGTTGCAGAAGCAGCGAAAAAGCATGCCAAATTTAAAAGAACGCAAAATCCCAAAGACTGGCAAAGTTCTACAGAAGTTCAAAATATAGCGCTTACTTCAATGCGAGATGCTTTTAATAACATCCATAACGAAATTCTGTTTCGAAAACTGGCAAAAAACCCAAAGAGATTCTAGTCACACATAAAGCACACCAGTGTCAAGATGCAATTAATACCTTCACTGCGCGACAACAACGGTGAAGTCACTGTTGACAGTGGTACTAAAGCAGCGTTATTAAACACAGTTTTCGGAAAATTCTTCCCCAAAGAAGACGAAGTAAATATTTCTGAATTCCAGTCAAGAACTACTGCCAATATGAGAAACATATAAGCAGAAATCCTCGGTGTCGCAAAGCAGCTTCAGTCACTTAATAAAGTCAAGGCTTCTGGTCCAGATTGTATACCTGCCAGGTTCCTCTCAGAGTATGCTGATACAATAGCTCCATATTTAACAATGATATACAACCGCTCACTCACAGAAAGATCCGTACCTAAAGTCACACCAATACCCAAAAAGGAAAGTTGGAGTAATCCTTTGAATTACAGGCCCATATCTGTAGCGTCTATTTGAAGTAAGGTTTTGGAACAGCTACTGTATTCGAACGTTATGAAGTACCTTGAAGAAAACGATTTTTGACACACAGTCAACACGGATTCAGGAAATATGGTTCTTGCGGAACACAACTAGCTCTTTATGCTCATGAGGTAATGAGTGCTCTTGACAGGGGTGTCAAATTGATTCCATATTTTTAGATTTCCAGAAGGTTTTCCACACCGTTGCTCACAAGTGTCTTCTAACCAAACTGCGTGCCTATGGAATATTGCTTCAGATGTGCGACTAGATTCGTGATTTCCTGTCAGAAAGGTCACAGTTCGTAGTAACAGGCGGAAAGGCATCGAGTAAAACTGAAGTAATATCCGGCGTTCCCCAAGGAAGTGTAATAGGCCCTCTGTTGGTCCTGACCTATATTAACGTATAGGACACAATCTTAGTTGTCGTCTTAGAGTATATTATATTAGATTAGATTACTACTTGTTACATGAATCATGAATACGATATACAAGATACAGGCCCATACAAGATACTACATTACACTAAGAATTACATGACACTTAATTTTTTTGCGGGGTTGGGGATATTACCCACTTACTACATCAAAAAATTAATCTAATGAGTAGGAGGAGTTGCCATTAAGAAGTTCTTTTAATTTCCTGTTAAATGATTTATGCCTATCTGTCGGACTTTTGATGCTATTAGGTAAGTGACCAGAGACTTTTGTGGCAGCATAATTTACCCCCTTCTGAGCCAAAGTTAGATTTAACCTTGAGTAGTGAAAATCATCCTTTATCCTAATGTTGTAGTCATGTACACTGCTATTACTTCTGAATTCGTTCGGATTGTTAATAACAAATATCGTAAGTGAATATATATATATTGCGAGGCTACATGAAGATCTCTAGCTCTTTAAATAAGTGTCTGCAGGATGATCTTGGATGAGCTCCAGCAATTATTCTGATTACACGCTTTTGTGCAATGAACACTCTTTAACTCAATGATGAGTTACCCCAAAATACGATGCCATACGAAAGCACAGAATGAAAATAGGCGTGGTAAGCTAATTTATTCAGATGCATATCGCCAAAATTTGCAATGACCCTAATAGCATAAGTAGCTGAACTCAAATGTTTCAGCAGATCCTCAGTGTGTTTCTTCCAGTTCAACCCCTGATCAATGCATACACCTAGCAATTTTGAATATTCTACCTTAGCTACCGATTTCGGATCGAAATGTATATTTATTAATGGTGTCATTCCATTTACTGTCTGGAACGGTATATACTGTGGTATGTCAAAGTTAATGAGAGCCCATTTGCAGAGAACCACTTAATGATTTTCTGAAAAACACCGTTTACAATTTCACCAGTTAATTCTTGTCTGTTGGGTGTGATAGCTATACTTGTATCATCGGCAAAAAAGTACCAGCATCCTTGTGAATATAGAATGGCAAGTCATTGATATATATTGTCATTAATACATATTGTTTGCAGATGATGCTGTCATTTGTCGCCTTGTAAAGGCATCATATGCCAAAAACTAACTGCAAAATAATTTACATAAGGTATCTGTATGGTGCGAAAAGTGCTAATTTTCCCTGAATAAAGTAAGGTGTGAAGTTATTCACATAAGTACTAAAAGAAATCCACTAAATTTCGATTACACAAGTCACACAAATCTGAATGCTGCAAATTCAACTAAATACTTAGGGATTACAATTACAAATATCCGAAATAGGAAGAATCACATAGTGGGTCTACTAAAGATACTACTTACACCATACTTGCCGCCCTATTTTGGAGCACTATTCTGCAGTGTGCGATCACTGACGGAAGACATCGAAAAGTACAAAGACGGGTGGCTGGTTTTGCATTATCGCAAAATAGGGGAGATAGTGCCACATACATGATACAAGAATTGGAGTGGCGATAATTAAAACAAAGACGTATTTCATTGCGGCGGTACTTTTTCATGAAATTTCAGTCACACGTTACCTCCTCCGATTGGGAAAACATTCGGTTGGTACCCACCCACATAGAGAGAAATGATCATCACGAGATAATAAGTGAACTCAGGGCTCGTACAGGAAAATTTAAGTGCTCGTTTTTCCCGCTCACCGTTCGAGATTGGAACGGTAGACAGACAGCTTGAAGGTTATTCATTGATTCCTCTGCCAGGCATTTTATTGTGAATAGCATAGTTATAATGTAGATGAAGATGTAGATGTGGCTGGCCTGTTGTTTTCGGTGGACTTCCCTACAACCTGTTGAAGAAGGAATACCGCATATGTGGAAAAACAGAAGGATCCAATGCCACAGTGTTCCTCTGAAAAGATTGTAACTTTTTTAGTATTCCTTTAACTTTTGTTATGAGTTTTTGTAATGAGCCCCCCCATGAACCATGGACCTTGCCGTTGGTGGGGCGGCTTGCGTGCCTCAGCGATACAGATGGCCGTACTGTAGGTACAACCACAACAGAGTGATATCTGTTGAGAGCCCAGACAAACGTGTGGTTCCTGAAGAGGGGCAGCAGCCTTTTCAGTAGTTGCAGGGACAACAGTCTGGATGATTGACTGATCTGGCCTTGTAACAATAACCAGAACGGCCTTGCTGTGCTGGTACTGCAAACGGCTGAAAGCTAGGGGAAACTACAGCCGTCCTTTTCCCCGAGGGCATGCAGCTTTACTGTATGATTAAATGATGATGGCGTCCTCTTTGGTAAAATATTCCGGAGGTAAAATAGTGCCCCATTCTGATCTCCGGGTGGGGACTACTCAAGAGGATGTCGTTATCAGGAGTAAGAAAACTGGCGTTCTATGGATCGGAGTGTGGAATGTCAGAACCCTTAATCGGGCAGGTAGGTTAGAAAATTTAAAAAGGGAAATGGATAGGTTAAAGTTAGATATAGTGGGAATTAGTGAAGTTTGGTGGCAGGAGTTACAAGAGTTCTGGTCAGGTGACTACAGGTTTATAAACGCAAAATCAAATAGGGGTATTGCAGGAGTAGGTTTAATATTGATTAGGAAAATAGGAATGCGGGTAAGCTATTACAAACAGCACAGTAAACGCATTGTTGTGGCCAAGATAGATACGAAGCCCACACCTACTACAGTAGTACAAGTTTATATGCCAACTAGCTCTGCAGATGACGAAGAAATTGAAGATATGTATGATGAAATAAAAGAAATTATTCAGATAGTGAAGGGAGACGAAAATTTAATAGTCATGGGTGACTGGAATTCGAGTGTAGGAAAAGGGAGAGAAGGAAACGTAGTAAGTGAATATGGATTGGGGCTAAGAAATGAAAGAGGTAGCCGCCTGGCAGAATTTTGCACAGATCTAACACTTGGTTTAAGAATCATGAAAGAAGGTTGTACACATGGAAGAACCCTGGAGACACTAAAAGGTATCAGCTAGATTATATAATGGTAAGACAGAGATTTAGGAACCAGGTTTCAAATTGTAAGACATTAACAGGGGCAGATGTGGACTCTGGCCACAATCTATTGGTTATGAGCTGTAGATTAAAACTGAGGGAACTGCAAAACGGTGGGAATTTAAGGAGATGGGACCTGGATAAACTGAAAGAACCAGAGCTTGCACAGAGTTTCAGGGAGAGCATAAGGGAACAATTGACAGGAATGGGGGAAAGAAATACAGTAGAAGAAGAATGGGTAGCTCTGAGGGACGAAGTAGTGAAGGCATCTGAGGATCAAGTAGGTAAAAAGACGAGGGCTAGTAGAAATCCTTATGTAACAGAAGAAATATTGAATTTAATTGATGAAAGGAGAAAATATAAAAATGCAGTAAATGAAGCAGGCAAAAAGGAATACAAACGTCTCAAAAATGAGATCGACAGGAGGTGCTAAATGGCTAAGCAGGGATGGCTAGAGGACAAATGTAAGGATGTAGAGGCTTATCTAACTAGGGGTAAGACAGATACTGGCTACAGGGAAATTAAAGAGACGTTTGGAGATGAGACAACCAATTGTACGAACATCAAGAGCTCAGATGGAAACCCTGTTCTAAGCAAAGAAGGGAAAGCAGAAAGGTGGAAGGAGTATATAGAGGGTCTATACAAGAGCGATGTAATTGAGGACAATATTATGGAAATGGGAGACGATGTAGATGAATATAAAATGGGAGATACGTTACTGCGTGAAGAGTTTGACAGAGCACTGAAAGATCTGAGTCGGAACAAGGGCCCCGGAGTAGACAACATTCCATTGGAACTACTGACGGCCTTGGGAGAGCCAGTCCTCTCAAAACTCTACCATCTGATGAGCAAGATGTATGAAACAGGCGAAATACCATCAGACTTTAAGAAGAATATAATATTTCCAATCCCAAAGAAAGCAGGTGTTGACAGATGTGAAAATTACCGAACAATTAGTTTAATAAGCCACAGCTGCAAAATACTAGCACGAATTCTTTACAGACGAATGGAAAAAATAGTAGAAGCTGACCTCGGGGAAGATCAGTTTGGATTCCGTAGAAACACTGGAACACGTGAGGCAATACTGACCTTACGACTTATCTTAGAAGATAGATTAAGGAAAGGCAAACCTACGTTTCTAGCATTTTTAGACTTAGAGAAAGCTTTTGACAATGTTGACTGGAATACACTCTTTCAAATTCTAAAGGTGGCAGGGGTGAAATACAGGAAGCGAAAGGCTAATTACAATTTATACAGAAACCAGATGGCAGTTATAAGGGTCGAGGGGCATGAAAGGGAAGCAGTGGTTGGGAAAGGAGTGAGACAGGGTCGTAGCATCTCCCCGATGTTATTCAATCTGTATATTGAGCCAGCAGTAAAGGAAACAAAAGAAAAATTCGGAGTAGGTATTAAAACCCATGGAGAAGAAATAAAAACTTTGAGGTTCGCCGATGACATTGAAATTCTGTCAGAGACAGCAAAGGACTTGGAGGAGCAGTTGAATGGAATGGACAGTGTCTTGAAAGGAGGATATAAGATGAACAGCAACAAAAGCAAAACGAGGATAATGGAATGTGGTCGACTTAAATCGGGTGATGCTGAGGGAATTAGATTAGGAGATGAGACACTTGGAGTGATAAAGGAGTTTCGCTATTTGGGGAGCGAAATAACTGATGATGGTCGAAGTAGAGAGGATATAAAATGTAGACAGGCAATGGCAAGGAAAGTGTTTCTGAAGAAGAGAAATTCGTTTACATTGAGTATAGATTTAAGTGTCAGGAAGTCATTTCTGAAAGTATTTGTGTGGAATGTGGGCATGTATGGAAGTGAAACATGGACGATAAATAGTTTAGACAAGAAAAGAATGGAGGCTTTCGAAATGTGGTGCAACAGAAGAATGCTGAAGATTAGACAGGTAGATCACATAACTAATGAGGAAGTATTGAATAGGATTGGGGAGAAGAGAAGTTTGTGGCACAACTTGACCAGAAGAAGGGATCGGTTGTTAGGACATGTTCTGAAGCATCTAGGGATCACCAGTTTAGTATTGGAGGGCAGCGTGGAGGGTAATAATCGTAGAGGGAGACCAAGAGATGAATACACTAAGCTGATTCAGAAGGATGTAGGTTGCAGTAGGTACTGGGAGATGAAGAAGCTTGCACAGGATAGAGTAGCATGAATAGCTGCATCAAACCAGTCTCAGGACTGAAGACCACAACAACAACATGAGTTTAAGAAATTATCTCAACAGATAGGTCCCTTGGAATTTAATTATGAGTTTTAACATTGTTAACTCACTTCATTAATTGTTCAGTTAGTGGAAATCCCCTATCCTCTAGCAGTTCGTTGGATTTCGTAAAAAAAATTGTTCAAATGGCTCTAAGCACTATGGGACTTAACATCTCAGGTCATCAGTCCCCTAGAACGTAGAACTGCTTAAACCTAACTAACGTAAGGACATGAGACACATCCATGCTCGAGGCAGGATTCGAACTTCCGACCGTAGCGGTCGCGCGATTCTAGACTGAAGCGCCTAGATTCCGTCCTATGTTTTAGCAGACGTGCAGCTGCTACTGCCTATGCAGATGAAACAGTTACACCGTTCAGTTTATTGATGTACATCATATTAGATTGAGGAGTGACTTCAGCTGATGGTATACAGGGTGTTACAAAAAGGTACTGCCGAACTTTGAGGAAACATTCCTCACACACAAAGAAAGAAAATATGTTATGTGGACATGAGTCCGGAAACGCTTACTTTCCATGTTAGAGCTCATTTTATTACTTCTCTTCAAATCACATTAATCATGGAATGGAAACACACAGCAACAGAACGTACCAGTGTGACTAACACTTTGATTCAGGAAATGTTCAAAATGTTCCACGTTAGCGAGGATACATGCATCCACCCTCCGTCGCATGGAATCCCTGATGCGCCGATACAGCCCTGGAGAATGGCGTATTGTATCACAGCCGTCCACAATACGAGCACGAAGGGTGTCTACATTTGGTACCGGGGTTGCGTAGACAAGAGCTTTGAAATGCCCCCATAAATAAAAGTCAAGAGGGTTGAGGTCAGGAGAGCGTGGAGGCCATGGAATTAGTCCGCCTCTACCAATCCATCGGTCACCGAATCTGTGATTGAGAAGCGTACGAACACTTCGACTGAAATGTGCCGGAGCTCCATCGTGCATGAACCACGTGTTATATGGTACTTGTAAAGGCACATGTGCTAGCAGCACAGGTAGAGTATCCCGTATGAAATCATGATAACGTGCTCCATTGAGCGTAGGTGGAAGAACATGGGACCCAATCAAGACATCACCAACAAATGCCTGCCCAAACGTATACAGAAAATCTGTGTTGATGACGTGATTGCACAATTGCGTGCGGATTCTCGTCAGCCCACACATGTTGATTGTGAAAGTTTACAATTTGACCACGTTGGAATGAAGCCTGATACGTAAAAAGAACATTTGCACTGAAATGAGGATAGACACATTGTTGGATGAACTATTCGCAAAATGTACCCGTGGATGCCAATCAGCTGCTGATAGTGCCTGCACACGCTGTACATGGTACGGAAACAACTGGTTCTCCCGTAGCACTCTCCTGAGTGACGTGGTCAACGTTACCTTGTACAGCAGCAACTTCTCTGACGCTGACATTAGGGTTATCGTCAACTGCACGAAGAATTGCCTCGTCCATTACAGGTGTTTTCGTCGTTCTAGGTCTTCTTCAGTGGCGAGTCATAGGCTGGAATGTCCCGTGCTCCCTAAGACGCTGAGCAATTGCTTCGAACGTCTTCCTGTCGGGACACCTTCGTTCTGGAAATCTGTCTCGATACAAACATACCGCGCCACGGCTGTTACCCCGTGCTAATCCATACATCAAATGGGCATCTGCCAACTCCGCATTTGTAAACATTGCACTGACTGCAAAACCACGTCGGTGATGAACACTAACCTGTTGATGCTACGTACTGATGCGCTTGATGCCAGTACTGTAGAGCAATGAGTCGCATGTCAACACAAGCACCGAAGTCAACATTACCTCCTTCAATTGGGCCAACTGGCGGTGAATCGATACAGTACATACTGACGAAACTAAAATGAGCTCTAACATGGAAATTAAGCGTTTCCGGACACATGCCCACATCACATCTTTTCTTTATTTGTGGGTAAGGAATGTGTCCTGAAAGTTTGGCCGTACCCTTTTGTAACACCCTGTATATGAGAAGTAGTACCACCTCAGCTGTATCTTGAGAATGTCTTCACTGAATAACACGGCTAGTTCCGGTGAGGATTAGACTTCCTCGGCTATAGTGCACCAAGGAAATATAATAGTGATGGGGCCTGAGGATGGCGGTAATGTGCAGCCGAAATTTGTCGTGTGACACATTAAAGACATTCTAAAGATACAGCTGTGGTGGTACTTTTTCTCATATAGTTACACTGATATATGCTGATTTTTACCTTTAAACAACACTGTTACATATTTACCCCGTGATTCCTAATTTATCTCACTATAAAAAATTCGTTTAATTCTTTCGTCTGTCGCCGTATAAATCTCCATATTTGTTTCTGCAGCCCATGTAAGTCATGTTATATTTTTAGAAAGGATTTCCCGGTATTACTTCTTAAAAACGATTCACTATCGATTTGGTATGATTATGAGCTCTATTGTAACCCTCGTAAGACTGTTGAATTAGGATACAGGCATACCGCTTTTTTGCAAACATTTCTTTAACATCTTTGCGCCACCATTGTGTTCTATTTCTTTTTATCTGACGCTTTACAAAACGTGTACATAATGCTTCCTGAGCTGCTGCTTCAGTGCTCTCTTTGGTTACCCCAACCACGATCCACAATAGCATCTGAATTAACGCTTCTGTACTGTTCACTTTTCATATACAAATGTACTGTTCAGGTTAATATGACTGAACATAACAGAATGCTGATAAAACTTTTACTCACATGTACTTTTCGTGCAGTTGTAAGCTATAAATACTGTTGTTATATTACACTATATTGTTAACGATCATAGAAATAATAATAATAATGACAATAATAAAATAACAATACACAGAACATCACTGAAGAAAATTTATTATTTTAATAATCATGCACGGTTTATTAGGAACAAAAGACATTTCCATCAAAAAGTCATTCTCAACAACCATCAGTCCATCTGCCAAGTCACTTTCATTTCTTCTTACTCACTGCTGTTTGGACACAAGTAGGTGACGTGTGTTTTGCATACATGTTTATTACACTTTCCACACAACAAGCTAGTTTTAGTGTCATTGTTTGACGGACAGAACTTACAGTGTGCACGTTTAGTAGTTTCTTGTTGTTACTGATTTAGCCACATTTACCACTGCTTCAGGGTCTAGAAACTCCTAACAATGCTCAAAGAATCTTCTGTCCTAGAAAACTGCTTCCTTCATTGGATGTACTATGCAACCACTGACTTTCCAATTTCCTGTAAAGATATTTTCCTTCTAGTTAATTATCTTGCATCCCAGCTGAGGCCAATGAAAGTCCACAAGGCATATGCATTATAAGCAGAAACATCAAGAATATTGTATAAAACTATCATGACCCATGTATTTGTATTTCATTTGCATGTACATGTACCTATTACCTGATTGAGTGTGCCTACAGCACCTCTGATTCGGTTACAACCTAACATAATTTTTGGCTTCTTAAAAGCCCTGTCACTTATTTCCCTACCATGGTGTAGAGTTCTCATTAGTACAACATTCTTATTTCCCTTAGGAATATAATTGACAACTGTAGTGTCATTTGTGAAGTAAAATGAAGACTATGAATCACTTTGTTGGAATATTTTCTGGAAAAAAATGGGAACTAAATACAGTAGAAGAAGAATGGGTAGCTTTGAGACATGAAATAGTGAATGCAGCAGAGGACCAAGTGGGTAAAAGGACGAGGGCTAGTAGAAATCCTTGGGTAACAGAACAGATACTAAATTTAATTGACACAAGGGCAAAATGGAATAGGAAGTAGATAAAGATGAAAAGGGAGATATGACACTGCCTGCGGAGTTTGACAGAGCACTGAGAGACGTAAGTCGAAACAAGGCTCAGGGAGTAGACAACATTCCACTAGAACTACTGATAGCCTTGGCAGACCCTGCCATGACAAAACTGTGCCATCTCGTGAGCAAGATGTGTGAGACAGGCGAAATGCCCTCAGACTTTAAGAAGAATACATTAATTTCAATCCCAAGGAAAGCTGGTGTCGACCGGTCTGAATATTACCGAACTAACAGTTTAATAAGTCACAGCTGCAAAACATTAATAAAAATTGTGTACATAAGAGTGGAAAAGCGCTTAGTAGCTGACTTTCCCGAAGATCAGATTGGGTTCCATAGAAATGTTGGAACACGTGAGGCAGTACTGACCCTACAACTAATCACAGAAGATAGGTTAAGGGGAGGCAAACACACGCTTCCGACATTTGTCGAATTATAAAAAGCCTTTGACAATGTTGACGGGAATCCTCCTTCCAAATTGTGAATGTGGCAGGGCTGAAATACAGGGAGCGAAACACTATTTAAAATTTGTACAGATACCAGATGGGAGTTATAAGAGTCGAGGGGCATGAATGGGAAGCAGTTGTTGGGAATGGATTGAGAAAGGACTGTAGCCTATCCACGATGTTACTCAAGATATATACTGGGCAAGCAGTAAAAGAAACTTATGAAAAATTGGGGAATTTAAATCCATGGAGATAAAATAAAAACTTTGAGGTTTGCCGATAACATTGTAATTCTGTCAGAGACAGCAAAGGGCCTGAAAGAGCAGAACGGAATGGACAGTGTCTTGAAAGGAAGATACAAGATGAATATCAACAAAACCAAAATGAGGATGGTAGAATGTAGTCGAATTAAATCAGGTGATGCTGAGGGAATTAGGTTAGGAAATGAGACACTTAACGTAGTAATTGAGTTTTGTTATTTGGAGAGCAAAAAACTGGTGATTGTCGAAGAAGAGAGGATATAAAATGTAGACTGGCAATGGCAAGGAAAGCGATTCCGAAGAAGAGAAGTTTGTTAACATCGAGTATAGATTTCAGTGTCAGGATGTCTTTTCTGAAAGTATTTGTAAAGAATGTAGCCAGGAATGTGAGTGAAACATGGACGATAAATAGTTTGGACAAGAAGAGAATAGAAGCTTTCGAAAAATGGTGCTACAGAAGAATGCCTAAGATTGGATGAGTAGATCACGTAAGTTATGAGACGGTACTGAATAGAATTGGGAAGCAGAGGAGTTTGTGACACAGCTTGACTAGAAGAAGGAGTAGGTTGGTAGGATGTGTTCTGACGTATCAGGGGATAACTAATTTAGTATTGGAGAGCAGCGTGGAGGGTAAAAGTCGTAGAGGGAGTCCAAGAGATGAATAAACTGATTCAGAAGGATGTAGATTGCAGTATGTACTGGGAGATGAAGAAACTTGCACAGGATTGCATGGAGAACTGCCTTAAACCAGTCTCGCGGCTGAAGACCACCACCACCACAACAACAACAACTACAAAAACAACAAGGATGTGTGAAAAATAACATCATCAGAGATTGTCCATTGTGTGCCACAAACTTGATGCCCCTGAGTACTTTATACTGTGGTGCTGTAGAAAATAGTACATCACATGAACATTTTACGTTATTTATTCTGCTGCTTGCATGCCTGGGGTACTCCTGGTGGCGTTCGCAGCACGTAGGCAGCGTTGTTGCGCTAGTGGCTGCAACTACCATTCTATGTTCCTGTTTTTCGAAATAGAGGTCTGTAAACTACTTTGTACAGACTGTGGACTGTCGCAGATGTCACCAGAACACTTGCTTTCAGGTGCATTACTGACGTGATATTCGAACTCGGAATGTGATCTTTTGTCTGTTGAGCTATTTACTAATTCTTCCAACTCAGCTTCAGTCAGTGACGTAAGTGCTATGACGTCACAATTCAGATTGATCACAAACGAGAAGAAATACAGATAATTCATCTACATTTACATGGATACTCTGCAAATCACATTTAAGTGCTTGGCACAGGGTTCATCCGACCACCTTCACAATTCTCTATTATTCCAATCTGTTATAGCGCGCGGAAAGAATGAACACGTATATCTTTCCGTACGAGCTCTGATTTCCCTTGTTTTATCGTGGTGATCCTTCCGCCCTATGTAGGTCGGTGTCAACAAAATATTTTAGCATTCTGAGGAGAAAGTTGGTGATTGGAATTTCGTGGGAATTTCCGTCGCAACGAAAAACGCCTTTCTTTTAATGATTTCCAGCCCAAATCCTGTATCATTTCTGTGACACTCTCTCCCATACTTTGCGATAGTAGAAAACGTGCTGACTTTCTTTGAACTTTTTTTATGTTCTCCGTCAGTCCTACATGGTAAGGATCCCACAACGCGCAACAGTATTCTAAAAGAGGACGGACAAGCGTAGTGTAGGCAGTCTCCTTAGTAGGTCTGTCTCATTTTCTAAGGGTCTTGCCAATAAAACACAGTCTTTGGTTATCCTTCCCCACAACATTTTCTATGTGTTCTTTACAACTTAAATTGTTCGTAATTGTAATACCTAGGTATTTAGTTGAATTTACGGCTTTTAGATTAGATTGATTAATCGTGTAACCGAAGTTTAAGGAGTTCCTTTTAGCACTCATGTGGATAACCTCACACTTTTCGTTATTTAGGGTCAATTACCACTTTTCGCAGCATTCAGATATCTTTTCTAAATCGTTTTGCAGGTTGTTTTGATCTTCTGATGATTTTATTAGTCGATAAACGACAGCGTCATCAGCAAACAACCGAAGACGGCTGCTCAGATTGTCTCCCAAATCGTTTATATAGATAAGGAACAGCAAAGGGCCTATAACACTACTTTGGGGAACCCCTGAAATAAGTTCAATTTTACCCGATGACTTTCCGTCAGTTACTACGAACTGTGACCTCTCTGACAAGAAATCGCCAATCCAGTCACATAACTGAGACCATATTCTATCAGCACGCAATTTTACCACGAGCTGCTTTTGTGGTAGTGTCAAAAGCCATCCTGAAATCCAGGAATACGGAATCGATCTGAAATCCCTTGTCAATATCACCCAACACTTCATAGGAATAAAAGAGTTTCACAGGAACGATGTTTTCTAAACCCATGTTGACTGTGTGTCAATAGATCGTTTTCGTCGAGGTAATTCATAATGTTCTGACACAATATATGTTCCAGAATCCTGCTACATAACGACGTTAACGATCTGAGCCTGTAATCTGGTGGATTACTCCTACTACCTTTCTTGAATATTGGTGTAACCTGTGCAACTTTCCAGTCTTTGGCTACGGATCTTTCGTCGAGCGAACGGTTGTATACGATTGTTAAGTATGGAGCAAATGCATCAGCATACTCCGAGACGAACCTAACTGGTATAAAGTCTGGACCACAAGACTTGTTTAATTAAGTGATTTGAGTTACTTCACTACTATGAGGATATTTACTTCTACGTTACTCATGTTGGCAGTTGTTCTCGATTCGAATTCTGGAATATTTACTTCTCCTTCTTTGTTAAGGCATTTCGGAAGGCTGTGTTTAGTAAATCTGCTTCGGCAGCACCGTCTTTGATAGTATCTACATTGTTATCGCGCAGACAAGGCATTGATTGTTTCTTGCCGCTAACATACTTCACATACGACCAGAATCCCTTTGGATTTTCTGCGAGGTTTAGAGACAAAGTTTCGTTGTGGAAACTGTTATAGGCGTCTTGCGTTGAACTCCGAGCTAAGTTTCGAGCTTCGATAAAGGATCGCCAATCTTGGGGATTTTCCATTTGTTTAAATTTGGCATGTTTGTTTCGTTGTTTCTGCCACAGTGTTCCAACCAGTTTTGTGTACGAAGGAGTATCAGCTCCGTCGCTTGTTAGTTTATTTGGTATAAACCTCTCAATTGCTGCCGATACTATTTCTTTGAATTTAAGCCATATCTGGTCTACACTTATATTATTAATTAGGAATTGGTGGAGATTGTCTCTCAGGAAGGTGTCAAGTGAATTTTTATCTGCTTTTTTTAATAGGTATATTTTTGACGAGTATTTGGGGATTACAATATTCTACGACAACCCTGTCTTCACTAATCCCTATATCGGTTTTGATGCTCATTAACTCAGGATTATTTATTGCTAAGTGGTCAAGTGTGTTTTCACAACCGTTTACTATTCGCGTGGGCTCATGAACTAACTGCTCGAAATAATTTTCAGAGAATGCGTTTAGTACCATTTCGGATGATATTTTATGCGTACCCCCGGAATTAAACATGTATTTTCGCCAACATTTGGAGGGTAAATTAAGGTCACCAACAACTATTGTCGTATGAGTCGGGTACGTGTTTGGAATCAAACTCAAGTTAACATTTTACAAGCCGTAATGACAAGTCCATTATTGCAAATGCAGCGCCTTTGTTATTTGTTGAGTGTTGAGAGTAAGGCGTAACAATGGAGCCAGTAATACTATAAATTATGAGACAACCAGAAAGTATTTGTCTTTAGAGAAATCACAATAATGTCAGGTCACACTGACCCGAATATTACGTATGTAACCGTACGGTTTATGTGTAGATGACTTAAACTACTTTAAAACTTTTTTAACCGCATACTGCCCTTGCATTTTCAGACAAAGTCACGAAATTTCAGAAAGTTATTCTGATATTTAAATAATATGAAACGAAATTTACAGTCATTTCGTGTCATATAGACCCGAACAGAAAAGCAGGTTTAATGGTGTTCTCTTTCCGTTCCTAATCGTTTCTAACAGGAAATTTCTGTAGATTTAGTCACTAGTTGCTCTACATTAAAGTTTTCATCTTTTAAGGTACGCTATGCAGCATTCTTGTTGTTTCTTAAAGGCAATATGATTTTTGCCTTGAGTAAGCTGTGATCATTGCCAATGTGGGCAGAGTAAAGTTCAGTTGTAGTTGTCAGATTGATAAGTTCTAGTAGTCACTCATAAAGGCCTCTCTGTCTCATCTAGATTACAGTTCTCAAGGCTGTACAGGGAGATAATGCCATACTTTTGGTGAGCCTGTAGCAGTCACAGTACCTCTGCTACATTTCGTTAATGTTACTGTCCTTGCGGTTGTATGGAAATGGCGTCAGTAACCTCGACAAGACACACTAACTCTCTTCAAAATTTACTAAATAAGGCTGCCAGAAATTCACTGAAATTGTGGTAAGAATCAGCTAATCTAATGTATCACGTCGTTGCATTGACTTTCCAGTTGCTTAAAAATACCTGTGCTTTATGTTTCGGAGTACAATATGTAGTAGGCACGTTTGAACTGTTACATGAAAGCAACGTAATGCAATTCTTGGATCGGGTTCACCTTGTGAAACTTGTATGTATGTACCAATAGTGACATAAAAAATCGTACACGGTGTAGCGCTCAGCACAAGTCAACATTTCTCTGGTACAGTAGTACGGACTTTTTTTCTCTAAGTGTGTTTGTCTAACGTGGTTTGCTGCAAGGAGGGGTATCTGTTGAGAGACCAGACAAACCTGTGGTTCCTGAAGAGGGGCAGCAGCCTTTTCAGTAGTTGCAACGGCAACAGTCTGGATGATTGATTGATCTGGCCTTGTAACACTAACCAAAATGGCCTTGCTGTGCTGGTACTGCGAACGCCTGAAAGCAAGGGGAAACTACGGCCGTAATTTTTCCCGAGGGCATCCATCTCTAATGTATGGTTAAATGATGATGGCGTCATTTTGGGTAAAATATTCCGGAGGTAAAATAGTCCCACATTCGAACCTCTGGGTGGGGACTACTCAAGAGGATGTCATTATCAGGATAAAGAAAACTGGAATTCTACAGATCGAGCGTGGAATGTCCGATCACTTAATCGGGCAGGTAGGTTAGAAAATTTAAAAGGAAATGGATAGGTTTAAGTTAGATATAGTGGGAACTATTGAAGCTCGGTGGCAGGAGGAACAAGACTTCCGATCAGGTGAATACAGGGTTATAAATACAAAACCAAATAGCGGTAATCTAGGAGTAGGTTTAATAGTGAATAGGAAAATAGGAATGCGGGTAAGCTACTACAAACAGCATTATTTTGGCAAAGATAGATACGAAGCCCACGCCTACTACAGTAGTACAAGTTTATCTGCCAACTAGCTCTGCAGATGACGAAGAAATTGAAGAAAAGTTTGATGAAATAAAAGAAATTATTCAGATAGTGAAGGGTGACGAAAATTTATTAGTCATGGGTGACTGGAATTCGGTAGTAGGAAAAGGGAGAGAAAGAAATGTAGTAGGTGAATATGGATTGGGGCGAAGAAATGAAAGAGGAGCATAAGTTAATCATAGCTAACACCTGATTCAAGAACCATAAAAGAAGGTTGTATACATGGAAGAATCCTGGAGATACTAAAAGGTATCAGATAGATTATATAATGGTAAGACAGAGATTTAGGAAACAGGTTTTAAATTGTAAGACATTTCCAGGGGCAGATGTGGACTCTGACCACAATCTATTGGCTATGACCTGTAGATTAAAGCTGAAGAACCAGGATAAACTGACTAAACTAGAGATTGTACAGAGTTTCAGGGAGAGCATAAGGGAGCAATTGACAGGAATGGGGGAAAGAAATATAGTAGAAGTAGAATGGGTAGCTCTGAGGGATGAAGTAGTGAAGGCAGCAGAGGATCAAGTAGGTAAACAGACGAGGGCTAGTAGAAATCCTTGGGTAACAGAAAATATACTGAATTTAATTGATGAAAGGAGAAAATATAATAATGCAGTAAATGAAGCAGGCAAAAAGGAATACAAACGTCTCAAAAATGAGATCGACAGGAAGTGCAAAATTGCTCAGCAGGGATGGCTAGAGGACTAATGTAAGGATGTAGAAGCGAGTATCACTAGGGGTAAGATAAATACTGCCTACAGGAAAATTAAAGAGACCGTTGGAGATAAGAGAACCACTTCCATGAATATCAAGAGCTCAGATGGAAACCCAGTTCTAAGCAAAGAAGGGAAAGCAGAAAGGTGGAAGGAGTATATAGAGGGTCTATACAAGGGCGATGTTCTTGAGAACAATATTATGGAAATGGGAGAGGATGTAGATGAAGGTGAAATGGGAGATACGATACTGCGTGAAGAGTTTGATAGATCACTGAAAGACCTGAGTCGAAACAAGGCCCCCGGAGTAGACAACTTTCCATTAGAACTACTGACGGCCTTGGGAGAGCCAGTCCTGACAAAACTCTACCATCTGGTGAGCAAGATGTATGAAACAGGCGAAATACCCTCAGACGTCAAGAAGAATATATTAATTCCAATCCCAAAGAAAGCATGTGTTGACAGATGTGAAAATTACCGAACTATTAGTTTAATAAGTGAAAGCTGCAAAATACTAGCACAAATTCTTTACAGACGAATGGAAAAACTAGTAGAAGCCGACCTCGGGGAAAATCAGTTTGGACTTCGTAGAAATGTTGGAACACGTGAGGCAATACTGACCCTACGACTTATCTTAGAAGCTAGATTAACGAAGGGCAAACCTACGTTTCTAGCGTTTGTAGATTTAGAGAAATCTTTTGACATTGTTGACTGGAATACTCTCTTTCAAATTCTGAAGGTGGCAGGGCTAAAATACAGGCAGCCAAAGGCTATTTTCAATTTGTACAGAAACCAGATGGCAGTTATAATGGTCCAGGGGTATGAAAAGGAAGCAGTGGTTGGGAAGGGAGTGAGACAGGTTTGTACTCTCTCCCCGATGATATTCAATCTGTATATTGAGCAAGCAGTAAAGGAAACAAAAGAAAAATTCGAAGTAAGAATTAAAATCCATGGAGAAGAAATAAAAACTTTGAGGGTCGCCGATGACATTGTAATTCTGTCAGAGACAGCAAAGGACTTGGAAGAGCAGTTGAACGGAATTGATAGTGTCTTGAAAGGAGGATATAAGATGAACATAAACAAAAGCAAAACAAGGATAATGGATTGTAGTCGAATAAAGTCGGGTGATGCTGAGGGAATTAGATTAGGAAATGAGGCACTTAAAGTAGTAAAGGAGTTTTGCTATTTGGGGAGCAAAATAACTGATGAGGGTCGAAGTAGAGAGGATGTAAACTGTAGACTGGCAATGGCATGGAAAGCATTTCTGAAGAAGAGAAATTTGTTAACATCGAGTATAGATTTAAGTGTCAGGAAGTCATTTTTGAATGTATTTGTATGGAGTGTAGCCATGTATGAAAGCGAAACATGGAAGATAAATAGTCTTTACAAGAACAGAATAGAGGCTTTTGAAATGTGGTGCTACAGAAGAATGCTGAAGATTAGATCGGTAGATCACATAACTAATGAGGAAGCATTGAATAGGATTGGGGAGAGGAGAAGATTGTTGCACAACTTGACTATAAGAAGAGATCGATTGGCAGGACATGTTCTGAGGCATCAGGGGATCACCAATTTAGTATTGGAGGGCAGCGTGGAGGGTAATAATCGTAGATGGAGACCAAGAGATAAATACACTAAGCAGATTCAGAAGGTTGTAGGCTGCGGTAGGTACTGGGAGATGAAGAAGCTTGCACGGGATAGAGTAGCATGGAGAGCTGCATCAAACCAGTCTCAGGACTAAAGACCACAACAACAACAACGACAACTACTCTCTTTCTTCTGAAACACTGAAGTCCAGCGGTTACTGAAGGGCTTTTACTTCAGACATATTTAAGCTCACAACGTAGGAAGCACTCGGTGGAAGCAATATTTTCAGAAAGTTTCTAATTAATAACTTACAAATTAATAGAAATTAATGAGCAACCCTTTAATTAACTTTATAATAAAGGAACTACATACTAACCCTTCGTATTATTTTCTTGCAGGAAAAATTGTTCTTCAGATTAGTAAACCTAAAACATAATATGTTATTGGAATCTGTTCGCGTGCAAATGGCTGTAATGAGAAACACTCCTATCAGTAGTATAAAAACACGTTGAACCTACAGCAACGACCTCTCAAGAGGGGATTTTAATTTTTGGTAGCATTTCTTCATGTTATTCCTGGTTTTAACTTTGCGACCTGCGTATTAGAAATATTTGTAAAACGCAAACCAAAGACTTTTCTACAGGATTTACATGCCTCTTCAACAGTCCTCTTACGGTTTTGCTCGATTGATGACCAAAACTACACGACCATAGGACGAATACTACAGCGTATTGTTCACTGAACTGTGATTTCAGAAACATGAAAACTAACGATTTGGCATAGTAAATACATGTAAGTAATACCAAGGCGCAATTTTCAATTCTGAGTTTTTGGTCTAAGGAGCTCTCACTGAAGATGTAAGACTGACGTATAATTCTTCCCTATGGTAATGTATAGTGAATCAAACATTTGTTTCTTAAGTAGTGTTATTACTCATTTAGGTTATGCTTAAAAAAATTATAAATATTTGAAACCTATACCCAAATTTAGTTATCAAAGACAATGTAATCCATTTAGCTATACCTACTTTTTTAAACTGGACTTCATATTAAGCCTAATTAAAGTGCCGTTTTTCCTTTCTGTGCGGTTGTTGATAATATTAGAAAATATCCTGCACATAACTTTACTAAGTTGACAAATAAACGTTTTTTCCATCTTTTGCGTCCTTCTCCTGTAGTCAATCATACTCATCTTTTATCAGTTTTGAGGGAATTATCCTATACTGCACATATTTAGTAAGTCCTTTCGATGATGTTTCAGAAGAGTTTCGTTTGTCCGTATACTCCCTTAATGACTTGCACGAAACTGCCGCCGTCTCTTCAGTAGTTACCGCCTTCCGTTACGTTTCCCTTATTTTTATTATTATTGTTTCAGCAACATCTTTCGAAGTTTTCATAAGTGCCATTGTTAAATACACTGACGGAAAAAAAAACGCGACACCATAATATAACACAGACTAATGAAATTTCGGAATACGCCTAGGTAATATGTTTAAGTGATTAACAATTGCAAGTGCAATTGCAAATGTGAAGTACTGGTAAATTAATAACGTGTAACGGCAAGAATGTTGAATGCAAGCATGCAAACGTGCATGTATTATGTTATTCAGGTCCCAGGTGTCAGTGTCATGGAGTTATATACCTGTTGCACTTGGTCAGTAATTTGAAGGATGGTTAATGGTGTTTCTAGAAACAATATGTCGACACTCTGTAGAGCCGTTGTCCTACAGCAGCGGTACGTCGGCGAGCTTCATCTGTTGGACAATACTCCTCGGATTGCTGTTCATGAATGGCAGCACAACATGTCCAATCATCAGATTCACGTACAACTTTGCGGTCAGGGTGCGTGCTATAACCACGAGAGTGTTCCTGTTCTTTTACGAAATCGCACTCCATGTGTAGGTCCAGTGCAATTAGCACGCAGACTGGTTGGTTGGAGGCCCTAAATCGGCCTCCTTCTAATCTACACGCGGGTTTGTCTGGCACAGAGGCAGAACGAGTTCCCGTCATAAAACACAACAGACCTCCACCCTGTCCTCGCATGAGATCTCGCTTGAGGCTGGATTCCACTGAAGCCGCTAACAGCAGTGGTTTGTGGTCAGTATCACTTCGTTATTGTTGTACAAAATATACTTACGAACTTCCAGCATGCTGGAATAATTGTGCATCGGCAACTTCTGCTAATCAGTACCTACAATTATAAACCAGCCAAAGACGCAAATGTAACATTTTTTTATCCACTCCATTGCTAGTTTCGGGACGGAACCAATCGTTTGATTTGAAATGGATCCCGGTCCCAAAACTAGTCGTCTAGTGAATGAAAAAGGGAAATTTGCAGCTTTGTTGGTCTTTCGTTGTACAAAATATAGTTAGGTTCAAATCTAGTTCCACCTGGTCTTCGTTCGTCTATTGTCTAATTGCGTTAATGTGGTCGAACGTACTAACATCGTAAAAAGAAAGTTTCAGGAAATACTATTAACTTATGACTTCAATAATATCCAATGTCTTACTCGCAACCTCTGCGCAACTCCTATAGTTTATTCTCTTGTTTCTTTATTTTCGCTTTGAGATCTTTCTTTACCTGGTGATTTAATTTTTTAATTGTGTGTCCCACCTAATTATTAAATGAGAGCAAAAGAATTTTCCCGAAATGAAAATAATTGTAAACTAAACAAAATTTAATTATCGTGAGAAAAGACATGAATATTCAGTAAAACACAGAAATTTCTGTAACTCTGTAAGGATCATTGACGTATACTTTATAGCTGAAAACGACGTTGCTCCACACGTCAGGAAATCAGGTGATGGTGCTCCTTACTGCTACGACGATACTTGCCGAATGTGGGCTACGAACACGACCAGTGATTATTTCAATGAGCACCTTCCTATCATCTTCGTACATGCACTGTAATTTGATCCTCATCTAAGGTCTGGTTTTGTGTGGATTCGAAATGGCAAATTGGTACATGAACAACCGTTATATTCATTAATGAGAAATCTTTCAGTCGATGTCTTTTGTTGCTGTCCACAAAGTGTAGGATTTAAATCAGGAATATATTCAGGGTCTGAGATACATTATAGGAATAAATCACGCACAATAACCGCTACAGACGTTTCTAAGCAAAACATTAAAAATCTTTATCTCATTACATACGATAAATTACGTGTTTGTATAGGTCAGTGCTTCGTGTATACGTATGCACTTCGTAATCGAAAGTATCCTGACATTAGTGGGCATTTATATGGGATGTACCCACTGTTCGCATTTATAACGGCATGAGATCTGCTGAGGAGAATTTCAACGAGGTGTCTAAATATCTGTCTAGGAATGACATTCTTTTGTTCCGTAACAGCCGAAAACAAAGTAGCTAGCGATGTTTGATGCTGTGATGTTCTAACTCACCGAAAGTGTGCCCAGCTGGGATCAGGACCAGTTTTTCGGCAGCCCAGGCCATATCAGGAATGGTATTGTCCACAAATATTGCCTCACACAATCGACGTCTCCGAACACTTTCTCTGCTGTACCCAGTACACAGTGCTGTTCAATGTATTCATAATTTTAGGCGTTCTGTTATGCACAATAAGGGGACCATAGCCTGACCACAGAAAACATCCACATATCGTAACACCACCTCCTCCGGCCTTCTCCATTGGCACTAATAATGGTGGCAGATAACGATCACCAGGCATTCGAAAAACCTAACCTTTGCCACAAGATAGGCTGTGCTTAACCACTCTAAATAACTCAATTTCAGTTATCCACTACCCAGTGGCGACGCGCTTTACACCACCTCAAGCGTACCTTCGCGATGGTTACAGAAATTCGTGGCTTTTTAGGAGCTGGTTGACAACAGTGATTCATTTGAAGTCTCTAGGCACAACAATGATACTAGCTCGGCTTTGAAACTGACGAGTGGTTCCTTCCACCGACTTCATGTGGTATTTTACAACCCACAGCCGCAGTGTTCGACGGTACCTATCCGTCAGGACATGAGGTCTACCTCGTCGAGGTTTCGCTATTTTGCTTCTTCACGTTTCAAATTTTACAGTCACATAATCAAAGGTCAATTAGATCAGCTTCAGCAGCGCTGATATGCCCTTGATGCATTTGTTATTCTGGTGACATCCAGTGAGTAGTCCATGTTCGAAGTCGCTGAGGTCACCTCAAAAACCCAATCTTTTGTTACTGCGTCTGTACTGACAAGACAGTTCTCTCCGCCTCCCTTAATATAGGCGAGACCGTACTCATGACGACTAGCGCTGAATTCCTCACTTCATACATATGTGTGGATACTTTCGATCAGATAATGTACAGTAAATTTACTAGTTCCAATTCCAGGAAGACCGAATTTATATATTCTAAAGCGGTTTTTAAAAATGCACCTTTCTAGTGCAAACATTTCTAGAAAACAATTTAAAACAATATAGCTGATCATTCAAAATGTAGAAATTTTAATCATTCATATCAGCACGGGTGTGGTAGCAAGTGACGGTAACTAAAATATTTGATTATTTTGTTTAAAAATTGAATATTTCAAAAATCATTGCTTGGACATGGAATACCACCATTTTTAGTATGGACAAAGCTAATGTCCTACACAAAAAAATATTTATGATATTTGATTTGCTTATATTGACCTAATTAATAAACTTACAACAGTATGTACGTTTACCTGTTTATTGTAAATCTCAAAACTGTGTTTACAACATCCTTTATTCGTATGTTTAAGAGACAGAGCCAGTTCAGTTCGTGTGCATGTTTGTAGTTGATGTTCGTGATACGCAGTACAAGTCAGTTAAATTTGAAAATATATGAAAATATGACATAGAAAGCGGAGTTTCGTTCAACAGCTTACATAACTACGCGCCACGTTTCGACGGAATTCGATAAAGTACTAGCTACGACAGCTGCAGTAACATGATATGCTAAAAACATTTTTCTTTAACCAAAAGCACTTTTCAGCTCTATGTTCGGCTTGAACAGTAGGGCATATCAGACTGTCCAAACTAAATTAAATTTTTTATTGCGTTCCTCCCAACCAGTTCCCGAAATTAGTTCGACAATTAGAGATAACAGCAAGAAAGACACCCTGTATGTTTTCTGGTAACGGAACGAGTACCACCCAGCGACAAAGTCACATCTATCACCACTGCTGGACCACACCTCTAAACAAGTGGTTTAACAGTTATCAGTTTGTATCAATAACGAATGAATTGTAGCACTATAGACATTGCTATCGCTGTGGGCGTATTATGTCACACATATTACAATTCGTCAGTCGTTGTGAACGAGATAGCGCCATGCTTCTCGTTCGTTGGACTTGTACTTTCCGTTGCTTTAGTTATAACCTTATTATGTTCATTACGCTACTGTGCAGTATGCAGCATAAGTCCCCTTACAGAAACTAAAATTGAACAGTAACTGATTTCTTATATAGTTACTGTTCTGCATGTTACGGGTGAAATATATATAGTTAATGCCCTGCATAACGTGATAGAATTCCGTCATTAAACTATGTAGTGCGATGGAAAATCACGTTGAGATTGTACACGAAAAGATTGTGGGTTTGACTCCGGTCCGAGCATTAAGACGCTGCTAGGCACTACTATGAATGAATAAAATGCTGATACACAAATCGGTCTACTGATTTTAACTCTTCGGCCACGACATGCAACTTCCAGAATTATAAGCTGAAATTACTCCGAAGTCGCTGTCCTCAGGGTATATGAATCTGTGCCCGGTTACTGTGCTTCGGCTACGCTACTGTCTAGGGACCAACCAAACACGTTTGTGCGGCGAAAAATTCGCACACTCGGGCTTCGCAGTGCATTTCCTCACACAGTGGCAATGCAAAAACATCGGTCACAAAATTTCGTCTTGCGCATATTTCGGGCACTAAATGGACGTTAAAGATCGGCAATCTGGCAGCAATGTAATCCCGTGTACGGTAACTACCTCTATCAGAACACAGCAGCAGAGCTGTGCAGTTGGTGCAGTGGATAGCGTTTTCTGTTAGCATGCAGGAGGTCGAGGGTTCGTTTCTTGGTCGTGTATTATTTGTTTTTATTTGCTAAAAGTAGTCTGCGTGGTGCGGTTATCAGGCGTCTTACTCGTTATACAGCGGTTGCCGCGGGTCTCCTACAAAACATTCGCAGTTACATATAACGAACACGGGAATGGAAATATAATAATTTTCGTTGGTCAGCTTTTAAAGAAACATTTTGCATGTCGTGGATGTGATATGCTTCACGCCATTGCATCTACTAGATTCCAAACTTGTTTTTTATGTATCCCTCCCCCTCCCCTAATGGTCTCATCGATGAATAACAACTATTATTCTTGCCACGTTCAGAAAGTTAGACAGGACCACTGGGGGAAGGTAAACAGGAAACAGGTATGGAATCTGGTAACTGCAGTGGCGCGAAACAGTTCGCGTTCGCGACGTACAAAAAGTTTTTCTTTTAAAAGCTGACCAATGAAAACAATTGTACTTCCATTTCTGTGTTCGTAGTACGTAAATGCAAATATTTTGTAGAATAGCCACTATAATCGATGTATGACGATTAAGACGCCAGATAACGTACCACACAAAGTAATTTTAGCTAATTAAAACAAATATTCCTCGACCCAGAATCGAACCCTCAACCTCCTATATGCCAACCCAAAACAGTATCCACTGCACCAACTGCAGAGCATTGTCCTGTGTGGTGAAA
This sequence comes from Schistocerca piceifrons, assembly GCF_021461385.2. NCBI lineage: Eukaryota > Metazoa > Arthropoda > Insecta > Orthoptera > Acrididae > Schistocerca > Schistocerca piceifrons. The sequence goes on from NC_060140.1 coordinate 627,561,393, forward strand.
GAAGTAGTTGCCGTAATTCTGATTACAGTTTAGCAAAACTGCCAATCTGTAACGTCCATTTAATGCACGAAATTTTTCCTGGACGAAATTTTGTGACAGACATTTTTATACTGCCAGTATGTAAGGAGTCGCACTGCAAAGTCCAGTGCATGAATGTTTAATCGTACATCAACATGTGATAGCTCATTTATTAACAACACGTAGCCTGCCGCGGTGGCCGTGCGGTTCTAGGCGCTCCAGTCCGGAGCCGCGCTGTTGCTACGGTCGCAGGTTCGAATCCTGCCTCAGGCATGGGTGTATGTGATGTCCTTAGGTTAGTTAGGTTTAAGTAGTTTTAAGTTCTAGGGGACTGATGACCACAGCAGCTGAGTCCCATAGTGCTTAGAGCCATTTGAACCACTTGAACAACACATAATGCACCAATTCCTGCTTTACAATTGCAGTATTACATAAATGCTATCATATCTTTGATTTGCAATAATGAACAGTGAATACAATAAATGTCATAAATTATGTTCCTTTAAACCTATGCCATAGACATAGATCTTTATAATTGCATTATTGATAATACATATGTTCAAATGCATGTCTGCTTTGTTGGATGCATTGATGTGAGCGCCTCTCGGTGTTAGCACCGACACCTCTTAACATTTCTGAAAATTCTGAAGCGCATGCATGACGGTGCTGAAACCAGTGCCTCACAGATGATTGAAGTGGGATGTCTTCTAGGAGACGCCCAAGATTCAGCTCATTGTGTAGGAATTACAAACACAGCCGACCAATTAGTGTGGGAGCCAAATAGACTCATACAATCATATGGTCTCCTATAATGCCGCAGCATACGTCGACAACCCACTGAGATTGCATGTGCTGTGGTCGTAACCCGCAAGGATTTGCAGGAGCCCAGTAACGTAGATTGCATCTACTGAAAGTGGCGTTATTGGCCAAGTATCATTCATCTCCCAATAAAATCTGCATTTAATGCTGTTTTATATACGAGACGACTGCAGAACTATACCCGAATTTAGAAATCATTTCGTAATAGTTGTTGGTGTAGGTGCGGCATAAAGGTAAGCCATTTTCGTTTCTCCAGAATCCTTCGTACCGAAGACATGGATATCCCCAAGTCCGCTGCAACCTAAATGCAATATCACAGGAACACTTTCGTTTATACGACACTGTAAGTACGTCATATTTTCATTTAAGCTGTGTTTACCGTGCGGGAGACACTGTACCTGGAAAGCTCTCTGGGTTCTTAAGTTCACCTTTTTTACGTCTAAGAACGTGGCCAGAAGGTACACGTCGTATTGGAGAACGTTGTGAATACAGCCTTCGGGCCTCAGCTGCATTGCACTGAGTGCCCCGTAGATGAGTATCACATCGGCGTAGTTGCCGCTAGAGTACTGCGCCCTATTACCTGCCTGACTGTAAAATCTGACTCACCCTTCAAACAGACGACCACCCGACCTTACCAGAGCGGAACTAGAAGGAATACGCACGCAGATGGCGGCACAGCTCGGTGGAGGTTCGCTTCTACGTGCACTTCCCCTTTGGACTGCAGTGATGAGGCAACCCTTTTTTGTGCTAATTTGTGTTGGAAACATAGAACTATGGATGACGCTTTGCGTGGGCCATGCAGGCAGAAATATACAAAGAAAAATAATGTGCGCAGCTCACTGTGTTTTACGATTTAAATAAAATTTAATTCATTCATTGCCTCTTTAACTTATAATAAACTAAATAATTGTTTATTATTGACTTAAAGTACGACTGTTCATAAGTTTGGACCAAATCTGAGCAGCTTCTATGAGGTAAAAGTCTATGAAGTAAAATTCCAGTAACGTTCTGGGAAACAAAGCAAAGTTGACTCAGCGTCAGTTTTAAGTTAAAGTTTCACATTAGCGAGGCAGTTAATATTACAAGTCTATATAACTCACCAATAGTCACGCAAAATATTCAGATTTGTGTGTAGTTTACCTAAAGTAACAGATTTCAGATAGTTGTCGAAATATTTGAAAAAAAAAAAACTTTCCTCAGTTAATACTGTGTTCGTGCTTTATGTATTGGTTTTTATATTTTATGAAAAGTTTAAGTTAATGTTACTGTGCCTGCTTCACAACTGGAAAATTATTTGCGGCGGTGACTCAGTTGTAGTGCTTCACGCAGTTAATTTGCCCGACACAGTGTTTTTATATTAAACAAACGTCACCTTAAACATATTATGACATACTACTCTGAATAACGCGAATATTGCAAGACAAGTTAACAGAAAAAGTGAAAAGCAGGCGGCTCACGGCTTTATATTATTTTAGCTTTACGAGCCACTAAGTCCGTATTAGCATATAAATCTTTGTAATGCGTATGGCTTAAGCATACGATCTTTTTTTATCTCATGGCTTTCAACTTGTGGTCCAATAAGAAACAAAATTTCAGATACATGACTGTATTTGTTGTTAGGATTGACTTTTGATAATTATTTTTATTTTTGTGAAAATGCGATGCTAAGGAGATTCTCATGATTTCGTTAATTGAGGATAGAAAGAAATTTACTGAGCTCAGTTTACTCAAATATGATTCAATACGGGAAATAATGATTACTTTTATTTTTGCAAAGTAAGAACCGCTAATCAAGAGAAATCACTTATATTTACTTTCACCTGTCAAAGTTACAGAATACTAAGATATTTATTACGACTCTCTGCTATCATCATTTAGAACAATGGTGCTGACCTCTACACCATCATCCCCTGTAAAATTTTCATAAAGAAATTAATTTTACCACTTCATGAATATATTAGGTGGTGCATATAAAAACTGACAACACTTTTAAGTAATATTTGATTATATTTAGGCTAAATATTACATGAAACCTACAAGTTTTTGTGCCTTGTCGCAAAACGGCTTCTTACATTACGAAAAAACAAAAGGGAAGAGAAGGAATATTTTTGCAAAAAAAAAAAAAAAAAAAAAGATTGCAATTACATTCGCAGATCATATTAATTGATTACAGAGTCTTTGTTATTTTTCTGACAATAGATAATATTAATATCTTTGAAAGTTCACACAAAAACGTATTCGTTACGACGTCAGGTTTGGTATACTTACATAGTTATTTAATATTATTTTTATCGCGCTACGTGGCGTGCCGTCACATGGGGCACCTAGTGAGAGCATAACCTAATACTTTTGACGTTGGGTGTCACTCACTACCATACCCGATCACTTCACATGATTTTTAAAGTTTTGAGTCACACTTGTGACTGCGATTCAAACAAGCAGAGTTTCAGACTAGTCACATTATTAAGCAAGTAGAGCCTTAACATACACATACAGTTTTTGTTTAAAATGTGTTTTCAGGTTTACAATTACTTTTGTCTGGGCTTGTGTTTAACTTACTGTTTGCCCTGGGTCTGCAAATGAAGGCGAACAGTTCAGAATAACCTGTGACGCGATAACAAAACGAATATACTCCCCCATCCGGGTTACTGAGGCGTGGGAAAAAACGGGTCGAAAATAACCCCGCCAGGACGCTTCAAACTGTCTACTTTCATGTGATTATTTAATGATTTTTCGAATGATAGACATTAAACATACATATATACAACAATTATTCTAAAACAGTATTTACATCAACACAAAAAAAACAGTTCACGTAGCAGATGCTTGTTGTACCAACTGTTTAAAAAAGTTTTTCAAATTCGTTGGTTAAAAATGTCGATGACATATTTTGTCACTTAAGGTTTTGTGTTAGCAGAAGAGCTAACACCGTCTTACGAGTGGAGGCCGAATTGCACGCGTTTTAGCTCACGCAGGCTGGCGTGAGGAGGGAAGAACTATACTGACGTGAGGTCTGGAAAATGACAAGGAATTTGAATTCAGAAAGCGGACGAAATTAGTTTGATACTTAACTTTAATCCATTAATGATGAACGTCGCTCTTGACGGTGCATGATTCACAATATTATGTGTTCAGAATACTTTCTTGAAGATAGTAATTATAGTAACTGAATATGGCGCCTTGCTAGGTCGTAGCAAAGTCGTCTGTACAACTGGGGCGAGTGCTAGGGAGTCTCTTTAGACTAGACCGGCCGTGTGGCGGCGCTCGGTCTGCAATCACTGATAGTGGCGACACGCGGGTCCGACGTACACTAACGGACCGCGGCCGATTTAAAGGCTACCAGTGTGGTGTCTGGCGGTGACACCACATAAGGTTCAACAATTTGCATGAAATGCCCCTAACAAGTTATACTGGTTTTGTGTATTAGGCTAAAGTCTTTGTCAGTTTAGAAATATTGGCGAAAAGCTTGGCATTTATGATCTTTAACAATTAATGTTCATTTGACTTTACATTCATGGGCAAAACGTTCTATGTTTCCTCAGTTGCTTTTGTGAAGTTTTTATGTAGTTTGGTATTGGGAAAATACATGTTAGCGTTCGTATTATTGTTGCAAAGTTATATTTTACAAATATTATACACCAACGTTAGTTGAAGAAAATTCGTCGATGGTCACGGCGCAGTTGACGACGGTGTTGGCGAGAATTCAGTGCAGGGCAGCGGCAGAAGCGGGAACACCGAGCGCGGAAAGCAGGCTCGCTGACCAGCGTATGCCGTCATCGGTGGCCACGGGCAAGTGAGCGTTGTCCGGCGCCGATCAGCTGAGCGGTCCAGCACTGCTACGTGCCCGCTCACCACTAGCACAACATGAAAAATAGCCCCCGCACATCTGATTTCTCACTCATACTACTACAAAATACACTGGCTGTAAGGGAAACGTTATTAGGCCATACGCTAAACAGTCACATGTGTAAGTGTCTGGAGTGAACGGTGACAGCCTCGACGTGGCCCACTCCCCTAGTAATGTTTCGATGTGATGAGAAGAAGATGAGCAAAAAACGAAGCAAATATCACTCACAAGCGATGGCCGGACGTACTCGTACCTGCCGGCCGTGCCAGATGCGCTACTCGAAGGCTAGCAGAATGCGACTCATTTAAAAACCAACAATTACGCATGTTCTAAGAATATGCCACGCCTACATTGAAGGGTATATCAGAGTCAAAGGTGATATCCTCTCCAATATTATGAAAGAAAATGAGGTAGACGTACTGGCACATCAAGAAACACATACCGATAAGAGTTCAACTTAACAACTTAAAGTGCAAGGATTTACCTTAGTTGCCCCCAAAGGCCATGAAAAGCATGGAATCGCAACGCTAATTAACGATGAACTATTGATTAATAGTTTAGAGCTTTCTGTGCCCACTGACTTTTTCATTGGGGTAAAAGTAAATCACTTAACGATAGTCAACGTATAAAAACCTCCATCCAAAAACTGGGCATCACCTGCTCTTTCTTATGTAAGCCACCCAGCAGTGTACATTAGGGATTTCAATTCTCACCTTTTCAGATGGGGATACCACTCCTGTGATGACCAATGTCTCCAGTTAGCAGATTGGGCTGATGTCAACAATATCCATCTCATATACGATGCTAAGGACAAGGCCACATTCACGTCGAATGCATGGAAAACGTCAGCTTCGCCAGATCTCTGTTTTGTGACGACCAGTAATGACGGGATCCCAGTGCAAGCAAAGCGACCTCTTTTGACATGCCTGCCGAAAAGCCAACACTCACCAGTCATTGTGGAGATTGGCCTGCAGGTACCAGCCATAGACTGACCAATTCCCCGCTGCAACCTTCGTAAGGCACAATGGGAAAAATTCCAGTCTCGCGTGGAACAAACTGTGACTATAATTCCTCCAATTCCGATAAACTATGAACGGTTTACTAAACTGCTGCTGCGAGCAGCCGAAGATACTATCCCACATAGACCTAGACGAGAACACATACCGGGCTTTACCAAACAATGGGAATGTCTTCTCGAGGAATACAACAACAGTGGAAATCCCCGGACTGCAGTCTCACTGACGAAGCTTCTTGACGAAGAAAGAAGGAAACGTTGGCATGAGCTAGCTGAGCAGCTTGACCTCACCCGTTCGAGCCGTGAAAGAGGGGACCTTCTCAGAAAATTACGTGGTGCTGCACATCCTGGCTTCAAACAAAGTGCTATTAACCCTAATAAGATAAGCTCAGTTATACTTGAAAACTTCAAGATCCACGTTCCTACACAACAGAAGAAGGATCTGAGAAAACTCTTGGCTGAAGCACTGAAGAACTGCGCAAGACAGTTAGACATTGTGAGCACTTTCTCTTAAGAAGGGATGATAGCTGAGATAAATAACAACAAATGCTGGAAAGCAGCCGGACCTGCTCCAGTCCTACCGGAGTTTCTAAAGAATCTAGGTCCAAGAGCACGCACATGGCTCTGAAAATTTTTCTCCGCCATACTTGAGACTGGAAACATCCCAAACAAATGGAAGGAGTTGAAGATAATACCTATCTTGAATCCTTGAAAAGACGAGAGAGATCCCAAGAGCTACGGACCTATCTCTCTGCTGCGTTTCATGTACAAACTTCTCGATAAAATTCTCCTAAAGAGAGTGACCCACCTAGTGAATACAGTAATACCCGTGGGGCAAGCTGGTTTCAGGTCGAAGAGGAGCTGCTGCGACCAAGTCCTAGCACTCTGCGGCGAAATACAGTGTTTGTATTTATTGATCTCTCAACTGTATACGACACAGTATAGCTTAAAGGGTTACTGTATAAGCACACATAATAGAGTGTGAAATTCACGGTTTTCAGGACGTTTTGCTAGAGGATCTGCATACACTCACAAACTGTGCCATTTCTTAGCTTTGTAATTTAAGTGTTTATGTTTAACTGATAATTTTTTTGACATATTACAACATTTATTAACTGTATGTTTTTGTAAGTACTGTAATATGTATAACTAAATTTATGACGAATAATGTTTTGTTACATTTGCATGTTAATTAAGTTTCCCATGCTGAATGTGTATAGTACTGTATGGCATCTGGAATATCGAATAAAAAATATGTAAATAAAATTGTGTCTGTTGTACATTGGTCGAGAACAGACAATAACAGTAGTTCACTTGGGATTTTTGCTTTTTCAGATCACTCATTTACCTTAACGTAAGGAGTGATTCATAACACACGCGTTCACTATAATTTTCCTGTACGTCACTCTGCTGGGCGTCCGTACAAGGTTCACCGTTGTGACACTTTCACACTGTTCCGCTAATACCTGTGCAGCTGAAAGTGTTCACTTGTGATTTTAGCTCGTGGCTTGCTGTATCATAACCACTCAATTTTAACTACAATGTATAGGTTCACTGTCTTGCCATGAACACCACTGTTTATTGCTTTTGTCAGCTCAGTGAATCTATAACAATCATACAGCACTTCGCTTATTAGAGTACATCCATATGTGACGGGAACTTAAGTTTACTTAATTACTGCTGCACTTTGGTGCAGGTTTTCAATGCACTTTACAGCTTTTTTAAAAATTTCTGACTAGTTATAACTTATACAGTCTGTTTCACTCTTACTTTCTTTAAAGTTTATAGTGTGTAAGTAGCTTCTTTCCTTGTCACTCTCTGAGTGTTCGGAAAAGTACTCCACATTAAAGGCACATTGAGCAAATTTTCCTCCTTTTTATTAAAAGTATAGAGATAACTTGATATACAATCGACTTTACATTTTTTGTCGGTTTTACCGACAGGTAATTTGGTCAGTAATATGCTTTGCCTGTTAGAAAATTATCATGCTCTTTGCCAAATCCTCTTTTTCATATAGTATAAGCCATTTGGCCACTCTGATATCGGCAGTTCATTAAATTTTGTACATAACATTCTCATTCAACACAGAATCATTAGCTTAGCGTAGACTGCGCACTTGCAGCTGCCTTGCACGTGAGAATGCAGCCACAAGTACTTCTAGCTGGTATTCACGCTAAATCCATCAAGCTGCGCTGTCACTGATAGAGACAGCATTATCAAAATTTAAATAGGACACATTTTCGGGCGCATGCACTGTCCTAAGTGTCAGTATGTCATTTATGGACATGTACATCCGATTCATTTGCTAATATGTTAGTTCATGCACATACATGATGCACAAATTCATTTCAACTCACGCAAGAATACACACACTTACACACTAAACAAGGTAAGTAAATTTATCCACAAAAATGAACAAAGCACACATAAATCACAAAAATACATAATCACACTAACCTAAATTTGTTCAAAGTGTGCTTGCTTATCAATCTACAATTTTCACTGAATGATTTGTTGTCAGGAATGTCATTGGTTTTTCCTGTAAAATGTTATAGCTCTTTCTATGGATTTCTCTAGTCTCATGGTGTGTTAGGAAATAGCACCCTTCATTAGGTATACCCACAATTAGATGTGGTCCCCTATTTGTAGTTGCCACTTTTTATTTATTTTCTTAATACTAGATGCTTTTGCATGACTTCGCAGCATAACTAATTCTCCAGTCCGGTATGAATGCACTTGTTCCAAATTCTTGTCAAACTTCCTTTCCTGATCGTTTGTCCGGTATTGCAACGACCTATAGAACTTTCTCAACCTCTTCTCTTTTGTCACTACGTTTAGTATAATGGGGAGTGCTTGTAAGAATTCGTTGCCAGGCAAATTAGAAAGAAGGACTTCGGCCAGCATGTATCAACTTAACTCATATGGTAAGTTGTTGTAAATATTTTCGAACAACAGGATGTACTCTACCCACTTGGTCTGTTGAGTGGCAGCATAAGTCCATATAAATCTACTTGGATCGCGAAAGCACCTATTGACCGGTTTGGCTCCGGGATTAAAATATGACACAGGTGTATGTTTTGTACCTTGATCTTTTACGAAGTGCTTCCACTGTCTGTTTTAGAAGTAAACTTGATTGTCAGTTAGCAAGGAAGTTGGTTTTTTTACATCGGGAATAAAATCATTTGCTAATCTCCTCACTGTAGTAGTTGAAGTGGAAGTTTTTGATGGGTAAAGCTTTAAGAACTTTGCAGAGATGTCAAATACAGCAAAAAGATACTTTCCGCCTCCCCATGCGACTGGTAGTAGGCCAGTGGAGTCGACTGCTGCGATTTTCAGTGGTTCGGTTGGCACTATAGGATGAAGTACTTTCGTTGTACAATGCATGGCTGACTTAATTTTCCAACACATAACGCAAGTTCTCAATATTTGCTTCACTTTGTCGTACAGGTTGGGGAACTAGCAATGCCTCGCTATTAAATCGGCACACTTTTTGCCTCCAAAACGTCCCTAGTATGAGTGTCTGTACCCGGCAAGATTACTAATAAATCCTGCTGGAATGCAAATACACAAATGTTCTGATTGTTCACTCTTTCTGTGATGCAATAGGTCATTGTGCAATTTATGCACCTTATTATACTGCCTTCATTGATGCCTTCTGACGAGTTAATTATACTTTCCCATGTAGGGTCTTCTCGCTGAAGTTCCCTGATGCTATGGCTCATACGTAGGTATGTTGCCCTCCTAACAGGATCTCTCAATAAGAGTGTCTTAAACTCACTGGATTGCTCCACTACATTGGAGAATTTTGGTAAACCTCACGCTAAATGAGACAAAGTATTTGTGACGACATTGTCAGCATCTTTCATGTGCCTTATCTGTAGGTTGTAATCTTGCAGCTCTAACACCCACCTGGTTAGCTTCTTGTGTAATAGCCAGCAAGTTAAGATGAAGCTCAATGTATGGTGGTTGAAAAATACAATAATATTTTTGCCATACATATCGTAATGATACTTCTTAAGGGCCCCCACCACAGCAAGTGCTTCCAACCCCATAACTAAGTACAATATCTTGCAGATGTTCAGTACACAACTAGAGAATCTTATTATTTTTGTTTCTGTCTGTTCTTTCATGTTTTCTGTCTGGAACAGACAGACTCAAAGCCCAGAGATGGAGGCATCCGTCGCCAGGCAGAAATCCTGAGACACATTAAGATCGTGTAGTATGTTTCAGTAATCTGAGCCTGTTTTATCGGATCCTATGCATTCCTGTGTGAATATCAGTGGTCTATTTTTCCTTAATAGGTTCAGTAAGTCCTTGTTCTTCAGGAACAAATCGCCTAAAAGATGATGCCATCCCTAAGAAAGCCTTTAATGGTTTTTTGGATGTGGGATATGGCATTTCCTCGATGACACAGAGTTTTTTAGGGTTGGGTAATATCCCTACAGGTGAAATTATATGACAGAGGAACTTAATTTCCTCACAACCTAATTTCAGTTTGCTTATGTTGGCAGTTACTCTGCTCATCGAAATTTATACAGAGCGCACCACAGTATTTCAATATGCTCTGACTGCCTCTCCATGGTTATCAATACATCGTCTACATAGATGTTTACTTTTTTGAGCAAATGAGGCACTAGGACTGTGTCAAGTGCCGTAATAAACAGTCCTGCACAGACATTTAGACCAAAGAGTAAAACTATAAACTGCTGACTGTGGCCTGGAAAAGTAAAGGCTGTATACATTCGGGCGCTCAGAGAACCTGCCAATAAGAATGTTTTAATTCAATACTAGTAAGGTATTTTATCCCTTCAAATTTTTGTATCTGCTCCTCTATGTCTCTGGTCGAGTATGCACAGGTATAATGTGGTTTATTTCTCGTGCATCTTGAACTAACCTCAGCTACCATCAGGTTTAGTCATGGGTAGTAATGGACTACTATATGGCGACAGGGATGTCTCGATGATTTCCCATCTGAACATCCTCTGTATTTTCCTTCCTACCGCTTTTTTTTTCTACCAGGGGATAGAATAGGTCGTGCGACAGAAAGTATCATGCGCTGAGACTTGCATATTATACTCATACCCTGTGATTATTCCAGGTCTTTCGGTAAATGCATCAGCAAATGGGTTAAGCAACTGTGTCAGTTCACTTTGTTGCTGGTCATTCAAACATGTGGATTTGGCTACCTTTTCGACGATGTCTTGCTGAATGTTCCATGGCTTCTGAAACCAGGCATCTTCTATTTCATTTTCACTCTCTGCTGAGAGATTTTCACCTCCACTACAGTAATGTGCCAACAATAGTTCATCCAAGCATCAGGTGTCTTGATTAACACCAATTCGATCAGCTTACTATTGTGTATTCAGGTGCTGGTGTCCGGTGCCAGGTCAGTTTTCACCTACATTGCACAGAGAGCATCTAAACTGAGGATACTGGGTATGGTGAGGAAAGAGTTTGTAAATGCTTATTTTTTCAATGTTAGTTCTTCCTGTACCTGGTTTTTTATTAACTGCCCCTTAGCTTGTACGATTCTTACCACTCAACAGTTTTCCACTGGTAAAACTGGCAGCTTCCTGATCTTGTCCACACAATGGAACAATTGTTGATCTATCACGGATGTGCTGGCACCAGTGTCCAAAACCATCGTCATTAAAATATCGATACTTTTAGCCTGAAAGGTAGACTGAACTAATTCCATATCATCCATACTTTGCAGTTGCGATTCAGAAATTAGTTCTCCCTTTAAGGGGACCACACCGTGGCTCAGGTAAAAAATAATCGATTTTCGCTTTTTATCGTATTTCCATAATTCAGGTTTTATTTAAGTACTCTGAGAAGGATTTTGCTGACTTTCCTTTTAATTTTCATGCCTTTAAAGAGCATTTTCGTACCACGTATGTTTATGTGCCAAACCCACTTTTCTGTCACCCACTGTCAACCCAACCCCCTGTCAACTCTGAGCCATTATTAGCTAAATAGTATGAGTAGGCCATGTTCAAAAACGCTTAGGAACAAGGCTGAGAAAACGAACTGTTGATATGAGAGGAAAAAAATTAGAAGATGGAAAATTGTTGACCGGACAGGGTCAGTTAATTAAAACTGAAACAGAAATATAGCAGGTATACTATGGGCAGGCAATTAGGAGAAATAAAGAAAATATGGAGCCAATGAAGAGAGATGTTTGGGCCATATTCTTCCATAAGTCCTGTACTGATGATAAGCCATGTCATGGATTGTGTCCATTGGGAGAAAATTCGTGGTGCGAATACAATAGGGCTCAGGCAACAGGAGAATCTTATTCTCACCAGCATTCTCTTCCTGTTGCTGTTATTACAGCAATTAAACCTATTTTCAGGTACTTCGCTCATCTTGACCTTCTAAGGAAATGTATGCATGGTGGGACACAGAAGACAAATGAATGATTCAACAGCATAATTTGGAACCGCCTTCCTAAAACTGTATTTGTAGTAGTTCATGATACTGTTATTAAATTCAATTGTGGTAATGTAGGAAAGTGTTTGGTACCGAAAAAACTGGGAATTAATCCTGGTGAAATATGATCATTGGGCTGCAACACTGCGATAAAACGAGGATAGCCGATGCAGACAGGTCTGCATCTAATATGGCCAATTAAGCAAGACAAACATCCAGGAAAGTGAAAAAGAAGCTGGAAGACCTGCTAGAGACCAAAGAGGGGCCATCATACGCAGCAGGACAGTTTTAGTTGACTGTAAGTAACAAATTTCAAAAGTTTTTTCTTTAAAGTCTATTTACCGCAAACTATAATTTTCAGTACATATGCCCCATTATACTAGAGGTTATCATAGATAAACGAATGAAATTTTCAGAGACTCTGTATAACATAAAAAGCCACCTCTGGTACTACATTAATTAAGATTCCCCCATTAGGAATTTCCCAAAAAAAATCTTCTGCAGAAAGATTATTTTTTGTTAATAAATTTAAAAAGTATTTCTTGAAAACTATAAAATGGATAAAGTAGATTTTAGTACGGTTCACTCTATTAGCATCATTGAACATACATTAAAAATATTAACGTCCTGCATCAAATAGTTTTATCAGAAATGGGTCAAACACTTGCCTAAATTAACATGGATTAGATAGGCAGGATGTGGTCCCCATTTAAAGGCTGGCAATTTGTATCTCAGCATACGTAAGCTTACATTCCGCACGCATCCCACTCTTCCACCACTGACCTACTGGAAGGGGCCTACAGGTGTCGGCTGTTGTTTGATGGCCAGTTTCCCACTGCAGATGTCTCATCTGTGACGTCCACAATCCCCACGCTCTCGTTTTGAGCGCAACACTGACTCTGTGGTACAGACACTTAGGCATTAGGGTTAGGTGGACGCGGCGGTGGCGGTGGCATGGGTACAACGTTTATGTGATGGATCGGTACATTATTATTTGACTTTGTGCCTGCCAGTCTGCAGGCAATTGGCGTTGCCAATGGTCGTCGGCAGTGCGTATGTCGTTCAGTGAGAAGTTGGGGTTACAAGTTGGGGTTACCCCCTCCTTCACCTCTACTTTTATGGTTGTATTGCTCACAGCCATTTCCACTCTGTGAGTAGGTATATCGTGAATACTGTTTTCCTTCTGCATGGTTGGGATGCCAATTATTGTTAGTCAACTGCTGGTTATGCTCCACCTGCCTTTTATTTCCACTCTTCACCATTTGACGAGTCATAATTCTTCGTGAACCCATTGTTTCTGGGGCTGCTACTATTAGACTATCGTGACTGATTGTTGTATTGATTGCTGTCCACATTGCCATATTCATTTTGATGTGCATCGTCTTGGATTAAATCCAAAGAATCTAGTTATGATATAAACTGTTCTCAGTCAGTGTGTGCGACATGCACCAGTTTTTCTTGGATGGCAATGGGTACTAGTTTTCCTTTAAGAATTCACAGTACATCTCTTGCCAACATCGGTTCATCCCAGTTGCCCGTCTTATTGAGATATCTCTCGAACTACTTCCTCTGGCGGGGGTTGAACAGTTCGGGATTATAGACCTGTTTTTATAAACGTTCTTGTACAGATCAAGACCAGAACCTTGCAAGAAATTTGTTTTCAAAATCAGAATACGACGCGCACGTTTCGGGCGTTTCTAGTGCCCACAGCGCTTCATCTCGTGTTATAAAGATTGTGAGAAACTGAATCTTTTGCCTCTGAACATGAGAGACAAATTTATCGTCACGGCTTATATTTACTGGAAAGTTAGAGTACATATTTTTGTTCCAGTGAATGTTGATTTATGCTGCTTCCCGGCGACGAGTGGGCGGGTGGGTCGATTTGCAAGTATCCCACTGCCTCAGATATACCCTCGTCAATCCGCTGATCTATGTTTTGTGAGAGGTCACCAGTCGTCCAGCTGATAACCTTTACTTGACCTACGAGCACGTCATGGACACTTTCTCGCTAATTTTTCTCCAGAACATCTTTGTTTTGTTCTACAATTTCCGAAACTTGTTGATTTATCACATCCATCTCTTGCGATAGATGAGCAGCTGATGGTACATCAGTAGCAGCCAGTTCCTAGTGACGATTTTGTTGCGCTGTTGTTAGGACGATTATATATACGGGAGAGACCCCCACGATAAGGACAGACAAGAACATTCTTCTAAATGGTAGTTTAATTTCTGAACAAGTAGGGCGTCACGCTAGTTCTCTCAATTCTCCGTAGCCGGATCTTCAGCCTTCTCTCTTTCTTCAAGAGCTTTGGCTTGTAACTTTTCTTTTTCCTCACGATCGTTACGTTCTGAGTGTAACACTTCTCTTACCTGACGTAAAAGTGCTTGTTCGCGTTGTATGCGTTCTTGTCTGTCATTTTCCTCGCGTTGTCTCTCCCGGATATCTAATTGTGGTAACAACACCGCAAGAAAATCATGACTAGGAACTGCTGCTACTGATTCACCATCAGCCGATGCTGTGATATCAGTCTTTGATTCTGGACTAATCTCATGAACATGTGTGCTCACTTGAGCTTGTTCCGTATTTTCAGTAAACTCGTGAAATGTTGATCAAAGTTCTGGTACCTTCTGAGTAATTTGCGAATGGGTATTCTCCGATGGGCTACTTATTTGGAACTCGTGCACATTAACGTCCATTTTCGTCTCAGATATAGCTTCACTCCCGGTACGGTTCTTCCTGCGTGTCCTACCCATGCTTATTCAATGACACTATATACAAGACACACAAAAACACAATAAATGTATCACACGCATGAAGTGAAATTGAGTCACAATATACTAAAAAAACACACAAAATTTAAAAATTTCAACTTAAATTCACTTTGCTTTAGTTCTGTAGGCCTATCATTAACTAAAATTTTTTTCAAATTTCCTCTAAACTTGTCTCTGTACATGAACTGAACTAGAAATTTCTGTAACTGCAGTGCAAGTTTTACCTATACTGAATTGTTAATTATCTGAAATACTGCAAAATTGTCTTGTGATCTATGATCTGAAATTACCTTTGTGCACATTTTACTTTAAATAACCTTACACTATAACTAGCAAGCAAATTTGTATGAAATATGCACTGCACTAAACTATAGGTGTCAGACACCCAAATTGAACACTATCATTCACAGCGTTTAGTATAAAATATGCAAATGTAAATTCACTAAAATATGTAGACAATCTAAAATTTTTCACCGTGCAGAGTGCCTGGCTTACTGCTCATTTATGTCTTGTCGTCGATCAGCCAGCGGCACTTGTATCTGCACTCTTACCTTGTGTCGTTTTTGGTTTATTGTTCTGGTTATTTGCATTTTTTTCGAAGCTGTAGCCAAACGATCAGTTACTGCAGCCGCTTTTCACAAATGGATAGATTGGTTATAGGATTTTGTCGGAAGTGGTACATGAAACAGTTTATTTTTACACTATTAAATCAAGTAACACCTGGAACATCTACATATACAAAATATACATTTAGATCCAAGTTTTAGTATGAGATTCAGAGTTTAACCAAAAACTAAATACAGCTATATATCTGTTTGCACATCTGTTCAGGTATATTTACGGAAGTGGTTCGAGCTGCACGCTTTGGGCTCCAGTTATGGTTGTTCTTTATGTACCTCCACAAGTGGTATACGGTATTTATGTAATTCGGTGGTTCGTGTCCCAAGTTTTGGCCGCCATTGTGGTAGTGCTTTATGTTTATTTCGGTATATTTGCGAAGTTATTTACTATCATTTTGATCACGTTATGTGGCGTACCACCACAACACTTGGTAGATTACATGATATTATCGAGACATGATCTAATTAACACTCGTAAGTACTTGTTGCCTTCCCCAGTCCTCAGAGCCAGATAACCTGCTACTAGATGGCTGCAGGCTCTTTAAGCCCTCACAAGTTGATGAGTCAAGTTCACACATTTATGTATTTTGCAACATACTTAAAAAGTATTATTCCTCTACTACACATACGTGTTATATATCAGTTTGAATGTAAATTTTCTCAGTTCTTTATTGCGGTTCTTGATATTTTGCTAAATTTAATAGCTTCTTCAATAACTGAGATTTTGCTATCGCAGACACTTCTTTAGCTTGCTTTGTCGCTAATACATAAAAAGAGCAACATACATTAATACGTAAATACCTAAGTTTACATCACTATGCAGCCTTATCTCACGGTGTTACTACTAATTATGTCGAAACTTTACATTTTTATGTGCGGATCACGTATTATGGCTACAATTTAAAATATATAATCTTTACAAAAAAAATCTACTGTGGTAGTCATAAGACACTTCATGAGCCATCTCAGATGACACACAGTTTCTGAAAATTGAAGAAGGCGTTGTTGACATATATATCTCAATTTCATCTTGATTCTAAAACCATTTCCCCTCTAACAAATTAACAGTTACTTTTACGATCGATGGAGAATTTTCACCCATGTACACCACCTATTTTCCTTTTTCTTACGTTGTTACTAGCTTTTCTGTGACTAGCATTTGTAACTTTTTATACTGAATCTAGTCTTATGTAATATTTATGATGGTCCCTCAATTCACTCATTAGTGAGCACCCTTATCATGTCTTTCACCAATGGCAGCACGTCTTGGATTTTTCCCAGCCCCCGAGTCCGAGCGTGTGTTACCTGCTCTCTCTGGCCGGCGTGTTATTTCTCATACTGTGTGTCCACCAGTCACTGAGGCTGAAAGTTGCTGCCATCTAGTTGCGACACCGTGACATACTCGCTGCCCCTCTGGGCTCGAACTAGCGATGTGGGCGCGCCTTTCCAGCGGTGTAAACACGCACGCTCGTCCACTCGTTTCTGTTTGTACACCGCAACGAAATGTGTGCTTACAGCTGTGTCAGTCTTTTAAAGTTTTCAGGCATAGGGATGTACTCTCACACTTTTTAGATTTTAAGCTTCCGCACTTCACTGAGGCTGTTCAGGCAAAAAGCGAGTTGGTTACTGTGAAAGCGCACTGCTGTTTTTCTCGAAAACTTTTTCTCCACGTCCGATGACCTCTGTCTAGGGACGTAACGTCATTATATAATCCATATCCTTAAGGAAGATGGGAGATAAACAGTTCCATCGTAACCTGACGCAGACCTCACAAAACAATTTTCCAATGTAAGCTTACTCTATTCAATAATTAATAAGCAACAATTTAACTTCAGCTTTCGCTTATAAACTTGTAGTGTTTGTGTAAAATCACTTTGTATAGCGCAATTTTCTGCTTCCAAACTATTCAGATTTACTTGATACAGTACAGTTTTGGTAATCGACTGGAACCAAAATTATGTTGTCAGCCAACTGTTATGTGTATGGACTGTTACGCCCACCATTTCGAAAGCGTCTTCCTTTAACGTATTGACAATCAGAAAGCAATACTTGGCAAATCTAAAATAACTGTGTATGAAAACTAGTTTTGTGAGCCCACAACCTCCCAGTAGGATTACTGTATACTGCATGCTGTTTGATTAGTTACTGAGGTATCTTAGTTGCGCATCTGAGACACTGGTATATCTTCCTCTGATATTTTGTCTGTTAATGTAACGGCTCTTCCATGTACTTCACTGACTGAATTAAACCCATTTGACTTATTAATATCCTATGAATTAAAATAAGGTGCGTCAGAAATGAGGCAATAGGGACAACAGCGCCACAGGTAAATGCGTCTAAGAATAAAATACGAGTACAGCAAGCACCATATCAGGAAGTTCGATAAGCTTACATATTGTGTGAATACTTATTAAAATGGACAGTGTGTCAAAATGTCAGGCAGTGAAGATTAAGGAACATAATATTTCTGTGGGCGCAAAACTGAAACTTGTGTAACTTCGTAGTTTCCCATGACCTGTATCATTTAAGTAAAATGAATTTTGGTGTTAAGATAGCGTCGTGACAAAACAATAGAGCTACTAAACTGAAGACGAACTTGCTGTGGTCCTCTTCAGCGCGGTTGTCAGCTGGATACTGGTAAATGCCTTCCCATACCTGTATACAGTGTCTATTTCAGATATGCGATGGCTCCCGATGTGACCTATCTATGATGTCACTGGACAATCTGAAGAGAGCCAGCAGAGTACCAGCCATTCCCCTCAGTATGAGATGTGATGCTATAGACGAATGTTAAAAATTAGGTGGACTGATAAGGTAAGGAATGAGGAGGTTCTACGCAGAATCGGAGAGGAAAGGAATATGTGGAAAACACTGATAAAGAGAAGGGACAAGATGATAGGACATCTGCTAAGACATGAGGGAATGACTTCCATGGTACTAGAGGGAGCTGTATAGGGCAAAAACTGTAGAGGAAGACATTGGAATACGTCAAGCAAATAATTGAGGAAGTAGGTTGCAAGTGCTACTCTGAGATGAAGAGGTTAGCACAGGAAAGGAATTCGTGGCGGGCTGCATCAAACCAGTCAGTAGACTGATGACCAAAAAAAAAGAAAGAAAGAAATGAATCTCTCTTACAGCACATAGCTGAAAAAGACTGTTTACAGGGGAAGACATTCACAAGTTTCCACCAGTTAATCACCTGACGCAGAGCGCAGTAAGTCGGTCGAAACGTCGGCAGTTTAGTTGCTTTAGGGTTTTATAATAGCGTGGCCTAGTAACAGAAATAATTTTATTCGAAACTGAAAATTTCGGTGTCCATGAATGCCGATCTGGAAACACTCGTCTCGATTAAGCGTGTTGTCTGCCAACTGTAATTCTAAGACTTCTTTCACCACGAGATCCTAATAGGATGTGGCTTTTGCCAGTATCTTGACTTCCTCCTGATCCATGGGATGACTTATCGAAATAGAATGTTCAGCTCCTCCAGAGTTTTAGAAGGCGAGTGTGTGGGTGGTGTTCTGTGCACAGCTCTTCTGTTGATTGTCCTTTATAAAGTTTACCACAGCCTCACCTTGTTAGGATTCAGTGGTCAAAGTTGCTGTGAAAATGCAATTGGTAGACCAGTTACAAACCCAAGGCGAGGGAAGAAACTCAAGTTCCGGAAAGTCATCTAACCGCCCCGCAGAATGTATGCAGGGTAGTTACGTCATCTCTCTGTACCTAATTTTACACTTCATACTTGTCGTAGCTTTTTCATTTAATGTTTATAGCCTTCAGCCATGGTAACTCCACTTTGAAGGAGACACGTGAAGAGCTTTCAAGGAGCTGGCTGTTGCCCAAAGTGTGAGTTTAATATTAGTGAACCACAAAAGCAACCAAGCGACCTTTCAGTCCAGGAACAATGGATGGTGAGACTGTTGACCGGCACTTTCAATAGCAGAACAGTAAACGGTGGTGGAAGAGTTGAGAACCCCTACACTTTGTAAATTGTAGGAGGAGTCTTCAGCTGTCGACTTCCAGTGTTCCGCTGTGTTTTGGTCCTTAAACACCATACCACAAGCTATATACTAGTATATAGCCGTATATGAGTCTGCAAAGTCTCCAAACATTGCATTTTCTATGGGAAAGCACTGCGATGCTCACACCACAATGACCAGAATTTTTCTACAAACAAGTCAGGCCATGAGAATGAAGCGACACCCGGTTATCGTTTCCGTACACGTGAATCTCGTTGGCAGGTACTTCTTTAACTTTTTGGTGGCATCCAGAATGAAATTTTCACTCTACAGCGGAGTGTGCGATGATATGAAACCTCTTGGCAGATTAAAACTGTAGCCGGACCTAGACTCGAACTCTGGACTTTCGAGTCTCGGTCCGGCACACAGTTTTAATCTGCCAGGAAGTTATTGGTGGCAGCTAGTGAACAGACTTGCAGATCCCTCATTGCAGGATCACTTCGGCCCTTTCTGGGATTGACTACAAAGGTCGTGCTGGGTGCCTATCTGGGACCTGAAAGAAAGCTAACAAATTCTGGTTTGGAACTCTTGACTCTAACGCAACTCGTGGTTCCACGCTCCTCCATGTTTTTCTTGACTTCTGCCTTCTGTCAAGGCTACTAAGATCTATTTTAAACTTAAATCGGTAATGGGGAAGATTATGAGGTTAGTGGATCGCAGTCAAACACACTGACCCATTTCAGCCACTGCTAGCAGCTACTGTGGTATGGCGCATGGTGAATCGCCAGCAGCCAGCTCAAACGCAGCCACGGTAAGACAGTGTTTGTAAGGTGCACCTCCAGCTTCAGAAAAACCGATAGAGTTCATTAAGCACCTCTACTTTTAGCGTGTTCATAATTTGATCTAGGTGCTTCACACTCTTGTATGCATGTGTTCTGCAGTCCAATTTTTGTTTCAAGGGGCATTTCCCTAAGTTGTTCAGTTCACACGACTGGTAATTACGTTTGCGATTCTTTCGTTACTTCTTGATCTGTCGTAAACTCTGTTCTAATTCATGTCTATATTTGTAAGATCATTTACGTAATTGTCAATTTTAATGTCACAGTTGAATACACACACATCACTCATGTCTTTTAAGTATCTGGCCTCCATTTCAACTGTAAGTTTCCAGCAGCATGCTGGTAGCGACCCTAATAATCACTCACTTTTCTTAGCATTGTGTTCCATTCGGGTAAAATCATAATAAAATTCTTGTAATCATTCGACTAATGTATTTTGGTTAATCTACATACTGTCGGAATAGATCTCGTACTTACCAGATCAATCTCGATGATTCAGCAACCGATGAAGTAATTGATTCAATCGAATGCCCAACCATAAGCAATAGACGAGGCCTCCGGCGAGGTCTCTGGCGAGTTCAGGAACTTATCATATGACAACACACTAGCTAGCATTACCAAGAAGCGTCCCCACCTAGCGTTCAATGATCCTACAACTTTTTCTACTGGCGTTTCTATTTTAAAACGTTTAATTAATTTATATTAGGATTATTAAAACTAGTACACTGATTAGTGAAAACATTATGACCACCTGCTTAATAGCATGTTTGTCCGTATTTGGAACTAAATACGTCACTTAATCAGTGTATCAGGGTTCCGACTGCTTGTTGGTAGGTTTGTGGAGCTACGTAGCATTAAATATCTATGCACAGGTCACGTAATTCACTGAAATAACGGGAGGCTGATTTTCGTACGCAGTGACGGCTTCCGATAGCGTCCAGGCAAGATACTTTCAATTAAAATGTCTTCCTTGAACAGGAATATACATAATGGATGTTCGAGTACGTGGTCGACGGCATAAGGAAGTTTTGGTCTGACCGTGAGATGTGCTCGCATACGCAGATGGTAAAGTGAATGCTCCCGATGAGCGGTTACTCCGAGATCGAGTCCCCGTCCGCCACAAATTTCCGTTGTCGTAATTCCATTATATTGCTGATGTTGGTCCATATTCGTAATTGCGAGTATCTTTAATGTCCTCCTTTATAAGGACATCCTCTCCTCTTGAACTGAGTTGCCAACTCTGATATTCCGTATCGCAATGTTCATATCCTTAGCTAACTCCACACGCGTTGCACCATCACTCAGTGTGTCAGTATCCCACTTCTTTCCATACTTCATCTTTCGGACAGTTCTCTTAAACTTCATTCTGCTCTTCTTCATTACTAAATTGTGATCAGAGACTATACCTGCTCTTTGATAAGTCTTACAATCCAGTCGGAATTCAGAATCTCTGCTTGACTATGATGGAATCCAGTTGGAATCTGATAGTGTCCCCGGCTTTTTCAAAGTATAGCTACTTGTCTTATGATTCATAAATAGAGTATTCCTTGTTACCATACGAAATGTATTGCAGAACTCAGTCTCTCTCCTCTCTCAGTCCTAGTGCCTACTTCATATTCTCCCGTAACGCTTTCTTCTGTTTCTTCCCTACAACAGCGTTCCAATCCTTCATGACTATTAGATGCCCATCTCCACTGACGTACTGAATTACCCGTTCCATATCCTCGTACACAGTATAATTTCTTAATTCACTGGTTTCCAACGGTTTCTGCTTCTTAATGCCGTTGATCACTGGTGGCTGTTCAGCCCCTTGTGGGGAGTTTCCTACCCAGAGGGCAAGAGAGTGCCCTGATCTTCTGAACGCTCCTCTGCCCTCGTTGAGAAGACCATTGGCAGAAGAGGGCGACTACTTATGCCGAAAGTCCTCGGCAGCCATTGATATTTATATTTATTCGGAATGTAAGCAATGACTGAATTTGAACCCAAGACTCAGCACTTCCACATTACTAGCTAAAGGTTTCCACGAGATCATCAGGCTATTGGTGAATACACTACTAAGGCAGGTTAGGGAGAAGATACGCAGTTGTGGTATTTAGATCGGCCTCAGACCACTTCGACATCGATG
This sequence comes from Schistocerca piceifrons, assembly GCF_021461385.2. NCBI lineage: Eukaryota > Metazoa > Arthropoda > Insecta > Orthoptera > Acrididae > Schistocerca > Schistocerca piceifrons. The sequence goes on from NC_060140.1 coordinate 627,583,836, forward strand.
AAAGGTTAGATCTCTAAGTTTCTTTGTTTCTTCCATATGTCGTCGAGACTACAGCGTAAATGAAGACTTGATTACATCACTAGAGGTTAATGTAATTAACTTTAATACATTATGCGATATATTTAAAAGAGTTATATGAACCATGGACCTTGCCGTTGGTGGGGAGGCTTGCGTGCCTCAGCGATACAGATAGCCGTGCCGTAGGTGCAACCACAACGAAGGGGTATCTGTTGAGAGGCCAGACAAACGTGTGGTTCCTGAAGAGGGGCAGCAGCCTTTTCAGTAGCTGCAAGGGCAACAGTCTGGATGATTGACTGATCTGGCCTTGTAACAATAACCAAAACGGCCTTGCTGTGCTGGTACTGCGAACGGCTGAAAGCAAGGGGAAACTACAGCCGTAATTTTTCCCGAGGGCATGCAGCTTTACTGTATGATTACATGATGATGGCGTCCTCTTGGGTAAAATATTCCGGAGGTAAAATAGTCCCCCATTCGGATCTCCGGGCGGGGACTACTCAAGAGGATGTCGTTATCAGGAGAAAGAAAACTGGCGTTCTACGGATCGGAGCATGGAATGTCAGATCCCTTAATCGGGCAGGTAGGTTAGAAAATTTAAAAAGGGAAATGGATAGGTTAAAGTTAGATATAGTGGGAATTAGTGAAGTTCGGTGGCAGGAGGAACAAGACTTTTGGTCAGGTGATGACAGGGTTATAAATACAAAATCAAATAGGGGTAATGCAGGAGTAGGTTTAATAATGAATAAGAAAATAGGAGTGCGCGTTAGTTACTACAAACAGCGTAGTGAACGCATTATTGTGGCCAAGATAGATACGAAGCCCACTTGTACTACAGTAGTACAAGTTTATATGCCAACTAGCTCTGCAGATGACGAAGAAATTGAAGAAATGTGTGATGAAATAAAAGAAATTATTCAGATTGTGAAGGGAGACGAAAATTTAATAGTCATGGGTGACTGGAATTCGAGTGTAGGAAAAGGGAGAGAAGGAAACATAGTAGGTGGATATGGATTGGGGGACAGAAATGAAAGAGGAAGCCGCCTGGTAGAATTTTGCACAGAGCACAACATAATCATAACTAACACTTGGTTTAAGAATCATGAAAGAAGGTTGTATACATGGAAGAACCCTGGAGATACTAAAAGGTATCAGATAGATTACATAATGGTAAGACAGAGATTTAGGAACCAGGTTTTAAATTGTAAGACATTTCCAGGGGCAGATGTGGACTCTGACCACAATCTATTGGTTATGACCTGTAGATTAAAACTGAAGAAACTGCAAAAAGGTGGGAATTTAAGGAGATGGGACCTGGATAAACTAAAAGAACCAGAGGTTGTACAGAGATTCAGGGAGAGCATAAGGGAGCAATTGACAGGAATGGGGGAAATAAATACAGTAGAAGAAGAATGGGTAGCTTTGAGGGATGAAGTAGTGAAGGCAGCAGAGGATCAGGTAGTTAAAAAGACGAGGGCTAGTAGAAATCCTTGGGTAACAGAAGAAATATTGAATTTAATTGATGAAAGGAGAAAATATAAAAATGCAGTAAGTGAAACAGGCAAAAAGGAATACAAACGTCTCAAAAATGAGATCGACAGGAAGTGCAAAATGGCTAAGCAGGGATGGCTAGAGGACAAATATAAGGATGTAGAGGCCTATCTCACTAGGGGTAAGATAGATACCGCCTACAGGATAATTAAAGAGACCTTTGGAGATAAGAGAACGACTTGTATGAATATCAAGAGCTCAGATGGAAACCCAGTTCTAAGCAAAGAAGGGAAAGCAGAAAGGTGGAAGGAGTATATAGAGGGTCTATACAAGGGCGATGTACTTGGGGACAATATTATGGAAATGGAAGAGGATGTAGATGAAGATGAAATGGGAGATATGATACTGCGTGAAGAGTTTGACAGAGCACTGAAAGACCTGAGTCGAAACAAGGCCCCTGGAGTAGACAATATTCCATTGGAACTACTGACGGCCTTGGGAGAGCCAGTCCTGACAAAACTCTACCATCTGGTGAGCAAGGTGTATGAAACAGGTGAAATACCCTCCGACTTCAGGAAGAATATAATAATTCCAATCCCAAAGAAAGCAGGTGTTGACAGATGTGAAAATTACCGAACTATCAGCTTAATAAGTCACAGCTGCAAAATACTAACACGAATTCTTTACAGACGAATGGAAAAACTAGTAGAAGCCAACCTCGGGGAAGATCAGTTTGGATTCCGTAGGAACACTGGAACACGTGAGGCAATACTGCCCTTACGACTTATCTTAGAAGAAAGATTAAGGAAAGGCAAATCTACGTTTCTAGCATTTGTAGACTTAGAGAAAGCTTTTGACAATGTTGACTGGAATACTCTCTTTCATATTCTAAAGGTGGCCGGGGTAAATTACAGGAAGCGAAAGGCTATTTACAATTTGTACAGAAACCAGATGGCAGTTATAAGAGTCGAGGGACATGAAAGGGAAGCAGTGGTTGGGAAGGGAGTAAGACAGGGTTGTAGCCTGTCCCCGATGTTGTTCAATCTGTATATTGAGCAAGCAGTAAAGGAAACAAAAGAAAAATTCGGAGTAGGTATTAAAATTCATGGAGAAGAAATAAAAGCTTTGAGGTTTGCCGATGACATTGTAATTCTGTCAGAGACAGCAAAGGACTTAGAAGAGCAGTTGAATGGAATGGACAGTGTCTTGAAAGGAGGATATAAGATGAACATCAACAAAAGCAAAACAAGGATAATGGAATGTAGTCTAATTAAGTCGGGTGATGCTGAGGGAATTGGATTAGGAAATGAGGCACTTAAAGTAGTAAAGGAGTTTTGCTATTTGGGGAGCAAAATAACTGATGATGGTCGAAGTAGAGAGGATATAAAATGTAGGCTGGCAATGGCAAGGAAAGCGTTTCTGAAGAAGAGAAATTTGTTAACATCCAGTATTGATTTAAGTGTCAGGAAGTCATTTCTGAAAGTATTCGTATGGAGTGTAGCCATGTATGAAAGTGAAACATGGACGATAAATAGTTTGGACAAGAAGAGAATAGAAGCTTTCGAAATGTGGTGCTACAGAAGAATGCTGAAGATTAGATGGGTAGATCACATAACTAATGAGGGAGTATTGAATAGGATTGGGGAGAAGAGAAGTTTGTGGCACAACTTGACCAGAAGAAGGGATCGGTTGGTAGGACATTTTCTGAGGCATCAAGGGATCACCAATTTAGTATTGGAGGGCAGCGTGGAGGGTAAAAATCGTAGGGGGAGACCAAGAGATGAATACACTAAGCAGATTCAGAAGGATGTAGGTTGCAGTAGGTACTGGGAGATGAAAAAGCTTGCACAGGATAGAGTAGCATGGAGAGCTGCATCAAACCAGTCTCAGGACTGAAGACCACAACAACAACAACAACAACATAAAGTATGGTGACGTAGATTTGACTTATTTCTATTTTATTGTCGGGGTAGCTTCAACGGAATTGCCCGTGAACGCACTGATTAGTCATTACGATTCTTTGAATAATATCTCCATTGGTGGTATTATCTACTTTTACTATGGAGTTGCTTGCATTCCTGCTAAAAGCCAGATAATCCGCAACCAATAAAGCGCAAATCGATCGTGTTCTACCAGAGTCAATCGAAATCGAACATTGTTTCTGCAGAGGTTGCATCTGTAGAAAATACTGCTGGCGGTAGGCAGCAACGTTCACTTCTCCGACATGAACGCCGCTCACTGTGGGCAGTATTATGGATATATTCCGCCGTCGGACCTGATTGTGTAAGAAGTGCTGTTGCCGCCGTCTGCGGATACAATTTCATGCTCGGCATACAGTTAGCAAGTGAATCAGGAAACTGCCGAAATTCACGGTACGTTAAATCTGGCCAGGTTGTCCTTACAGCTTTTCAGCGACATGCTTGCAGTTTGTGCTCTGGAAATGTCGTGCACTTGTATTCGGTTATGCACGTACACACAATGAGAAACCTCTTCTGTTTGGCTAACGTGAAAAACTGATTTACACTCCAGCACGAAGCAGGAAACTTTCCTTTTATTACTAGAAATGAAATTTTGCATCGCAGAATACCCTAAAATCATCCGGTCTGCTTAGAAAAACTCAGCGTTGATGTCAGGAGTTTCACAGTAGTTCATAACTAAACCAACTCTTTTTATACCTTCGCCATATTTATAGACCGGTAAAGCACAAATTTCCCTGTTACGTTAAGGTTTACCGGAACAGTAGAGCGTAAGGTAATATTCTTGAGGTAGTATAATTTAGGTCTTAACTGAAAGAAAGGAACAGGTGACAAGATATATTCTAGTCACCAAAAAATTTTAATTTTAGTATTGGGAGAAACAGATAAAAACTGAAGCGGAAGACAATTGTTTGATTACAGTAAGTTGGTTAAAAAGGTCGTAGGTTGCTGCAGCTCTACACAGATGAAGGTGCTAACACAACATAGGCTACCGGGACAACTGTATCATGAAACTGAAGAACACGACAGATCTTAGTGGTTGTCTATGTCTACATTTGTTCAACGGAGTCCTCGACATAGTATTCACATTCGAATCACTTTCACACCTTGATGAATACACTTACGGTGCGTGACATTCAAGATAGGGGTATCATTCGTATTCGTCCGTGTTTTCCTTATTTTTCCCCCCTATGATTAATGCCTGAAAATCTGGGTGTTCATATCGTGCTGAACGCCGTCCGCATCGTGGTCTATTATAATTTTGAACCTTCCTGGCAGATTAAAACTGTGTGCGCGACCGAGACTCGAACTCGGGACCTTTGCCTTTCGCGGGCAAGTGCTCTACCATCTGAGCTACCGAACCACGACTCACGCCCGGTCATCACAGCTTTACTTCAGCCAGTATCTCGTCTCCTACCTTTTGATGCTGACATTCTTCGCGCTATAGGGCATTGCTCTCACTGTTTCTTCCATGTAATGACGTTATACGAATTGAAAGGAAGTGCGACATCCCTTCAGTATAATATGAACGATTATAGTCGATTATAGATGTAAATAAATACTCAAGGTATGTAATATTCTTCTCATGTAGCAGGAAATAACATACCACTAGCTGACGTATGTCTCACTGTACTTTATGTGAATTCGATCCAGTTATCTTTATCTTCGCGTCTTCATAATTTTGATGAAAAACATACAACACCACTTTTCCCTTTTTTTCATTAATTCATGTTATGTATTCATCCCTCATTTCAAAATGTAACAATTTCTCTCTGATTGCTCACTGCGTGAATTCCCCGTTATATACACATAAGATTAGTTTGCAGTTACTTATTGCCAGTTAAAGGCATAAGACAAATATTTCATGTATTATGCTGTACCAGGCATACAGTAATAAAACAAAAGGTTTTGACCACCTGCTTAATAGCTGGTTTGTCTGTCTTTAGGACGAAATAACATTCCACATTCCACATTCTGCGTATCTGGGATCCGAAAGTTTCTCTGTAGCTTTCTAGAGGTATGTGCCATTGGATATTTACTGACAAGTCATGTAATTAGCGTAAGTGACGGGCAGCTAATATGCGCACGCGATGGTGGCGCTCAATAACGACAAAGGTGCTTTTCATAGGATTTACATCAGGCCAATTTGGTCGCGGAGAAATCAACTTCAGTTCACTATAATGCTCCTCAAACGACTGAAGCACAATTCAGTCTCCGAGACATGTACGGTTTATTAGCAGTACAACGAGAAACTGGCCGAAGTTGAAAAAATTAATTTTCTTTTAACGAGCCTATGATAGTTTCGGGCCAGGACCCATTTTCATATCATGTTACGTAGTCAAAAAAGATATTCCCTAAAATTCAAGAACCGTCTGCATGCTGTTACGGGGCATCGATGGTCGAACCTGGGACTCCAGATGGCCGAGCTGAAGCTGGGACCCACCTCGAAGGTGGTTGCACTGGTCACCCGTAGCCCTCGGGCCGCCGCTGATCACAGGACAGGACCGGACTCGAACCCGCACCCTTCTGGACGCTGTACTGCAACTTGCCGCTAGTGGTGCTTGCCGGATGGCAACACCTGCCTCCGTCTCTGGCGCTGCTGCACCTCCCACAGCGTATGCCTCGCCCGGACCCCAGTATGCCAGGTGGGAAGCGAACGTGGTCCGTCTTGGACCCGCTGCAGACCACTGTCACTGCCCTCCTTCAGGCAGGCCGTGTAATCTGCAGGTACCCGGCTCTCTCACCCCTGTGTTGTGTCCCCGGAGGCGTAATACAGCCAGGACAAGTACATATAAATTAAGTACTGGTTTACATCGAATATTTGCAACATAATTGCCAGACTCGCCCCTATAAGTGTAGACCAGCACAGGTCCGACCCAACTCTCTACTGAAGTGGCACACCCTTGAAGCCAAAAATGCCTGACTATTTTTACTGCTTTTCCCCTCGCTTCTGTTGTAGTGTCTGTAGTGTCAGAGAGAGACAGAAACTATGGCAGGAGTAAATTCCCATACGTCAGCCACTTACACATCGTCCTCTTGCTCTGGTCTAGTATCCCGCCTCGCACATCGCAATAAAGCAACGCCCCAGTTCCCTGTCTAGCTGTTGCTTCACTCAAACAAATCGTATTTGCAATACGCCGCTGCATCTCCTCGCCATGTTTACTCTGCCTGGCCTACTGGCTGCCGAGTATTACAACACTCTGCCAACGCCCCGAGACTTCATCGCCCAAACACGCCTTTACTGAATTTTAACAGAATTCACCTTTCCTATGACCAACACTAACACTAGTGCAGCACATCTTCCTCCTTTCAACAAGATTCGCCCCGAATCGAAATATAATAGCCGTGGCCTGTGGCTGCGTAAACATACCTTGTTTGCAAAACTTATAAAAAAAATGGCTCTGAGCACTATGGGACTTAACATCTATGGTCATCAGTCCCCTAGAACTCAGAACTACTTAAACCTAACTAACCTAACAAGGGAACCTCCCCATCGCACCCCCCTCAGATTTAGTTATAAGTTGGCACAGTGGATAGGCCTTGAAAAACTGAACACAGATCAATCGAGAAAACAGGAAGAAGTTGTATGGAACTATGAAAAAAATAAACAAAATATACAAACTGAGTAGTCCATGAGCAACATACGTAACATCGAGGACCATATGAGCCCAGGATCGTCGTGGTCCCGTTGTTAGAGTGAGCAGCTGTGGAACGAGGGGTCCTTGGTTCAAGTCCTCCCTCGAGTGAAAATTTAAATTTTTTTTTTATTTTCGCGAAGTTATGATCTGTCCGTACGTTCATTGACGTCTCTGTTCACTGTAATAAGTTTAGTGTCTGTGTTTTGCGACCGCACCGCAAAACCGTGCGATTAGTAGACGATAGGACGTGCTTCTTCAATGGGAACCGAAAACATTTGATCGCAAGGTCATAGGTCAACCGATTCCTCCACTGGAAAACACGTCTGATATATTCTATACGACACTGGTGACGGCATGTGCATCACATGACAGGAATACGTTGTCGACCCACATAGCTTGCACACTTGGCGAATGGGTAAAAAGATTCTTCTACCTTGCCTGATTTAGGTTTTCTTGTGTATGTGATAATCGCTCCCAAAAAGTGATGAAAACATAAGAGTTTGTCAGATAATAATTGTCTGAAAATAAAAAATTAAACTTTCCACTCGAGGAAAGACTTGAACCAAGGACCTCTCGCTCCGCAGCTGCTCACGCTAACCACGGGACCACGACACTCCTGAGCCCATATTGTCGTTGAAGTTGCATGTATTGCCATGGACTACTCAGTATGTATATTTTGCCTATTTTTTTCATAGTTGCACACAACTTCTTCCTGTTTTCTCGATTGATCTGTGTTCAGTTTTTCAAGGTCAACCCACTGCGCCAACTTATAACCAAATCTGTGGGGGGTGCGATGGGGAGGTTCCCTTGTAAGGACATCACACAACACCCAGTCATCACGAGGCAGAGAAAATCCCTGACCCCGCCGGGAAACGAACCCGGGAACCCGGGCGCGGGAAGCGAGAACGCTACTGCACGACCACGATCCGCGGACGCAAAACTTACATGCTACAGACTATAACTAACGACATCATGCAAACTTTAACACAACCCCTTGAGAAAGTTTACACTCGTTACCCATGCTGCAGGTAACTGATGTGTTGGCATCTCCTCTACTGGTGCATATTTCCACACTCTCCACAAAGCTATACTCAAGAAAAATAGAAAAACAGCACACCCTGTGACTGAAATGCTCAATGTCATTATGCTGTCGGTGCGATACTGTTGTAACATTCGAACGTGTTCCAATACTTTATTAACCGTGATAGAGCGTTCCTGAGCATTAACAAAGGAATGCAACGTTTCCAAATACTCTGGATTTAATGTGGAATGTAATATGTCAGATTCTGCATTGGTAATATCTCCAGAACCCATTCCCACCACATGTTACTACAACATCGTACGACATCCCGTACCGAACTCTCATAAAATAGTCTCCCACATACAATGACAAAACTAAAACAATAACAGGAAAACACAACTATTATCTGTCCCCGCACTAAAACACAAGAAAAAACGCAAATTATCCCTTGATACAAAATCACAAAATGTAAACATGCCATACACATATAATAATTTACTAACCCCGTGGCAGTAACGCATGCGGAACGTTATGCGTCCGCTGTTGCCCTCCGCCACGACCTCCTTCTTCCGTTTGCTTTGCCTACCCTCTGTAATTGGGTCACTTCCTTGTAACTGAGGTAATCCGTACACCATTCCTTTGAAAGGCTCTACTCTACTTACGCGGATAAAGGAATGTTTTTGTTGGCAGATGCAATTTAACATTTACAGGCGAAGTCATCTCCACGACCTGGTATGTTCAGTGGTACTTCATAAAGAATTTTTTCGTCTTTCCGTTAGTTGTATATGGATTCGTGATCAGTACCCATTGACCCACCCTGTTCTGTGGTACAGGTCCCAATCTCTTATTCTGTTCTTCCTTCCTTTTCGACGCTTTCGTATTGGCCTTCTCTACCCTCTTCCAGACTTCCCGTATTGTCCGTGCAAATTTCCTCGCTGCGTCCCCTTTAGCTCCCGATTTCGGACATAGAACTTCAAACGGTGATGGCATCTTTCATCCATAGACCACCTCGAATGGTGACATTCCGAGCCCTGAAAGTATTTTGGTGTTATAACTCGATACCACGCATACCCAGTTATCACGGTTTCCATTCACATAATAACTTAGCATTTTTGAAATTGTCTTGTGTACTCGCTCCGTTCTCCCATTTGCCTGCGGATGAAATGGACTGGTCCATAATTTCCTAATTCGTAATAACCGACACAACTGGGTCATTAATTCGGACATCAAGTTCGTTCCCTGATCTGTAATAATGGTATCAGGCATCCCAAACTTCAATAACCAGTTATCGATTAAAGATTGTGCCACCGTACTTGCGTGTTGGTCTGGTATTGCGACCGTGGATAGAAACCGCGAAAAGTGATCAATTACAGTTAAAACGTAACTATTCCCTGGCAGTGTTTTGTTATATATCTCACAGATATCTGGCCCGATAAACTCGAAAGTTTTCGAAGCCTCTGGTAACCGTGGCAATGGAATTCTTGCACGCGTCACATCCACTCGCTGCGCACACGGTACATAATTTGCTATGTATTGTACCACATCCCTGCTCTGAGTGCGCCAGCAAAATCGTTCTGCTACTCGTCTTCCCGTTGCCCGATGACCACCATGCCCCGAAAGCACATGAACATAGGCCTGCTGTAAGACTTCCCCTCTCAAACTCTTTGGGACCACTACGCGTGGTTCCTAACTGGTAATTCTACACAAGAAATTTTCTTCCATCATGAAATGTGGTTGAGTTGTAAAACCGTGGCTCTCCTCACCCTGTGCTTGTGCCCTTTCCCATTCCGCAACACTCTTACCCATTACTTTTAATGCGTCTAACTTGCGACTTAATGCATCTGCATTCCCGTGTTTCTTCCCTGGTTTATGAATTACTTCGAATTCACTTAATTTTAGAGTCCACCGTCTTAATCGACTAGAAGGATCCTTGAGTCCCAGTCACCATCTCAATGCTACATGATCTGTCACGACCTTCAACTTCCTACCATAAAGGTAACAACGAAAATTCATTACTCCATATACTACAGCCAACATCTACTTTCCCGTTGTGGAGAATAATTCTGCTCTGCCCTGTTTAACTGTCTGGAAGTATACGCCACCGGATGCTCCTGTCCCTTTACCATTTGCCTCAGAACACATCCGACTGCGTCATTTGAACTGTCACATGATAAGATACAATCTTCTTCAAAATTCGGGAACACCAACACCGGGCCAGAAAGTAATCCCATTTTTAATTCATCAAAAGCTTGCTGACATTCCTCTGTCCATTGAAATTTAGCACCTTTTCTTTAAACTTTATTAACGGCTAGGCTAATTTAGCAAAATCCTTTACAAATTTACGATTATGTGAACACAACCCAATATACGACTGTAATTGCTTCGTGGTACGTGATGTCCGAAACTTTTGAACTGCCTCTGTTAACAGAGGATCGGTTTGAACCCCTTGTTCACCGATTACATGACCTAAATGTCTGAGCTGCGTCTGCGCAAAACTACGTTTTTCTAAACAGAATGTTAACCACGCCGACCGCAATCTTCTAAGGACTTCTCTTAAACTCGATACATGTTCTGGTACATCCTTCGAAAATACTATAATGTCATCTAGGAAAACCATACAAGTCTTTGGTTTCAATCCCCTTAAAATTCCATACAATAATCGCTGAAAAGTGGCCGGTGGATTTTTCAACCCGAACGGCATACGTATATACTGACAGTGTCCCCCAGGAACAGTTAACGCAGTCTTTGCCTTATCCTCTGGCGCTACTTCCAACTGGAGGTATCCACTCCGTAAATGCATCGCCGTAAAATACTTACATTGTCCCAGATTATCCAAGGTGTCCGTGATATTCGGAATCGGATATGCATCCGAAATGGTTTTCGCATTCAGAAACCTATAATAACAACAAAACCTATATTTCCTTGTACCATCCACCGACTTCTTAGGTATGAGAACTACATTGCTTGAATATGGACTATCGCTATGCTCTATGATGCAATCTCGTAGTTGTTGTTCTATAAACTCTTCTAGTAGCGGTTGCTACCCTATATGGTTTCCTAAACACGGGTTTATTGTCATCCGTTGGTACGTGACGCTTCGTAATCAGTGTTGCCGGTAACCTACCCTCCGTTCCGATAAATTGCTAAATTTCAATGACAATTCCTCCAACGCGACCCTGTCGTCTCCGTGCAAATGCTGTAATTTTTCCTTCAATTGCGCTGCATCGACGTTTTGCTTATGGCTCGTCTCTAAATCCTCCCTGACGAGGTCATCTTCATCAAAAACGCCCAATGTGGCCAATAACAGCCCTTTCGACAATCCAAAATCCGCTCTGCCGAAGTTATCTATACATACAGGAACCCTATACTCTCCTTCCACGTACCTTTCGTGAGCTAAACACCTCCGCACAAAACAGTGCGCATTATCCAACTCGTCATTACTCGAGAGTGGCTCCACCAAGTACAACGTCTCCATTGGTAAGTCCGTATTTATCGAAACCCAAACTGCCTTCCCTGTACCTGCCGAAATGTTATCCTGCTCATTGAACTTTAATGAATCCGTTCGCAGTTTACCTGGCGTCACCTTCGCGTTAAGTGCACATTGCGGCATTTATCCATTTGCAACTGTTTCCCCCATACAAATAACTGTTCTACTGAGTTCCACTGTTAGTTGCCAAAGACCTATCTTCACACGATGTTAGTCAAGGAAATCCAGTCCGAGAATCACCAAATACACCTCACCCACACATGGTAACACCTCTACCGGCTCACTAAACTTAGTTCCAGCGATCACAAATTGAAGTACCGTCGTACCCAATGACTACACTTTTTTTTATCCCCGGCCCTACGTAACCTATAATGCGGTGGCTCAAGCCTTCACCTGCTAGTCAGGTCTAGACTAATAACAGACACGTGTGCCCCGTGTCAACCAGAAACCTCTGTTTCCTTCCGTTCACCAAGCGTAATAAGCAGCATTCCGTTTGTGGACCTACAAGCGCATCACCTAATTTCACTGGGACTGCCCTCCGATGGTTGAAGCAGTCTCGTTCTCATTTACCGGCTGCTGTCTCCGCCCTACTTTTACTCCTACATTTCACTACTCGGTGACGCATTTTCCTACATGAGTAACATCGCAACTGACGCTGACACTGAGTCCTAATATGCCCTACCTGTCCACCACCGAAAGACTTAATCTCCGTTGCCAGAACTTTATGCTCCACTCTTTGCTTCGTCGCATAATCTACCTCCTCTAAGTATGTGTCAGTCCTCAGAGTCGCCGCAATTTCCCTGGAATTCTGCATTCCCACTCGACGTGACATCTCCGTCGGTACTCCCCGCAAATACACATCTAACGCCCTTTCCTCGGCGTCCTGTAACAGCTCTCTATTCGCTACCAGGCGTAACTTCGCCACTCACATCATGACAACATCCGACCACCCATTGGCCTCAGCCTTTGTGATAATGTCATTTTGGAATACCGACACATTCTCCATTGTTTTACCCGAAAAGGGTTAGTCAATGCCATGATTTCCTGGTCAAATGGTCTATGACACTCCCCGACCTGCCATTTACTTTCAGCTGACATCTCTTCCCCTACTTGCAGTGCCTCAAATGTCCCCGCTAATTCTTAATATTTTTCTTTGTCCGTTATCCTGGCCTCCGACAATACCCGAATTTTCTCAGTTAGAGCGGCCACAGCTTACACTGTAGTCACTGCCACTGCCTCCGCTGCTATCTGTGTTGTCATCATTCTAGCTTATAGCTCTACTGTTTTTGTTAATTCCCCTCTGCTACTCCAGAAACTTAGCTCTTGCAGCGAATCATCGCCCATCTACATTATGAACAACTGCGTGCTAAATGTCCAAATCTGTAACAAACATAACAACTCTTTGGCATTCACTTTGTACACTGTAATCCGTGACCTGACTGGTTACAAAAATTACATCGCTTAGGCGCTAAGTCGTCATGTACCCCATTTCCCCTGTTTCACAGGTTCTGCTTAATTGTAATCTACCCTTTGTTAAATTCCCTTATCTCAGTGGGGTACTCCATTTACAGCCCGGATCCTCACTACGACTATTTCATGTCCGTGTAGGCTCCGGTTACATGCATTTGCTACCACGTCACGCCTGCAGGCTCCTCCGGCCTTACAAAAGCCACCTTCAAAAAGTCCATCCCAATTGACTTTTAACTCCTTAAAACACAATATAATGCTACATAAACAATAAATCCAACGTTATTCACCCATCCCTATCGTGTTCGTGCACGGGTGACAGTCCTGCTTTCATCCCTATACTGGTATGGACGAGCACTTGCCGAACGAAAAGATTTAACAAGAAGTGTAAGAACATCCATCACAAACACAACCAAACACCTCAACTACCCCTCTACTCAGGCACACCACAAAGCTACTTGTTTGACATAAGATGTGCGAATGGGAATCCAGTAGCAGAATTGTAACCGGCACCACTTCTGATACCACTGTTGTGGGGTGTCTATGGTCGAACACAGGCCTCCGGATGGCCGAGCTGAAGCTGGACCGCTGGCCGCTGTGGCCGAGCGGTTCTAGGCGCTTCAGTCCAGAACAGCGCTGCTGCTATGGTCACATGTTCCAATCATTCCACTGGCATGGATGTGTGTGAAGTCTGATTCATTGAAGCTGGGACCCACCACGCCGTATAACGTCAAATGGTTCGAATGGCTCTGAGCACTATGGGACTTAACTGCTGAGGTCATCAGTCCCCTAGAACTTGAACTACTTAAACCTAATGAACCTAAGGACATCACACAAATCCAAGCCCGCGGCAGGATTCGCACCTGTGACCGTAACGGTCGCGCGGGTCCAGACTGTAGCGCCTAGAACTGCTCGGCCACCCTGGCCGGCGTATTACCTCAGGAGGCTGAGCAAGTTTAATATCATCAAGAGGCAGTGCAGACTGACACAGCGGTTTTCGGAAGTATTCCTTTATTCACTTAATTTACGGTACTTGATGGGTGCAGCATAGACCCATCGTGCCACCCGCAGCGCCATTGCGTGAGTCCAGCCTGCTGAGCTACTCCTGGTATGCCGACGCTCTGCTCTGTCATAAAGGGCGCTCAGCTGGTAGCCAGCCGCGATCGCCATGGTCGCTGCCCACCGAGGCGTCGAGTCCTGCATCACATAGCTGCCCGTAATTCCGGAAACTGTTACAGTCCCTGGTCCCTGCCCCCATCTGCCCCGTTTGGCCTGCTCTGTCCAACTGTGGGACGAAGGTGGTTGCACTGGTCACCCGTGGCCCTCGGGCCGCTGCTGCTTCCGGGACAGGAGTGGACTCAAACCCGCACCCTTCTGGACACTGTGCGACTGCTTGCCGCTTGTGGTGCTTGCTGGATGAAACACCCGCCGCCGTCTCTGGCGCTGCTGCACCTCCCGCAGCGTATTCTTCGCCTGGACCCTGGTACACCAGGTGGAAAGCAAACATGGCCTATCCTAGACGTGCTGCAGACTACTGTCACTGCCCTCCTTCAGGCAGACCGTGCTATCTCCAAGTACCTGGCTGCCGTTCCGTCCCACCCTGGTGTTGTGCCCCCAGAGGTGAAATAGAGCCCGAACAAGTACATAGAAATAAAGTACAGATTTACATGGAATATTTACAACATCGCTGCCAGACAGGCTCCTATAAGCGTAGACCAGCACAAGTCCGACCCAACTCTCAACTGACCTGGCACACCCCTCAAGCTAAAAGTGCCTGACTTTTTATACTGCTTTTCCCCTTGCTTCTGAAGTACTGGCAGAAAGAGACAGTAACTATGGCAGGGGTAAATTCCCATAAGTCAGCAATTACACAATACCCTCGTGGCTCTGGCCTAGTACCTCTCCTCGTACATCGCAACAACTTAAAGCAATGCTGCAGTTCCCTGCCTCGTGGTGGCTTCATTTCGAACAAATTGTACAAGCAATACGCCGTTTCAGCTCCGTGCCATGTTTACCCTGCCTGGAATACTGACTGCTGACTATTACAACACACTGCTAGCGACCTCAGTCTTGATCGCCCAACCACGTCTTTACTGAATTTTAGCAAAATTCTCCTTTCCTAAGACTAAGGCTAATAATAGCCAGCAATGCGCATTAACTGTTTTCTTACACAGTTTTGACATGGTTTTTATATTTTCGGAAATACAATTATTGACTATGTTACGATGATATGAAAATGGATCCTTCTCTGAAACAATAACCGATTGAATAAAGAAAGTGAAATATGGAATTGGGTTGATTTTTCTTTGTACTCATTAACAGAAGTTGCTGACCCACACCTATACCAGCATACTGGAAATTCTTAATTTATTATGCTGCTTAAAGATTACAACGCCGTCGGGGAAAATATCAATCATGAACGGACGCAGATGGTTTGAAGCCATCAGTGTGTCTTGGATTGCTACCCTAGATCCCATGCCAACGCAGGGGAATGTCTCCCATAGCATAATACTGCTCCCACCAGCCTGAGACGACCGTCAACCTAGTATATCATAACAAAAATGTGATTCCGCACAAAGAACCGACACGTTTCTATTGATCGAATGTCGAACCCCGATGGTCCACAGCCAACTGTAAGCCTAACTGACGCTTTTGTTGGGTGAGCACATGAAAACGTAAGAGTGGTCTGCTGTGGAGCTCAATGCTCAACAATGGTTGGTGATTGGGGTGATCCGAAACACTTGGCCGTGCACCAAAAAATGGTTCAAATGGCTCTGAGCACTATGGGACTTAACAGCTGTGGTCATCAGTCCCCTAAAACTTAGAACTACTTAAACCTAACTAACCTAAGGACATCACACACGTCCATGCCCGAGGCAGGATTCGAACCTGCGACCGTAGCAGTCGCACGGTTCCGGACTGCGCGCCTAGAACCGCGAGACCACCGCGGCCGGCGCCGTGCACCAACATTGTGCTCTTACAGCAGAGATGCCACTGATCACCATCTATCCTACTTTACAGGGCAGACAAGCCTTCGAACCCCACGTTCTGTGAGGAGGGGTGAACGTCCAACCATTCAGCGCATAGTAGTAGTTTCATTATCTTTCTGCCTCTTTCTGTAGATGCTCACGGCAGTAGCACGTAAACATTCGACCTGTCTCGCTGTTTCACAGGTTCTGCTTAATTGTAATCTACCCTTTGTTAAATTAGCTTATCTCAGTGGGGTACTCCATTTACAGCCCAGATCTTCACTAAGACTATTTCATGTCCGTGTAGGCTCCGGTTACATGCATTTGCTACCACGTCACGCCAGTAGGCGACACGGAACGTCGCTGTGAGTAGTGGTCATAATGTATTGACTTATGAACATACTATGTCAGTACATCTAGAATTAAATCTATTGATATTCATATGGCGTAATATAATACGCTGTAACGTGATTGAAACGTTCCAGTTTCGACCTAGTCCCGTGAAAAGTCTTTGGTTACCATTTTGTTGGATGAATCAAATAAATGTTGCTCACCGGTCGCAAAACCTGCCACTTACAGAAGAAAAAGTAACCAATCTTTCGGCTGGTTGAACAAGCACCGAATTTCTTTCTATTGGGAGCAAATATATTTCTCTTGACCTACCACTATAGCAAAATTATGAAACGTCGCTCTTAACTCTTCTGCAGGTCCTCATATTGATGCTCCATTACATTCATTACTCTGAAATACGAAATACCTTGATCGAGTTCCGTCTTCAGGCAGCTGGAGAATGAGAGAAAACCAATAAACACAATAGGTTGGAGATTAAGGAGTACTAGATGCTAACCGCACAACTATGCAGTTACTGGTTTCTGATTCCACGTTTTTCTTGGTATTTTCACCATTGGTGAACCAGTGGCAAAGTAAACGCATTTTTTTGCCTCATTAAGTATTCATAAACGTTGATGCAAGTATTACACTAATATGTTCTTTCTTCACGTAACGTTTACCATAGTCATCCTTGCTTAATACTACAGTGACTTCTCATTTGCTACTTAATTTCTGCTTGGTTATATCACAATCCTATATCGCGTCTTTCAGTTGTTATCAATATTTTTTGTACTTAAGAGTTTTATAGTTCCTGTTTTCACGTGCTGAAGATATGTGTTTTTCAAGAAAAAAATTTATACTGCTAGATCACATTCGTTGAAGATTCCGCCTTCAACTGTCTAGTATCTTCCTTGCTTCGATTAATTTCTGGAATCTGGATGCTGAAACAGAAATACTTTTCATGTTATTTACCACTGTGACTCACCCAGACCTTCAGGTCACTATTCCTCGAGCTGCTTATAGTTCATTCATTTAGCCACGGCTGTATTAACGTTAACTTGTCGACATTAATGTTGGCCATTCTATTCATCTACTTCTGAGATTTCAGGTTCCTTTTTTTGTCCACGAGGTTTATTCTTAAGACTGTTTTGCTTCCAGGTGTCTTAGAGACGCTAAGACAGCACACAGAAAGCAGTGGGACTTCATACCACTGCCTGAAACGTAGGAGATGGCTAGAGAGTGGGAGAAACTGAGTTGCCATGTTAGATCTTCAGCAGTTAATACATACCCTAAAAGTTCTCGACGAATAAACTCACTATAAAGAGTTTATTGGCAGTTGTTTTCTGTGGAAATAAACTTTGAGTAGTTTTCATTTCTGTACATGTTTATTTTAAGGTCTGGTTATGGAAAATATGATGACAGAAAGACTGACAGTTTATGAAGCCAACAGTCGAGTCCATCCAAACGCGCCTCACACTTAGGTTTGTGAGGTAACGGGCGAGTCTTGGCGCCCTGAAAGTATTCTAAGTTCAGAGTTAGTGTGGACGAGCTGGAGCCTCTCGGTGGGTCGCGGCCAAGCAGTAGCCATGTGGTGCCGAATATTAGCTTAGCAACCGCGTGATGCCGCACAACGGCCGGACCACGAGGCTGGGAATTCCATGGTGATGCTGTGTAGATGAAGGAGACACGCTGGGAGTGCCAAAGATGGTGGACTTTGTGAAACCTTATTGGCAGAAATTTCACAGTTTGTATAGAAATTAATAGTAGCCAGATGAATCATGATACCTCAAAAGGAAATATGTACATTAATATTATTTGCACGACGATTCTGATCGTGTAATCAGATTTTCGATTTCTTTATTAGTTTAAAGTTTAGTAACTGTACAAGTAATACCAAGCAACGAATTTCCCAAAAATATCAATGTATCATCCGATTTTGTCGACCGTCATGTCTTTAGAAAGCTATTAGTGTAAACCTAATTGGTATGAATTACAGGCAAGTAACTTGAATAATACATGAGTTATAGGATGTCAAAATGGCCGATTACTATCTATCACGTCGGGACACAAGTACTCCACAGTTACACGAAAAAACGGTAGCAGCATGCATATAAATATATTTATTCATCTATGTCTTTGCTTATATCCGATAAATACTATTCATGAAGAAATTGGTTAAATATTTACTGTGTTAAAGAAAGCACAGAGACGTTAGGTACTGGTCTACATTTGGTTCTATTCCATTGATATATGTATATTTAATTTGTTTACGTATCTAATAATGTGTTGTAGAGCGTGTTTATGGTTTAGCCGCAGGAATATTTATTTAATTTCAAGTTATTTACATGTAAATCCAGTATTTAGAATGTGCTTCTTTATGTTTGTGTGGATATGTTGGCACAGAGACATGGAGGGAGCTCTCTAGTCAATCACATCGCTCGTTGCTAAGAGAGACTTATGGAGGTTGGGGAGGAACATCGTCGCTGGAGAGGACACAAGGGAGTTCAGGACGGGACGAGGGAGTGCTGGAGAAGACGGCACAGGACACTGCAAGTACTGGAGGCGACAGTCGTCGGAGAGACTTGGACAGTGGAGCAGTTTGCACGTGGTCGCGGAGGATATAAATATTTCGGATTGCCGACCTGTGCTCTTGTGTGATGTCCGTGGCATCTGCAGTGAAAACATAGTATGCGTTCAGAAGTGAAAACCTTGCGAACTACGTTCATGACTACTTACATGAATTAGGAATCAATTGTTTCCCTGTTAATGAACTTATATTTTATTTAATTGCTGGATCATCGATACCAATAAGCGTTTTTCAGAAATATACCGCAGACTTCTACTATCGTACTTATCATTTAAAGTCGTTAAGATAGTACTTGCGGATTTTATTTAATTGCAGTCTTTCATTTATAAATTTATATGTTACATTCATAATTCGCAATTGCCGAGTAACAGAAACGTTCGACCATTAGATTCATGAGTGTATATTCTTATCGTATACTGTAGACTCAGCAGCATTTGGCCTGTAATGCAGCAACTACACGTACATGTCCCAGCCCCTAGAAAACGAAACTAGCCAAAACTTTTAATATGGCAACTCTGAGTCCGTGGGTGCATAGTTGAAGGCCACAACGCCATCACAATCCTTTTAGGTAGCCCACAGGTTCTTCATGATTATTAGAATGAAATCTAAAGTGAAAGGCTATTTGGGTAAGTAACTTTGAGCATTTGATACCCTTCTGGTAAGTTTCTTACGCCAGCTTCAGAACCAAGTGAGATCTACTCAGCAGAAAAGGAAATAATCATAAGAATAAAGCTAGTCCATGAGCTCTAAATTACGTTATGATCAGAAGTGGTGGTTGAAGATCATAACTGCTAATTTCTCTGTAGTGATCAATTTGAATTACGTGGTATGACTAGGTGTCTAATGACAAACTCACCGGCAGGACTGAATAATGTTTGCTTTCTTTTCGTCTTTCTTTTTTCATAGGCTAAGGCCTATTTCTTTCAATACCCCTCAGTCTATCTTCAAGTTTTCACTCCATCTTTTCTTTGGACGGCCAAAATTTCTTTTACTAACAGGATTTTTATTTTTTATGATTTTCGTATTTTTCTGCTCTGCTCATCCATGCTGCCTATGTGTTCATTCCATTTATGCTTTCTGTTATGTAACCAGTCATGAATGGAGTCCACATTACGTTCTTTTTTTTTTTAAATGCGTTCACTTCTCTCTCTGTCTCTCAGACACTTGTCTGTAATCCTTCCCAGCATTTTCATTTCCATGTACATTATAATTATCCGGGCTGTTATGCCGTGGTCGGTTGATGAATTCTGTGTCAATTCCCAACGTTTCGTCTCCGACTGCGAGAGACATCTTCATGGGGGTTCGCGCGCGGACACGGAAATTAGCGGCAGTCAGTAGCGAGCCACTGCGTGTGTTGGACCTTCCATCGAGCTACGGACCCCTTGAAGATGTCTCCCGCAGTCTGAGACGAAACGTTGGCAATTGACACAGAATTCATCAACCGACCACGGCATAACAGCCCGGATAATTATAATGGACATGATATTTCCGGCCGTGAAAGTCTACATTTTCATTTCCGTTGTTTGCGAAAGTGTTTTCGATTTAGTGTTTCTGGTCCTCGTATGTCACAATTGGTCCACTATTGTTTCGAATATCTTGCCTTTGCATCTTTTCCTTGACGCCTTTTTTCTCCAGATACTATCATGTAAACAGCCTCCCACTTTGTTTGCTTGTAATACTTGTTCTCTAATTTCTTTTTAGACATTTACACTGCTGAACAGTTCATTACCAAGATACATAAATGTCATTATCTGTTCAATAATTTTTCCATACACGTCCAGTTTTCATGTAATTTGTTCCATAGATGTGGTCATACATTTTGTTTTTGAGTGGATGAGCCGTGGTAAAAACTGCTGTTTTGAAGAGCGCGCTGCAGCGGTTAGTGTGAAGCAGTCGCCCTCCGCTTCTGGCGGTGGCGCCGCTGTGGCAATCGCAGCTTTGGTGTCTCCCTCTGGTGGGAAAGGGGAAACGTTGCCTGTTCACGTGCATTTAAGGGGCGCTATGGGCTCACCAGTCAGTCAGTCTGGGTCTGTCTCTCGTCCCCAGCTTGCAAGTCTGTCTCTCGTCCGCATTTGTTAGGCAGTTAGTGTCTGTCTGTCGTTCGGAGAGCTAGTATGTCTGTCGTTCGGATCAACCTTTAAAGACGGGTAAGTGAGAGCCTTTCCATTCCGCCAGAGAGAGAAATCAGCAAGTGGTCGCCCGGTCGGGGCTTAGTTCACGCATCTGAGTCTGCGGGTTAGGCCGCCAGTCTCCTCGAGTTTGCTCAGGCAATGGTCATTGGCGGTTGGATCGATCGGTTGGTCGGTCGCGCACTGAGACACAAGATGACTTCTCCGTCTTGAGCGTCTGCGCATGTGAGGTCGCCACGTGAGTTCGGTGAGTCGCGGCGTATAGCGAGGGGTAGTGACTTCGCAGTCGACACGAGAGCAACAGGAGTCAACCCATGACATCAGTCTGGCCGGTGCGAGCAGCGACGCCCTGAAACGGGAGATCGGCGCGCCTTCCTGCGCCCGTTGAAGCGGCTGGCAGCGGGCAGTTCGGGAGAGCAATTTGGGGGTGCTGCGCTAGGTCTTCTCGGGAAATTATTACAAGTTAAGTGATTGGTGATATGTTGTTCGATTTCCTCTTGTTAAATTCTACTTATTTTCTTGGTGAGGTCACCAGCCGTTTTGCTTTTGGGTCGTTCCACCGTTCTTGTCCGTTTGCCCACCCGAGGGAAGGTGGTTGTTTATAAATTGGGTGGTCTGTTTTTCCCTTGTGGAGAAGGGGCGGGTTAGAGCAACATACGGTTCGGGTTGTTCGGTAAACTCCCTCTCAATCTACCGCATGTTAGTAGCCGCCTCTGTCATGCTTGTCGGATTTGGTGTGTTAACGAATTTATTGCTTGGAGTGTAACGACCTAATACCTGAAATATGTTTTGATATTTGGAAACTTTGATATTATTGCCTATGATCTTGAGAGGCGGTATCTTTGTTCTGTAAAGCACCTTAACTATTGTTTCGCCGGCCTTGTAGAATTTTGTATGAGATTGCATTTCATGGGCTTTTATTAAATGATAATTTTAGTATATAAAATTGCCACCCTTTCGCCGTAACATTTTTCTTGGAAGTTAAAATCAAGTTGCAACTTCTGAGGCAAGGTCAATATTTTAATTGTTAGTGTTTTGTACCATTTTTGTCATTCCTATGGGGGGGTGCATAGTTTGTGTGCTTATACAAATTGTTAAAACTCCTAGTTTAAAATTAACTGATGTGTTGCACATTTGCACCAATGTAGTCTTCTGAGGCTGTTGTGGGCGGTCGTAACTACGGCCGTGTCGAAAGGGAGCGGCAAGGTTCTCTCCCCGAAAGCTCATACAGTCAAAACATGTTTCTTTCTGCCTCTGAATAAATTGTTACTTTGATATTTAGAGGGTGCTTTCTGATTATAATTTTAAATCTGTTTCCTTTAAAAAATGCTTTTAGGTACTATTAAAGTGAATAAAATTCCCATTTATTGAAAGGAATTTGATTATGATTTCATCAGTTACTCCCTGGCAACTACTTCCATGCTTACATAGTGTGATTAAATGTGTTAACGTTCTTGATGAATCGCTAGTAAATAAAATAAATTCTTAAGAATATTCTTTGAAAATAAATCACGGTTCAGTGGTTATGATCATTATTTAGGTTTTTGGGTCCACGTTAAATACATGAAAAAGTTTCTACATGTCAACATAAAAAATCATTTTTATTTCTTCGCTCGTCATTCTACAACCTCTACCAGCCCATACCTTCTTCATCTCGTCATGCTTGCCTAGATTAAAAAGCTCCAGGCTGAAAAGTAACTTAGCCTAACATCACTATTAACTGCTATGCAGGTAGTTGACCTGGAACCAGTTTTCACATCGATGTACTTGTTGGAATAAATGAGTCCAGTTCTTTTTATTAAGTTGGAAATAATCTTGCTGTTGTGCTGCAGGTATGAAAGACCTGTTAACTCAATCCTATCGAGAGCCTTCTATAAATCAATGAAACAAAGATAAGCTGGTCTGTTAATTTCAGTGGACTTGTCCACAGCCTGTCTAAGAATTAATATTGCACCTGTCCATGACTTAACGAATCTAAAACGATACTGCTCTTCTGCAATGGTTGTAAGGCTTTTGATTTAATTTCCCATTATTTTTGGTCTGAACAACTGTACTCAATACAGTTATGCCTGTGCAGCTGGATGGGTCTTTCTTATCCCCTTTTTTCTACTGAAAATTGTAGTACTAGTTCTCCATTCCTTTGGAATTTTATTACCAGTTGTAACATTGTTAACCAATTTGAGCAGTTAGTAGATATCCTCCATACTTCAGTAATTCATTGGGAATCCTATCTTTTCCAGGACACTTCCTATTTTTTTAAAATCTTAAAGGTCCTTCTACCTCTGCAAGTGAAACACTTACATCATCATTTACTTTTGTATTGACATCTGATCTCTTTCCGTTTCCTGGTGATTATATACTTTTGTACAACGCTGTTAAATATTTAACCCACGATTACGCATTTATTTTCTTCACTTTCAGAATTTCGTTTAATTCTTTCCCCTGAAAGAACGCTGAGAAACCTTTTCTAAATGTTTAGTTCGGGTTGCAGAAACAAATTTGGGGAATTATACGTAATTCTCCAATCTAGTTTCTGAAACCCAAACTAAATATTTAGAAAAGGTTTCTCAGTGTTCCTGTTTAAACCGATGCACAGGTGATTTTGTCTCATTGCGAGTTCTTTTGTAATATTTATAAGACTCTTGTGTTCTGAGCGTTGTGCATTTTGAACATGCATTTCTTTTCTATTTACACATTTCTTTAACGTAATTTTTAACGATCTCCTGTGGCACCACATCTCACATGCTTCGATTCTTCTCTCTTACCCTTTCCCCACTGTCCACGATTCGCTACCATATAATGCTGTACGTCCAAAGATACATTCCCAGAGAAAACTTTCTCAAATTAAGGTCTATGTATGATACAACTAGACTTCCCTTGACCATGAATACCCAGTTTTGCAGTGCTAAGCAACTTTTTATATCTTCTTTGCCCCGTTCGTCATGATTTACTATTGTTCCTTAACTTGATCTTCTTTGTGATCACCAATTCTGAAGTTTAGTTTATCGCTATCCTCATTCCTACTACTTCTCATTAAGTACGTATGCCTTTCTTTGACATACTTTCAGTCGATATTCTGGCTGATTAGAGTGCTCATTCCATTCAACAGCTTCTACAATCCTTCTTCATCTTCACTGATGTCGTCAGCCATAGTTATCATTGACATTCTTTCACCTGGAATTGTAATCCCACTCTGGAACCTTCCTTTGAATTCCGTCATTCCTTTATCGACGTGTAGATTGACCAGGCAGGACGGAAGACTGCACCCCTCTGTTATACCCATTCTTATGTCAGGATCTCATTTTTGGTTTTGCAATCATATTCTTCTTTTGTTGACCTTTTTACATATTGTGTAACGCCCGTCTGTCCGCATTGCTTACTCCAGGTTCTCTCAGAGTTTCGACCATGCTGCACTATTTTAGAGTCTAGAACATTTTTCTCAGATCGACAAATCCTAGGAATGTGTTTTGATTTTACTTCGTTCTTGATTCCATTATGAAGTGCGACGTCAGCACATTCTCCCTACTCCTTTACCCCTCCCTGAGACAAACTCAACATCATCTAACAGGTCGTCCATTATGTTTTCTGAATATTATTCTTGTCAGCAACTGGGTTGCATAAACTCATTGTGCCATAGTTTACGCACTTATGTAGTGTATTATATTTCACCTTAAGGAGTTGGCTTTTGGTTGAATAACTCTACAAGGAATCAACAGACACCAACTCTTTAAAATGAGTGGTGGAGTAACTAAAATTGTTCCATTGACGTAAGCAAGATTACAAGAATTATACGGATTGAGGCTGACTTTTCTTCGCGTGACAGATTCCCTAAGACGCCAAACAGTTTGCTGCCGAAGTAAAGCTACACTTGTTACAAATTTGATTACTTCATGGGTAAATACCTTTTTAAATTAAGAACACTGAAGGTATTCACTTCAACATCTACTATGGCGTCAGGAAAACAAAAGTGTTCGTTTGCTACCTGAAACCTGCATCTCGGCATTTAGGTATTCAGTTAGCCCAAAATATATTTACTGTTATGAATCCCCACAATACGGTGCCCGCAATCACACAAACAGTAACAGAAACTAAGATAATGCTTTTATGTCACAATGATGATGCGTTATTTATAAATAAACACCATGACGGACTGGATAAGGACAACACAATAAATCTGTAGCAGTAATCATAAAGGAATAGTACAATGTGATACGAAGCAGTTTAGGGAAACCAGAGAAAATTATCGACTAAGCAAAACATTCGAAGAACTGAAACTCAAGTGATAAAAACAGACAGTATACAGGGAACGATGTTTGGAGACCTCGAATGTTACTACAACAGTGATAACTTAGGACCTTGAAACATATTTAATATCACCCAAACCTGAATGAAGCAGACGATATGCAATTAGATATCCTAAAAAAACATTGTATTCACAAAACCTAAATCAGATACCCTAAACATGTAGGCCACTGAGTCAAATAATACATAAAAATAATGTAAATCAAAAGTACAGCAGTAATGAGCCCCAGCCTAGGGCTAGCGTCGTTGACTAGTAATCGAAATGTCCTTAGTCCCAGATCCAAATCTAGCCATTGCTTAAAAATTTGAACAAAAATCATCAGGAATGACGGCTGAACATTCCCGGCATAAGGCGTCACCTTTGTTCTGCTAAGAATCGTGTCACGGAGGGCAAAGATGCGGACAGAAGTTCGGAGCAGTCCTGTGCCCTTGGGATGGTAAAGTGTGGAGACTGCTAAGACGAAGGTGACGGCGAGGAAGAGATGCGATAGTGAACGGAAGGGTAACATTCTACCAGATGGGACGTGGAATGTCAGAGGTTTGAACGTGCTAGCAGGCTATAAAATTTGCAAAGGTTTACACTAGGACTCAGTTAGATATAATTGGTGTCAATGAAGTGAAATGGAAAGAAGACAATAATTCCTCTTCCGACGAAAATGGGTAATATTAACACCAGGAAAGTATGGTATAAAGGGAGTATGATTCGCTATGAACAGGAACGTAGGTTAGAGTTACTATGAAGTGTACAGTGATAGGGACGAAATCATCAAAAACGACACTGAACCATTGCCCACAACGGTAATTCAGGTATAAACGGTGCTGAAATCAATGAGGGGATAAAGAAAACGAAACAAATGATTCAGCATGTAAAGGTACGTGAAAATATAATTATCATAGAGGATTGGACACAGCTGTATTTTCGGATGGAGTAGAAGAAACGGTTGCAGCGTAATATGGTCTTTTTAGTACTAATGACAGAGAAGAAAAGATAACTTAATTCTGTAATATATATCTGTTGGTAATGTTGAATACTCTGTTCAGGAATCACAAGAGGAGGAATAGGCCCGGAGACAGGAAGAATCAAGCTAGGTTACGTAATGGTCAGGCAGAGATTCCGAAATGAGATATTGGTTTGTTAGACGTACCAAAGTACAGATATAAACGCAGGTCACAATGTAGTAATGATGAAGCGTAGAATGAAGTTTAAGAGAATCGTGCGGATGAATCAGTGTGAAATGAAGTGGGATAGTGACGTAACGAGGCAGATTCAGACGTGACTGAAGTTCGCTAAAGATGTGATACTGCGATAGCGAAAAGCATCGTATATAATTCAGTGGAAGATAAGTGATCATCTCTAAAAGGAGCAATTACATATGACTGAAAGATAATCACAGGTACTAGGGAGGTAACTGCAAAGAAACCTTGGGTACAGACGAACTGTTTGAATTGATTGATGAAAGAAGGTTGAAAAGACTCTGAGCACTATAGGACTTAACATCTGAGGTCATCACCCCCTAGAACCTAGAACTACCTAAACCTAACTAACCTAAGGACATCACAGAGATCCATGCCCGAGGCAGGATTCCTACCTGCGACCGTAGCGGTCGCGCGGTTCCAGACTGAAGTGCCTAGAACCGCTCGGCCACAACGGCCGGCGATGAAGGAAGGAAGTAAAGAACTGTTCATCGAAAGACAGGATTCCTGCAATATAAATCACTTCGGAGTGAAATAAAAACAAAATAAGTAGAAAGTAAATTAGACATGGTCCTCGGCAAGAGTGAGCAAACAAAAACTAATTCACAACAACCTACGGTGATATAAAAAGCAAGGGTGACAACGTCAAGAGTGCATTGGGATTTCCTTGTTAAACACGGAGATGAGACCGGTTATGGGGAAAGCGTCCACCGAAGGCATCGGTGAGGGGGAAAAATTTACGGAAGAATTGATAAAAGAAGTAATCAGAGTCAGTGTTCAAGATGTGGGATCCAACTTTTAGTCAAAATTTTAAAAAGCTTTGGAAGACAAGTACAAACAAGGCAGAAAAGGCAGCTAGCATTCCATGGGATTTTCTAAAATAATTGGGGGAAGTGGCGACCAAGCTATTATTTAGATTCCTGTTGCAGGTCCTCGAGAACGGCGACATACCATCAGCCTTCCGGAGAAACATCATGCACACGGTTCCCAAAATAGCAAGAACTATGATGGGACCTACAACATATAACTAACTGCACAATGTGACCTACATATACCTGTCAAGATACAGAATTAAATTTTCACTCTGCGGCTGTGTGTGCGTTGACATGAAACTTCCTGGCAGATAAAAACTGTGTCCGGGACCGAGCCTAGAACACGGGACTCTCGCTGTTCACGAGCAAGTGCTCTACCGACTGAGCTGCCCAAGCACGACGTACGATATGTCCTCACAGCTTTACTTCCGCTGCATTTCGTCTCCTACTTTCCATATTTCATAGGAGCTCTCCTGCGAACCTTGCAGAACAAGCACTCCTGAGAGCAAGCATATTGTGGGGACGTGGCTTAGCCACAGCCTGCCGGATGTATTCAGGACGAAATTTTCATTGTACAGTGGAGTGTGCGCTAATGTTCAACCTTTCCGGCAGATTAAAACCGTGTACCGGAGCGAGACTCGAACTCGGAACCTTTGCCTTTCGCGGCGAAGTGCTCTACTATCTGAGGTACGCTATGACGACGCACGACCCGTCCTCTCAGGTTTACTTCCGCCAGTAACTCTTCTTGCAAGGTTCTGAGGAGAGCTGCTGTGAAATTTAGAATTTAGGAGACGAGGTACTGGCAAGGTAAAGCTCTGAGGGCGTATAGTGAGTTGCGCTTGGGTAGCTTAGTTGGTAGAGCACTTGCCAATGAATAGTAAAGGTCCAGAGTTGGAGTCTCAATCCGGGAAACAGTTTTAATCCACCAGGAAGTTTCATATGTCAACATGTTATGCGAAATGATAAACCCACGACACAAAGGTTTAATACAGAGCTAAATTCTCTTTTAATGTTAAATGTGAAGCTGAAGTATGGTATTAAAATTGGATCGAAAATTCAAATATATTGATTGTTACACCACCAGTTATTAAAATAGGGGACTTTAAAGATAAAGTGTCAGCTTCGTTTACATTTTGTAGTGGAACACGGTAGACAGAGGAATGAATGCGCATAAATCAGATAAGACTTAGAACGAAACAGAGATACGTTTCTTCCATCTTCATTGTACTGGTATGTCATACGTATGTAACAGAAGACACTAATGAATCTCCTGTTAATTCACTTCGGATGAGGCTGCGGTGTGATGTAAAATGTTGGTAGGGGGAAGGCATAATACGTTTACGAAACTAAAATATGTAAAGGACAAGGAAATTTTCTATAACATCAAGATAGACGAACTATTGAAAAACGCGTCATGCATCACCTTGATCTCTTGCATAGTTCCCCGTGTTCTAAGCTCTTTTTCAACGCTCCTGAGTAAGGAAAATCGCTACGTATTAGTCGGATCATATACAGGGTTATTACAAATGATTGAAGCGATTTCACAGCTCTACAATAACTTTATTATTTGAGATATTTTCACAATGCTTTGCACACACATACAAAAACTCAAAAAGTTTTTTTAGGCATTCACAAATGTTCGATATGTGCCCCTCTAGTGATTCGGCAGACATCAAGCCGATAATCAAGTTCCTCCCACACTCGGCGCAGCATGTCCCCATCAATGAGTTCGAAAGCATCGTTGATGCGAGCTCGCAGTTCTGGCACGTTTCTTGGTAGAGGAGGTTTAAACACTGAATCTTTCACATAACCCCACAGAAAGAAATCGCATGGGGTGAAGTCGGGAAAGCGTGGAGGCCATGTAAAGCCCTACACCCCATTGTGCTATTCTTGGTTTGACTCCCGACAGGTAGACCTTGTCTTCTCCCACTTCCTGGCCTGGCGGCAGAAACCTGAAGTGTGGCTTCAGCCGAACAAAACTTTATGAGTTTTTCTACGTATCTGTAGTGTGTCGTGACCATATGTCAATGAATGGAGCAACAGTGAATTTATGAAATCGCTTCAATCATTTGTAATAGCCCTGTATTTTTTTCTCGGTGTAGTTCATTAGACCACAATCGTGAACGAGGCACTGCCTTCTGAAGGGAGTGCTCTGTCTATCAAGTTGCCTCGAGGAATCATTTCGTTCTTAAATAGCGAGTTCCTAGTAACTTCACGGAGAAAATAAAATCTCATCCCGGGAGGTTGCGGATCCAGCTGGTCGACATCAAAGACATGCAATATAAACAACGCTTATGATAAGTCACAGTGCCTGTCGTAGTCTGAGGTCCTCAGGTCAACAGCGGCAGTTGGCAGCACTACATGCTACTAACGCGTCGTGGGTTCCCAGGGGAGTGAGCACCAGAGCGGCGCCGTACTTTTCTGGGGCCAAACGCGATGGTAGTGTCGATTAAGACACTCTGCGACCGCCTACACACGATCAGTGCGGACTCTAGAAATCAGACAATAGAGCAGGCCTCCAATATCAATGGCTTCGCATTTTCTTCATCAGTGAATGAGTGATTCGTTTGAAGACTCATGATCGTCGATGATGGATGTCTAGCCCATCAGATACCAAATATAGAAGTAACATATTTTTATCAGGTCCAAACGCTGATCAACACTAGGCACGTTCAGGGAACCTACATCTTTTTCACTTGGTAAAGTATATAAACCAAATATGTTAGCTTAAGACATTCTTATATGCTTCTCACTTCCCTTTCGATACATTTCGCAGTCACTAGATCAAACTATCCTTATCACCCATACAGCAGGAATGTTTAACACTATGGAACAATCCTTGATCAGTGCTGCATTAGCTACGTCGTAAGATATAGAAAATGCTAAGGGTCCCGTGCCTTAGGCTGCCTCACAGCTAGGCACCGAAGAAAAACTATCAACGTAGATATAATCCTATTTTACGTACCTTCCAATGGAAAAACGCTGGTGTCCCAATCTGCAACGAGTAGTAACAGTTCGAACTCATTTTTAAAAGTGAGCGCTGGGCAAACCATCCATAATGTGTCTTAGGTTGACAACACCGCCATCCACTCGGGTGGACCCCAGATTTTTTATAAATTTGACGGAAAATTTCTCGCGAGACACCAAATTCCCTAATGTTTTCTGAGCTAGTCGTAAAAATCCGATCAATTAAAACATGGGTCTGTGGGTTACCTGTAAGGGGGTAATTAATGATACAGTAATTAGTTTTTTACGTTACTGTTACAGTCATTCATTCCTCTTACAACGTATCTCCCTTATTTTTAAACTGTACTGTGATACGATGCGCGTAGAGTGAATGTTTTTTCTTGATGGAATGTGGCTTGTACAACTTGTTGTAATATCACAGTTCGTACATTTATTTTGGGTCGATATTTCTTTACCGGCCACTGTGGACTAATAGCACGGAATACTACTGTTTAAGAACAGTAAAACGTATTAAGAGAAATAAACATAATATGGTCTAGTGACTGCGAAATCTGTCGAAAGGAAAGTGATAAGCACTGAAGAATGAGTTTAGCTAACATGTTTTGTTTATATACGCTACCAAATGAGAAAGATGAAGGTTCACTGCGCGTGCGTATTAGTGCTCGGTGTTTGGACCTGATAATAATACGTTACCTCTATAATTCATTTACTTCTTAATACAGTAAGGATTTATTTTCTTTTGAGACACCAGGGCTGAGATTGACTTTTCGACACCATCCGTATAGCTCCGTAGGACTGAGTGCCAGGTTCTACACCGTGCCTCCATCCACCCTGGTAGACCCACGTTTTTTTCTAAAATCTGACGGAAATAATTTCTCACGAGACACTAAATCATTAAAAATAACATGAGTTTACCCAGTAATTCCGCAGCTTAATGGCCAAGGCTCAAGTCCCGCGGGGTAAGGACCCAGTACTGGTAGAATGGTAACCTTTTTAAAATCCTTATCGAAATGATAGTGTTATTAATTTTTATTCGTTTAATTTTTTCATCAATATGGGTATTATCTTAAATTTAAGATCTAATAAGGCGAGATGGCCCACAATCTCCTCGTTGCGGATGCACACGAGGCTCAAAATATTGCGGGAATAGCAGAAACGCTACATTAGTAGTGTGTGAGTAAGCTGAGAACTTGCGTCAGACGGGAAGGGCGCTGAGGTAGTCCGTGCAGTTCCAGTGATCACTTTGTCTGATGGATCAGTGGTCACAGCATCTGCCTAATAAGCAGCAGAGCTGGTTTCTGCACAAGTATTCAATGTTCCCCATTGATTGCAATCAATGCCCTCTTGCAGCCAATGTCTGTAATTCCTTTTGTACTTTAATTCATTATTTTGCACAAAAAAGTGTTTAAAAGAGATGATTGTTGTTAAACTGCGATTATATTTATCATCGGACAAACAAATTTTACATTGCAAATGTCTGTACGAAGAAATCATCTGAAAATATGTACACGATAGTTTCCAGGCCAAATCAAGCGATAGTTTAATTTTATCCTGAACTTTGAGGCCTAAAGCAAACTTATCCACCACTGCCCTTGATACGTCCGTTCGCGAACCAAGCTGTACCACGACCGAACAACTCCTGACAGCAATACTCCACCGCTACAATCAACATTCCGGCGAACTTCTCGTCTTTGGAGACTGCAGTGGACTACCAAACACCATACTCAACTCCAGCCATCTTTTTCCAAAATGCATTTTCGTACGTGCCGATGCACACTGTGGAGCAATACTTGTAACGGTACAGAATGTTATCTAACAGAAACTTTCGAACCAAAAAATTTGCAGAGCTGAGCTCTTTCGTAAAGAATGCCTTCGTTTTGCAAATTGGTTCCATTTTTTTTCTCAAAAAATTATTTTCCACTAACTTCTTTTATTTCCTCCTCCCTAACAAACCTAAGCACATGGAGGACCGCTTATACGTAGCTATGTCAGAACTTTATTTCAATAGTTTATGTTATAACAGCGTACATGTACGAAATTAAAGTGAGCATGAACTTACACTGCATTTATCTGTTCATCATGCACCCTCAGCTGTTATACCATGGGTTGTCCAAAATGACAACACTGAAAAACTGTTGATTTGATGACCTGCAACGTAAAAGTTTATCGACGAGAATCTGTGTGCGGAAAATGTGAATGCGACTAACCCGCACGCTTGATGACGTAAAGGAAACAGTCGGTTGTCTCTGACTATCGAATCGAAAAACAGCAGGAATAAAGATACGAGGTCAGTTGCACATCGCCGTAAAATCCGACAAATTTAGGAGGAACTGTGTATTCAGATGAATAGTATCAAGGACGTTATTTATAAGGCTTCCTTAAATAGCTGCTCCCTAATCGAGTGGCAAAAGAATGACAAATAAACATTAAAGAGGACGAGACTATTTCTATATGTAGTCCAACAAATTAAATGACTGTCTGCTATCATTGGTTGGGAGACTCCCATGTGGAGATCTTAGGTATCCTAGGGCAGGTCTCTTTATTTGACGCCTTTTCGGAGGCTTGTGCCTCAAAGATGATGAACTGATGATGGTGACAACACAACACCTAATCAAAAAGTCTCTGGACTCGCAGGGAACTGAACCTGTGCTCTCTGCCTGACAGTCAGCCGCACTGAGCATTATTTTGTTTTTTCTTTACCACTCAACTGCGGAGCCGGACGCAGTCCAGCAAATAGAAAATGAGATGGTTTCCTTTGTCGTACCCACGTCACACACATCATTACGGGAAATGCTGCATTGAGACGGCCACTAATAGTCCATACCCAAATGGGAGAATGCCAACGCCCCATCGTACTAGCCATATTGAAAACAGTTGCCGTTACAGGTAAGGCATGTTCTGTCACAGCTGTACATCATAGAAAACGGGGCTGTGAAACGACATCGACTGCCAGCTTGGGTAGAAGTATGTACTTCACTTTTTGGCTGGAGCCTCAGATTTACTCTCCGGCAGCTACGTTACACCTACGACTGGCGACCCTCCGACCTCTTTTCTTCTTTCTGGAACACATTGCTGACTCAGGAATATCTTTTAGCAGTGATACTATGTTGCTTTTACTCATTTTATTTGTGGTGCAATGTTTGAGCGCGAATACAAGACTCCCTAAAATTACACAATGGTATTTTGTCTCAATTCTCATACGCAAAGGATGTGCGCAAAATGGACAAACGGGGTATCAAACTGATCACCAAGAGTCTAGGTTTGGAAAAAGAGATTTAGTTGTTTGAAAAAAATCACAGTAAAACATTTATATTTGGAGAGGAAATTACATGGCGGATTCTTGTATGAATTTTTACAGCTACACAAAGAGTGAGAAACTAGCAAGTGTATCACCAGAGTATGAGGTATGATAAGCGTGTGATATAGTTCTGCAAAAATTATATTTATTTGCTTTGACGTAATCATAGTAAATAAAAAAAGCTTACTTACTGATCTGTAGAAAAGTTGCACAAAATTTTTTATCTGAAATTTCATAGCTAAACGAAGAGTGGGAAATGAACCAACAGTGGCTTCAAACTGATGTGGGTGTG
Source organism: Schistocerca piceifrons (assembly GCF_021461385.2). Lineage (NCBI taxonomy): Eukaryota > Metazoa > Arthropoda > Insecta > Orthoptera > Acrididae > Schistocerca > Schistocerca piceifrons. Next base: position 627,617,811 of record NC_060140.1, read on the forward strand.
ATGTAGTTCTCCAAATAAAATATATTTGATTTCAAGAAATCAGTCAGGATAATTAATAAATTCTTATTTAGTGACTTAAGGAAAAGCTGGAAAATTTCCTGAACAGCTACAGTCAATGAAAGTCAAACAGTTAATCTGTTCAAGGAATAGCTACATCGCTCCTTAAAAGTTGAATATGTCTGATATTTAACAGCACGACATTTCGTGCACTCAGAACAAACCTTGAGAATAATAAAGAAAGTCCATATTCTTGTGAAAAACTTTGTGTAAAAGTGAGGAACAAACTACAGTCGTGCGACATTTGACGCGACTCTGAAGGATGCTCGAAATCATGTACAGCATCTGAAGTATTGGTTGGGAATTTAAACCAGATTGCACGGTCTACATAATGCACCAGACAAATAACTTTTGTTTAAAATCTATGACTCTAATTTAAACATTGAAATTGATATTCTTAATCGGGATGTCGTTCGATGTACATGGTCTCGAGCGTCACTTAATGACATGACAGATGTTTCTCTTACATGACCTATTTCTTATTCCTGACAAATCATTTCGCAAAGCAGAGGTAATATTTGCACAATAAGAAATATGTTTGTCAGTAAAACTGTAATACTCTGCTTTTACTTTCATCGCTACTGTCAAGGCGTTTGAGATTGTTCACTGCGAAAATGTATGATATTTCTTGATTGTGAATGTTATTTCAATCATAACTACGCCGAACTGAAAAAGTAGACGAATTATATGGTGACCTATTTCTTATTCCTCGACAAATCATTTCGCAAAACAGAGGTAATATTTGCACAATAAGAAATATGTTTGTCAGTAAAACTGTAATACTCTGCTATTACTTTCATCGCTACTGTCAAGGCGTTTGGGATTGTTCACTACGAAAATGTATGATATTTCTTGATTGTGAATGTTATTTCAATCATAACTACGCCGAACTGAAAAAGTAGACGAAATATATGGTGATGTAATTTCGCCAGCAAGAATACTTTCTTTAGGAAAGATTTCGGAGTTTTACACCTTAAATGCAAAATATAAATACTTACTACCCTCTGAATGTGCATGTTTTTGCCTATATTTAAAGTCAATGTGTTTTGGTGGTGATAGAATTACCGAGGGAAACGTCTCGTACCTCATAATGAGTGTAGGTTAAGGGAATTCTGCGATCAAAGCTCTGTTTCGGCACCGTTTTATACAGTATGACGACTGTTTACTGGCTCTGAGCACTATGGGACGTAACAGCTGAGGTCATCAGTCCCCTAGAACTTAGAACTACTTAAACCTAACTAACCTAAGGACAACACACACGGCCATGCCCGAGGCAGGATTCCAACCTGCGACCGTTGCGGCCGCGCGGTTCCAGACTGAAGCGCCTAGAACCGCTCAGCCACTCCGGCTGGGCGACTCGTTATTCTTAATATCATAAAATTCGCTGTTAATGGTGTTGGACGGTAAATTTGTCATGCATATTTGCAGTATATCAGTCCCTCAAAATCACATCTATGTAATAGATTTAGGAGTAGGAATGACAATCGAGTGGGATATTAATTCCTCACAAGTACTAGTTTCAGTAGTATAGATCACATACTCATTTTTTGTCACAACAGAATTGTGATTGTTTATTGTTAGCGTATAACCCTCAGTTCTGAGCACTATGACGTCAAAAATGCATCACTTACACAAGTTCTTTCTTCCGAATTTGTGTAAGTGATCTACTAAATAATGTGCTTATCCGCCAAAGAATACCACATTAGTTACACAAACTCAATAGCCGTACTTTTAGAATTTTGTTTTTCTGGTATAACTTTGAATCACTTTTAACATAGACGAAAAACATATAACTTCTCCTATTTTAACTTTACATATCGCTCACGCGACATGTTACCAACAAGTTACGCAAATACCATTACTGCTAACCCTATTCTCGTGTTCTTCAACATTGTGCACTCACTTCCACACAGGTATTTGCTTTCAGTGACCTAAGTTGTAACTTTTTGTGCCTATCGTGCATCACGTAACCTACCATTCAAACAAAAGTCACAACTCCTCTCTTGACTCCACAGGCCTTCAGCTGTTTCCATCGTGTATTCATATGATTATGATATAAATATTAATTTACTTTTTTGGCGATCAAAGAATTAGGGAAGGAAACGTCTCGTAAGTATTTAGGTTACGGGGAACTTGCGATCATTGCTCTGTTTCCACACTGTTTTACGCAGTATGACGACACTTTGTTCTTAACGTCCGAAAATTCTTCGTTATTGCTATTGATGGGCGGTAAATTTGTAATGAATAGTTGCAGTATGTCAGTACTGAAAGTTACATCTATGTAATACATTCAAATTACGTAACACATACATTTCCCCCGAATACATGACCATTTCTTAAACAAAAGTAATATTTAAAAGTAAACAAAACAGAAAATGTAAACATACAAACAATAATGAAGAGACTCCTGGTACTCAATACCTCCTGATACGGATAGCTCAAATTCTCAAAGGAGTCGTTTTGACAATTTGCAGTATTTTTACGATATTCTTAAAGTATATTGTAGTAAATGGTGATTTGGTAAACGGATAAATTAGTGTTTGCTTACTGCATAGTTTTATGTATAGTTTGTCGCATTGTAGACGCATCGTTTAAACAGAGCTATAGTTCATATTGTATTAATGAAGATGATGTTGAAGATAATGTTGTATGAGAACTCACAAATTTAAACTAAAGTAAAAAAAGAAACCCCTTACCTTGCCTCCCTTTCTGGTTCTAATCAGTAAATACTGGATTCTATTCCTCGTGTGTCCAGTGACGACGACTTTCACTTGCTATTAGTGTCGTGAAATGGCCAATTTAATTTAACCTTTTCAGCCGGATGGTATTCCTACCATACGATTCGTCAGTTAAACTAAGAGAGAAAAGAATGTGTTAACATTTTTCGGTAAGTTGCAGTATTTTAACTGGCAGAGTGTCATATTGTCTGAGACGGGGATTCGATATCAGCATGACTTTTGCGTATTCGACTGTGTGAGGCGCCCTTCAAACCCAACATAGACGGGTTGGTGTACAAGAGAAGTGGTCGAACAACATGCACTCGCATGCGACCATGTTATAGCTCAGGGCTTCCCAACCCTTTCAGCTGGCGGACCCCTTCTTCAGTCGAAATCACATGGCGGACCCCTAGTCGGTCAAGACCACAGTAACTTTAAATTTCGGAGCGAAACCCATGAGAAATGGAAGCTTCTTAATGCAAGTGCCATGTTCCCATGCCCCCCCTCCCCCCCCCCCCCAACCCCGAAGTATCTATAGTCTTTGGTTTAGAGTTGAATGAAAATAACTTGAAATTAACGATCCAGTTTGAATTCCCAGTGTATCCAGACACTTACTAGTGGATTTACTCCCTATGTTCAACACACTGTAGCCTGATTAACATTACTTGGTAATTGACATTTCACACATTGGAGCTGCCTTCCACAAAGAGCAATCAACGTCACATCCAAACTGTTCACTGTTGACAAGCTGCCGCTTGTGGTCTGTTCACTTCCACCGTTTGGCTACTGTTGTGTAAGGAGCATGCATATTTCGTAACAGCGGTCATGTGTGTGTGTGTGTGTGTGTGTGTGTGTGTGTGTGTGTGTGGTTTTTCGTCAAATCCAAAGAAAAATGTTCAAATGTATGTAAAGTCTATGGTACTTAACTGCTGAGGTCATCAGTCCCTAGCCTTACACACTATCAACCGAAGTTGTGACATCTGTTGTGCAATGTGTGGGAATACATTCACCCAGTTTACATATGTTTCCAAAACCGGATTTTGTAAGCCAATGTCCCAGTTCCGCTTTTGGTGGGTCAGGTAAACACTTCAAAATCGATTCTGGAAATCTGCTTTTATAAAGTAGTTTTCCAGTTCCACAACCGATTTTCGTGTCCTCGTAAACAGCTCGGGAAGTCTAGTTATTTTTACGTCTTTGCGTATCTACTGAACGGCAGCTGTCAGTCCATAGCCGGCAGCTAGGAAGCGGCTTTGCAACAGTGTACTGTCAGTTGGTAGCTGGCAATTGGCAGGCGGTGTGGCAACAGTTAAGCCACAGCTGACAACTTCCACTGCTACTTGGACACTATATAGTGGCAGCCAGCCTCGACTGTAAACAAATTAGGAAAACAAAGAAACAGTCTCTTATTTCTTTATGAGAAGACAAAGCATTTCACAGAACGTAAGACTTTTTTTCTCAAAGGAAACAATTCTGGCAGAGGAGGTTTACCTTTTACAAGGTGGCATGTGAAAAGCCTCATTTGTTTACGCTCACAGTCAGTTGCCACAATATAATGTTAGAGTAATAGCAAGTAATTGTAATTGAACTATAGGCAGGCCATATTTTTAACTGAGAGGACGGAATATATTGTAAAGAAAAGAAATTAGCTTTAGAGATCGTTTTTTTTAGTAACAAAAATATCAGTGCCAACAGAATTCAATTAATAATTATTTTGAAACTTTCTGGAATAATTATTTTGTAAATGATGGAAGACAGAAACAAAATTCCTACAGGTACGTTCACTGAGAATCTACGAAGAAAAATGCTTTCTTCTTTACCATAGATGAGTCTGTAGGAATAATAATGGAATTCTAATGTGATGGTTGAGGGTGCTTCTGCTGACACATTTTTGAAAAGTTGGGTTCAATTCTTGACAATTGGAGACGGATGTCTCGTTCCGCATTTAGACAGCTTCGGTACTTAGTTCTGTGGGCAGCATAGATCGGGAATCCAGATTCACACACTTATGTTTTGGCAAACGGAAGAAGTACACGTTTTGCCTTTTCAGCAAGGGGGTAGTATTTCTTTTTATCCAAACGAATCCAAAAGTGTGAGTAACAGTCAATGTCAAAACTTGATTTCAAGGTAGGGTCTGTGGTAATTTCTATCAACAACTCATATTCATTTGATCATAGAATGTTGGGCTTTTTGGATACAGTGAATGGGTTGACCACCCGTTCGTATTTCTGCAGCTTCTCGTCTTCAGCTGTTGGGAAATAATGCTCCAACAATGACATCAAGCTTCGGAGATGTTCCAGGATTTGATGAAACAAATTCTTCCCAAGCGCCAATGTTTTTCCTTTTTCAAAAACTCCTTGAGAAGAGGAAAACACTAGACCTCCCCCTCATCGCCACTCTATGCCCAAAAATTGATTTTCCTCTTAAATGCTCGAACTTTGTCGACAGCAGTGACCTTTGTTTCACTTTGCCCTTGGAGTGAAATATTCATTTCATTCATTTTGGAGAAAATATCTGATAAATAGGCGAGTATACACTGCCAAATTTCGTCATTAATAAGGTCAGCTAATTTGGTGTTATGCTCCAAAAGGAAAGCTAAGACTTCCAGTCTTAATTCGTACAACCTAGAGAGTGCATTTCCACGTGAGAGCCAACTCACTTCTGTGTGGAGTAGCAGGGAACGATGAAGGCTTCTCATATCTTCTCACGGTATTGTGAAAAGTCTTGAATTCAACAGCCTTGATTTTATGTAGTTAATTATTTGAATGGATTCGTCTAAAACTTTCTTGAATGAAACAGGCATTTGTTTCGTAGCTAAAGCGTATTTGTGGAGAGCACAGTGACTACTGCTGCAATTCTTGGCATTTTCTTTTATTTTCTCTAACTGTAGGACTCGTCATAGCTTTTGCAGCAACTGTGTACACATCTATGCAATTAGACCATGAAACTTCGCAAGTCCTTAAAAAATCATCCTATAGGTGGGATATTTCAGCACCTGTTGTGTTGTCAGGTAGTGGTCTGCACAATAAGAGGTCCTCCTCAAAACATTCCGAATATTCATAACGGAGAAAAGCCAATAAAATCGCTAATCCTGCAACATCAGTGGATTCATCTGTCTGCAGAGAAAATGAATTGTGTTGGATGCGAGAAACAAAAGTGTCTTTCACATCATTTGACATGTCAACAATGCGTCTCTTGACAGTATTGTTTGATAATGGCAACGAAGATACAAGCTTTACTGCCTTATGAGATTTTCTGCAATGGTATGAGCTTTGCCTATTTTTGCCGCTCAATAAGTAACCAAGAAAGAAGCTTTTAATGAATTTTCATTAATTGTTTTTGCATGAGTTTTCATGCAATGCTGAGAAGCAGCTAGTTCAGCACTCTTCATTTTGAAAAAATCGATGTTTTAAGCCTGGAAATCTGGATGAGTACCTTCAAAATGATGGCGCAATTTAACTGGATCATTGAACTGTTCGGAAGGACTTGCGCACAAATTATACACTGAGCTTTAACCCTCCTTTGTCTCCATAAATCCCATTTCTAAATAGCTTTCGTTGTACTTGCGCTTTTTGGTTATTCCACTTCCACAGGATATTGCAACCAATGGAGTACTTGCAGCGTTTTCACATAATAAATCCGGCTGTGGAGCTTCTTGTGATTGTTCTTTCTTTGGTCGTCCTCCCTCCTCATTCATTTTCAACTGGAAACTACCCTTGTTGTGAATGCGATGGAGAAACTGCAACCTCCTTCAATGATCCTGACTTCAGCCACCGAGCCATGTTAGAAGTAATAAACTGGTCAAAAATCGACTTAAGAAATAGGTAGTGCACTTACAAAGCAAGTTTAACATTTAATGATTCCTGGGGCCGCATACGTGCCAGCGAGCGCTGTGATTGGTCGAGAAAGCTCCCTCCGCGCATGCGTAAAAGGTTTCAGCACCTAGCACCGTGAGTCGGCGCATAAACGACCCCCGTATTGTTGCGAAACTGTCGATCAGAGAAGCCGCATTCTCCGGCACTAAACTGTGTATACGTTCTCACTTAGGAACCGCAAAGGCTGCTTGGGAATATGACCTGAAGTAAAAGTACTCATGTTTCTCACACGAAAAAAAAATTGTGATGAATTGGATTTTCACATTTTTATTCAATAATTTTACTCATTAGTTTACACAATTTGGTGAATGGTGGCTGTGGACCCCTAGAAAGAGCCAGCGGACCCCTAAGGAGTCTCCAGACCACACGTTGGGAAGCCCTGTTATAGCTAATCTCTAAGTTCTCTAATTTAGAACTCAGGAAAGAAACACGCATTACAAGTTCTTCGAAAACGTGTTTCACAAACTTTAAAACTACGGTTCGTTACTACCAGCTCTCCTTTCCACCAACGGTTGCTACTGTACCATGCTATGTCCTGCCCAGTTATCATTTAAGGATTAACTGATACATTTAAACATTGTGACTTCAACAATCCTCATTTTCGATTGACCACAAAATCGAACTTCATGTGGATAAACATGGGTGGTGAATTACGTCAAAGCATCTGGGCAAGGTTTATAAATAAGTGTAAACAGAAAAACAGGACTCGTAGCACGACATTCGTAATGTATATGTTGTTGTAAATATTTATCCAACAGTTGGTGAACTTACGTCTAATTTGATGACATTCGTCAGCTGAGTGGTTCATTGCGCTACTTAAAATCAGCAATTGTAATAAAACTGAAGTTCATTTCATGCAAAATGGGAGATGAAGTGTATGAGTAATGTGATTTTACTGGCGGTACACTAAAAATCGTAGAATTTTTTTTTTGACGAAATACTTGACAACTGATTTAACAATAATCTACCGATACTGAAATGGTTTCTCGTCAATATACGCACATAAATCATCAACTCTTCAGCAACGTTAAATAGGTTAACGCAGCAGTAACAGTAAAGATCTCCTCCTCCTATACGGAAAGGATTTCAGGCGAAAGAAGATTTAATAAATTGCGTCCCAAGGGATTCAATTATGTTCGCCCAGCGAGATTGCAGTCCTGATGATTCAGAAAATTTCTTTTAATCAGGTGCCTGAGCCTGCAGCTGCCCCTTAATTAACGAAAGGTTGAAAGCATTTTTTTATCTTCTAGTACCAGTAGTGGCAGGTGTCATTCATCTCATTTCAACAGTGACGGAAATTTTTCATGAAAGACAGGAATACAGCAGTATAAGTATTAACGTTCGTTGACCAAACTGCAGCGGAGGACGCTGTAGACCTGCGAACCTTCGACTATAAAGTATTTCGCTTTACGAAAAATGACAGATTTGTAGAAATTCCTAGAACACTGATGTTTAGTAAGAGATTCTTCGTCGAATTCTAAGAAAAGAGAAGCAGATGCAGAAATCAGAAGACTCGGTTGTCACAAGGCAGTGTGGTGTTTCGATGCTGTTGTAAAGTATGTAAGCGACTAATAACCAAGTTATCACCGAAGCTTTTATTTTTGCACTTGATAGTGCAATTGGCTTCAGAGAAAAAGCTTTTAATGAAATCCATAACAGCTTGAGCGAAGACCTCACAAACTATTATTAAAGATTCTTCACGGTAAATGATAAGAGCCAAACAGTTGCAGGATAAAGATTTATTGAAATTCTTGACCACGGTTGCGGTATATCTAAATATACCTTCAACAGGAGTAAGATACACTAAAATCACATCCTGCGCTGGAGATACATGAAAACAATTGTGGCAAAGGCGTCGACAGTAGCTAAAACATCATTTCCATTTATACAACTTAATTATGGACAGAGGGTTGATGCGAGCACAGCATAAATGTAGATGATGTTTTAACTACTGACGACGCCTTTGGCACAATTGTTTTTATGTATCGCCAGTGCAGGATGAGGTTTTAATGTTATTTACTTCTGATGAAGGTATATTTAGATATACCGAAACGGTGGTCAAGAATTTTAATAAATATTTATTCTGCAACTGTATGGCTGTTATCATTTACCGTAAAGATTTTCAACAGTTGCTGTTTCAGCCATGTTTAAAATCTTGTATTAATAAAGATTTAATAAACTAAAACAGAAACCCAATAAAGCACAAGTGTGTCTTTCTCGCCTTAGCAACCGGAAGGCAGAATGGAGCTAAATATCACCTAGAATGATATGCGCTTGAGCAGATGTCCTCGTCCCTTTTATCTGAGCATCACTCTCAACGGAACCTCAACATATAAGTAACATATCCAGGAAATAAAAGCTAAAAAAAAAGTAATGGCACACTGAAGAAATTTACATCTAGTAAGTGTGGCGCCAACATCAAAGTACTCCGTTGCACAGAACTCGCCTCTTGCTTTTCGGTTGTTGTGTATGGATATTCAGTCTGGAAAATATCTGGTCTTACTAGAAAAATACAAGCGATCCTAAACAATAACTGCAAGAAGATAACTGGCTGCCTGAGATCCACTGGAGTGGACCATTTATATTCATTATCGGTATTGCCTCACCAAATGTCAGAAGACCATTCCTGAGATTGGAAGAAAAAATCAAACAGATGAACGACCAGCGTAGCCCACTACAAAACTATCAAACCATGCCCAAAAGCCTTAAATCCAGACGAAGTTTCAAATACCAGCAAAAACTTCCATTAAATCATTATTTCAAGAAGAATATCCTGAATCCCTTATCATTTACCGCAGTGCGTCTACCTAGACTTGCAACACTGCAAAACATTCAACGGACTTCGTACAGGCACAGGATGATCAAAACAACTTACGAAAAAGTGTAATTACACTGACATTGTAAAGTGTGAATGTGGCGAAACACAAGCAACGGAACACCTTCTAAAATATCCCGTCAGTGGATGCAGCCAATGTCGACAGGGTCTCCTGAATTACAAAGCGACAGCTGCAGCTTCCACCAAATTCTGGATGAGCGAACATGATATATCTTATGTTTTTGATTTCTCATTTCTGCATTTGTCTGGTATGTTTTTAAGTATACGTACCTATTCTACATTTTGAACTATGTTGTTGGGTTTTTTCAGTTTCTATCTATTTTATGATGAATAAATAAATAAGTAGTGAAACTCACTTAGGAACGAAATAAATTGGTACTGAAGGGAAGTAAAAGTGAAATATAGCAGGAAAATGCGAAAATAATCCAAAAGGAAGTTGTCGGATGGACTGCTTCTACATATACAAAAGACAAAACAAGTTTCCGTTAAATTAAAATTAATGGTGTCAACGGTAGGAGGCAAGAGGAATTCTGTGGTTAACCACAGAAAAGAGAGCGAACAGGTGGATAGAGTACGCTGAAGATCTGTGCTTGGGAAAACACTATAGCATTATAATTCAACGAGTAGTGTAGAACCCATGACTTTCGAGACCTAGCATCAAAGTTTCGGAGAAATACCGTCCACAAAATTCTGAAGACTGCAATAGCAAATAAAGCGAGCTCTATTCCACAACTGGCTTAAACATCTCACACAGCCGTTTTGCTGACAATAAGAATATTCAGAAGAATTAAAAGGAAATCTGAGGATGTTCTGGGTGACGATCAGTTTGGCAGGTAAACTCGATTGTGACGTTGAGCTTGGTAATGGAACCTAGACACTCTATCCTCCTAGAAAAATCGTCAGCGACGCAAATTCGTCCAAGGTGTTCAAAATTCTCTAAAAAATATGTATTTGTTATAGGGAAAGAAGACTTACATGCAATGTGCACAAGAACCAGGAGAAGAAAAAGTAGTGTTCAGATTAGAAAAAATTACGACAGCGATTAAGTCCTTCATTGTCCCGCTAAATTAATACGTCGCAGTAACAACGACGAAAGTGAAAGAAGGATTCAGAATTGGGGTTATAGTATTGTGTAAAAGGATATCGATGATAGGATTCATTGATGACATTGGTATGCTTAGTGAAAGCGAGGAAGATTTGCAGGACAACTTAAATGGAAGGAATAATTCACTAGGCTCACACTGTGGATGGAAATTAAACCGAAGGATGGCGAAAATAATCAGGAGTACCGGAAATAATACTAACGGTAAATTTAATGTGAAATCTGTGAAACGTGATGTATATGAAGTGATTGAATTCTGCTATCTCTGAAGCAAACTACACATGCCATTCCCGGGCAAGATATATGTAATCGGACTTTATTTGAGAAATACGTTTCGGAGAATGTATGTTTGAAGGACAGCATTCTATGGATCTGAATAACGGACTCCCGGCTGATTTGAATAGACGTGATTCGACAGGTTTGAGATGTGGCTCTAGACTACCCTTGGGGTAAATATTAACTAGAAGAAGGCGCAGAAACGTAGGTTTTGCTCGCAGGTATCAATGGAGTAGTGTCTTTGGTAACTGATGGAGCTACATAAGGCGAAAACTATAAGGGTAAACAGAGATAAGAATGTTGTTGTTGTGGTCTTCAGTCCAGAGACTGGTTTGGTGCACCTCTCCATGCTACTCAATCCTGTGCAAGCTTCTTCATCTCTCAGTACCTACCGCAACCTACATCCTTCTGAATCTGTTTAGTGTGTTCATCTCTTGGTCTCCCTCTTCGATTTTTACTCTCCACGCTGTCATCTCTTGGTCTCCCTCTTCGATTTTTATTCTCCACGCTGCCCTCCAATAGTCAATTGGTGATCCCTTGATGCCTCAAAACATGTCCTACCAACCGATCCCTTCTTCTAGTCAAGTTGTGCCACAAATTTCTATTCTCCCCAGTTCTATTTAATACCTCGTCGTTAGTTATGTGATCTACCCATCTAATCTTCAGCACTCCTCTGTAGCACCACATTTCTAAAGCCTCTATTCTCTTCTTGACTAAACTATTTATCGTCCACGTTTCACTTCCATACATGGCTACACTCCATACAAATACTTTCAGAAACGACTTCCTCACATTTAAATCTATACTCGATGTTAACAAATTTCTCATCTTCAGAAACGCTTTCCTTGCCATTGCCAGTCTACATTTTATATACTCTCTACGTCGACCATCATGAGTTATTTTTCTCCCCAAATGGCAAAACTCATTTACTACTTTAAGCGTCTCATTTCGTAATCTAATTCCCTCAGCATAACCCGAGTTAATTCGACTACATTCCATTATCGTCGTTTTGCTTCTCTTTATGTTCATCTTATATCCTCCTTTCAAGGCACTGTCTATTCCGTTCAGCTTCTCTTCCAGGTCCTTTGCTGTCTCTGACAGAATTACAATGTCATCGGCGAACCTCAAAGTTTTTATTTCTTCTCCACGGATTTTAATTCCTACTCCGAGTTTTTCTTGTGTTTCCTTTACTGCTTGCTCAATATACAGATTGAATAACATCCGGAATAGGCTACAACCCTGTCTCACTCCCTTCCCAACCACTGCTTCCCTTTCATGCCCCACCTGCTTTCTTTGGGATTGGAATTATTATATTCTTCTTGAAGTCTCAGGTAATTTCGCATGTCTCATACATCTTGCTCACCAGATGGTAGAGTTTTGTCAGGGCTGGCTCTCCCAAGGCTAACAGTAGTTCTAATGGAATGTTGTCTACTCCCGGAGCCTTGTTTCGGCTTAGGTCTTTCAGTGCTCCGTCAAACTCTTCACGCAGTACCATATCACCCATTTCAACTTCATCTACCTCCTATTCCATTTACATAATATTGTCCTCAAGAACATCGCCCTTGTATAAACCCTCTGTATATTCTTTCCACCTTCCTGCTCTCCCGTCTTTGCTGAGAGCTAGGTTTTCCTCTGTGCTCTTGATATTAGAGATCAGAATATAGTCTTCAAATTAGTCAGGATGTTGGGAGTAACTGAAACTCTAGGTGAGAGACAGAGGTTAGAATATAATCTTCTGTTTAGTCAGGATGTTGGGAGTAGCTGATACTCTTGCATGAATAGAATGGCATAGGATAGGATTTCGTAGAGGCGCATCAAACCAGTACAAAATTGATGACCACAGAAAAATTCTATATTCATTTATTCCGGCAGTTATAAGAGCGGTAATACAGTATAGTCCCAGTGGATACTAGTCATATCAAAGTTTCTGCAGTTAATTTTGTATTCTTTAGTTGTGTAATTCTATGAGACGTTTTCAGGAAAAACGACATTCTGTTGAAAGAGCTCAGTGGACGACGTATTGTAAAGTTCCTTTTATTTCACGGACTGTCACATTCCATGACTCTGTCGTCAGCTCATTTAGCCTCCTTTGGCCTTCTTCAGTCCCTACATCAAGAACAGAAGGGTATACGAATATATCAAAACGCGTACTTTTTGCCATTTTACCAGTTGTAACTGAGAGATATGTAAAATGACACAGTAATATGTGAGGCTCTGTCCTCTTAGTCGTGGACACGACTTTGTGAACAGACTTTCAGTACTTGCGTTGTGGAACTAATATGAAAAATTAGAGATTTTGTAGCTGATACCATGTGAGATTTGCTATTCCTATTCTTTGAGCTAGACGTACGCCTGCCCTACGCACAAAATCTTTGGTGTTGGGAACAATGAAATATAGCTAAATTATAATGAAAATTCTAACGTTTATTCGTTGAACATTGATGTCCCAATACAATATAATCTCTTGATTAATAGCATGTTGGACGAGGAATTCAATATAGCAGCGATACTGTGTGCCACGTTTTCCACTCTTTACTGGTAGGATTCCGGAGGCATGTGGCACCAAATGTCTGCGTGTAGGTCATGTGATTCCTGCGAATTACCGGCAGAGTTTTTGTCCATGGGAACAGGCGCCTGATAGCGTCCAAGAGATGTTCCACCGAGTTCACATCAGTCGAGTTCACATCAGACGAATCTGGCGGCAAAGACACTAACATAAGTCCACTAACCTGCTCCTTATACAACTGTATCAATACTTTGGTCTTGTAAGATGGAGAGTTATCCTCCCATCGTCGCTAGGGAAGGCATCACGCGTGATGTGATACAGGTGCTCTGCAGCAATGTTAAAACAGTCCTACAGTTATCACGATGCCTTCTGTCACTACCACAGCTCCCATACAGCCATGGTTAAGTGCCCTCGTCTGCGTCTGTACCGTAGTACATGTAATATACAACCATTTGCTTGGCTAACAGCGTATCTGAAAGCCACCTCTGATCTGGTGCAAAAAGAAAAGTTTTTCACCGATCGCACGACAAGTTTCCATTCTCCCATGACCCATTCTCCATGATCTCATCAATCTGCAACCGTAACTAACGATGTCGTTGTGTCAGAATGAGAACACGGATGGACTGCCTGCTGTGGAGCTCGAAAATGTGCAGTGAAGGGTGTGCTCCGAAACCCTTGTTCCTTCACCACCAATGTACTACATCGTCAGATACATCACTTACCACCGTGTATGCTGCTTTCTAGAGCAGAAAAATCCCCAAATCCTCGATCAATGATGAGAGAGGCCGAGACACTTATTATCACTTATCTGCTAGTTTCCCACCCTTGAACCATTTTCCATAAGTGCTAAAAGCAGTATCATTTTGACAGCGGACCAACATCACTGTTTCCGAGATGCTCGTTCCCAGGTCGCAAGAACATAAAAATCTGACCTCTGTTAAAATCGCCTACTTTACTGGAATTTCCAGTTTGCTAGCGGTGTAGTTACTAGAAAGGCACCCCATTCGTTTCTGCTCCCCTAAAGCACCCTCCTTACCTCCGACAGGGCAGCGGTTTTAACCTTTCATCTGTGTATGAGTATAAATATAGAATGCATATCAATAAGAGAATGGAAATACATTTAAAGTAGTGTAAGTCTTTGGTTTCATAAAATATACTTTGTAGCAAAATAACAAAATGGAAGTTATTAGTAATAAAAGGAAAACGTGGGAGATCCTTTCCTTATGCACATTTAAAACTACCGATAGTGCTGCACATTGTAACCTCCCCACAAAAATATGAAAATGAACCAAGTGTAACCTCCCTACAGAAATATTAATTAAATAAATTTTTTTTAAATATTGTAACCTCTGAACAAAATTAGTTCCCATTTATAACCTCAGTGCAGAAATGCATTCACATTCAATGTACCCATAAAATTCTTTTCTCATTTAATGTTAAGTTCGAAATAGAAAAATTCCGAAACCCAAAATAATAAAAAATTCAGTAACCTGGTAAATTTTGTGATGACAGCAGCGCTGCGCCACGGCCCTTTACTCTGAATAAAAAAAGCAAAAATTCTTACCTCAATAAAAACTGTGAATATATCTGCTCTTACCTAAAATTTTTCGGCACAGCTTCGTGCAATGCTGGCCGATATTTTTTTGTAATTCTTGAAGGGAATGATCATGCATTGGATATATTCTTTAAATTGAAATGAATGCTTTTTTTTAAAAAAAATTACTTTATATTATAAAATTACTATTGGGGAATTTTTTTAAAGAAATTGGATGACAGTTAACATACATTACTAGATATGCGCAAGGCCGTTTCTTTACCTTCTACAATAATACTCATCCTCCAGAGTCCCGACCAGAGCAGACTGCAGACAAGCGCAGACACGCACCGACTACTGCCGACTCACGCAGACTACTCAAGACTACTACATACTCACGCAGACTACTCAAGACTACTGCATACTTCTCTCTGGTCAGAGACTCTCCTAAGTCTTGCCTATTGCAGGCAGCGCATACATCGCATACCTCTTACATAACCCTCCACTTGGGGGGGCAAAAATTTGGCAGCGATGGTGAGTCAATTGGACTTCCCATGAGCAACAAATTTTTCCTAATTAACTAAGTTTACAATCACAGAATATATACATATATAGAAGTGCAGAACATATAATAAAATATAGTACACATGCACTGAGTACAGAACATATCAAGCAAAGACAAAATGTGTACACAATGAGTACAAAACATATTAACAAATGGCAAAAGTGCACACGCACTGCAGTACAGAACATATCAGCAAATCACAAAATGTATACGCAATGAACACAAATCATATTTACAAATGACAAAAGTGCACACGCACTGTAGTACATACGTAATGAATACAAATCATATTAACAAATGACAAAGGTGCACACGCACTATAGTAGCGAACATATCAGGAAATCACAAAATGTATAAGCAATGAGTACAAATCATATTAACAAATGGCATAAAGTGCACACGCACTGTAGTTCAGAACATATCAGGAAATCACTAAGTATACGGAAAGAGTACAAATCATATTAACAGATGACATAAAGTGCACACGTACTGTAGTTCAGAACATATCAGGATATCACAAAGTATACGGAATGAGTACAAATCATATTAACAGATGACATAAAGTGCACACGCACTGTAAAAGTCTGAAACATTTTTATAACAAATAAACATATCAAGGACTGAAATAAAGTGCACACGCACTGTATAAGTCTTTAGCATTTTTACATAACATATCATAGAGTGAAATAAAGTGCACACGCACTGTATTAGTCTTTAGCATTTTTACATAACATATCATGGAGTGAAATAAAGTGCACACGTACTGTATTAGTCTTTAGCATTTTTACATAACATATCATAGAGTGAAATAAAGTGCACACGCACTGTAAAATTCTTTAGTATATTTACATAACATATCATGGATTGAAATAAAGTGCACACACACTGTAGAAGTCTTTAGCCTATTTAGGACAACTGATGTTGTTAACAAATGAAATGAAGTGCACAGGCACTGTACATGTCTTTATCATTTTACAAGAACTAGGAAAGGAATGGGAATGATTGCGTCATGGTTGTAGCACATTAGGTTGCACGCAGCTGCACTGAAAGTCCATATCTTTCTACAGAAGCACAACACCAAGTGAGACAATCTGAAGTTCTTTTCCCTGAAGTATTAATCAGTGTAGCCAAGACACTGAAATGTCGTAGTAATATTCCATGTTATCATTTTGGTAGTACTTTAGGTACACCAGAGAGTGGGACCATAATAACATCTCCGTTGCTCAAGGCGATGGACAGTATGTCGTGTCAACACCACGTTCTTGTAAGGTACACCAACGTAGAATTAGTGCAAAAACCAAATATAGTGTTCCATGAGCATGAGGATAGAAATGACAAACGGATTTTGCAGTAATTTCTGGTAATTAGGTCAGAAGGTGAAGGACATTAAATCTTATGCCAGTTATCACTGATAATTACACTAGTCGATTAACTGATTTTTAAGTAATTCAAGGCACTCATTGCCCAGTTACTGAACATTTCTGTACCATGTATGAAGTATTACAGAATAATGTTCTAAATTATCTGTTTACAGAGAACAGTGACACTCATTGGCCAGTTACAAATCATCAGAAGTCATCATTCAAAACAGGAGCTAATTCATATATAGCATGAAAGTGACAATATAAATTTAAAGTATAAGAAACAGTGGCATTCGTTGGTCAGCAAGTATTAATTATTACAAAACATTTTTCATCCTTCAAGTGACATCTGATATATTTAAAAATTATTATTCGCACTCTTTGGCCAGTTACTTAAAAATAATTATTGGCACTCATTGGCCAGTTACAAAGTATTCGTATAGTTTTACAAAACATTATTCAGTATTATTCAGAAGTCATCATTCTAAACATGAGTTAATTATTGGAATAGCATTAATGCATAAGTCATCATTCAGTATTACTCAGAACTCATCATTCAAGTGACACAGGAAATATTTAACATGTAACACACTGTAACTATTACTCAAGGTCTGTGATTAGAAAAACATCATTCAGTATTACTCAGAACTCTCTTAAACTGGTAGCATTATTTAAGACTGTTAATTTTTTTGATTTTTTTATACTAACAATGCATTGCGTTGGGATCGATAATTAATTGCTGGGACATAACAATATTGGCATTTGACTTATTGCTGGAAATAAGGATTAATAACGTCATTCGTCATGAGTCAGCTGTAGCAAGGTTATGAAACAAAGGTAGTATATGTGATCACATTTATAAACGATAGACGCAACTGGGTAAAAATAAATGCAAGTACTACAACAGATTTAATGACCAACTGCTTATAGCACATTAATTTCACTAATAGCTTCTGGAAAAATACGAAATGAATTATTAAGCTGAAAGAAGAAACGCATATTATGCTGAAAAGTAGTGAACTTCGAATTAACAGGTAATGAAATGTGTATTAAATATATATGTCCTCTAGCTGTCCTTTCCAAAACCTTCAGTCATCATACCATGCGATATAAGACATACTGTCAAAACGAACTGCAACAAATACCTAAATAACTACATAGCATTTCTTAACTAACAGTAAATATATAAACTTCATCATTATTTTCATCTGCAAAGAAAAACTTCATTATTATTACTATCATCACCTGCAAAGAAAAACTTCATTATCCATATCATCATAATTCCATTATTATCATCACCTGTAAAGAAAAACTTCATTATCCATATCACTATATTCTTCATCATTATTCATCACCATTCATTATCATCTGCAAAAAAGTCACTTCATTATTCATTATACAACTATTCATAGTATAGAGTTCCTTATTTCTAGCATATTTCATCACTAAAACTAAGATGTGTAGTTCTGTCTGACAGCCTGCATCAGTCGCCTCGGATTCTGAAAGAAAAAATTAGTTAAGACTGCTATCATATGATGTGTGTAGTATATTCCTTCCAATGCTTGTTAATTCTGATCCATTTACTCTTCGTGACGAGCTAATTCATCTTCTTTCGTTCATTTCGAATGTGAAATTCCCGTAATATATTTCTTTTATACGTTATTTCTTTCTGAAAATGATAAACAATGATTAATGTCTTGCATTTAAATCATATACCCATTAAATAAAAGCTGGTTTCTAGTGATATAATTGAGCATACAGCATAGCATGACAGAAAACGTAATATGTCAAAAACATAGACAGTGTACAGGTGCTAAAATGTACACAATGTATCACAATGCAGCAGCAAAAAAAAAAAAAAAAAAAAAAAAAATTGTCACGATGTTGAGATATCATAAGGCAAATGTCAAAGTCAACTGGTGTTTGTTATATCTTAAATATTTCATAGTGCATAGAAACAAAACAGGAAAACAATCATACATACATGAAAATGGAAAATGTACACAGTCTGATGTGTAACGACAAGAAAAGCGACCTGCTAACCTTACCTTGCCGGGCACTTGCCAAGAAAAAATACGATAATCATCAGTAAGTAATCACATAAATATAATTGCATAAGTGGTCATAAAATGTGTAAGTTCATCTGGAAAAATATGCACGGTCTGAGGTGTAACGACAAGAAGAGCGATCTGCTAACCTTACATTGCTGGGCACTTGCCAAGAAACAATACGATAATCATCAGTAAGTGTTCATGTAAATATAATTGCATAAGTGGTCATAAAAAATTAGAAAATGGCATTACAGTGTGATAAATCATAAAGTATGTTCATTCAATAAAGGGTTTGATGTTGGAGATATGATGATTCCCTTTGGTTTTTCTTGTTCTCAAAGTTTCGACGTGTACTACATTGAGGTGAGGAATGCTGCGAGTTCGATATGGACCTGCGTATAGAAGCTCAAATTTACTACATCCACTTTTTCCTTTGTTAGATAAATAATGTGTGCGTACTAATATCTTCTGTCCAATATGAAAATCACGGCGTGTACAAACCTGTTTTTGCTGTCTTCTCCGGCGCTCTGCAGCACGTTTGATGTTGTTCAGCGCAATGTCAATTATTTCATGGTGTCGTAGTCGACGAGATGTAGGAAAGGTTACTAATTCTTTAATTTTGTTAGGTGGTTCAATATTTTTCAGTATAACAGACGGAGATAGCATAGTAGATTCATTTGGTATAGAATTAATTACATCCTGGAATGAGGGTATGTGTGTGTCTCAATCAATATGTTTTTTATGGCGGTATATTCTGCACAGTTTACCAATTTCTTTCATTAATCGTTCACAAGGGTTTGAAGAAGCATGGTACCTGGATATATAGATCGGAGAAATGTTTGTAGCTCGTAACATACGTGTCCATATAGCAGATCGAAACTGTGGTCCATTGTCGGAAATTACTTTGAACACATGCCCTACATGAAATAGAAAATGTTTTACAAATGCTTTCGAAACAGTTTTAGCAGTAGCTTTGCGTAACGGAGTGAAGGTAACAAATTTTGAAGTGAGTTCAACAGCGACAAAGATGTAGCAAAAACCTCTATTAGTTCTGGGAATCGGACCAAAAGTGTCTACGGCGGCCATGTGCCTCAATTTAACAGGTACAGTGGGATGTAATGGAGGTATATGTGAAGTCGTATCTGACTTAGCTTTCTGGCAGATTTTACATGACGTTAAAACTCGTCGAATACGTTTCTCCATGTTGGTAAAATAACAGTTCTGTCTAACTATAAGAAAACATTTTCTGGCTCCGTAATGTGCGTAACTTAAATGAGTATATCAGATTAATTTGTTAGCAAGCTCGTCAGGAATGCATAATATCCAATTGTTGCTGTCAGGGTGAGAGCGGCGAAACAGAATGTCATGGCGAACAGTGTAATGGTTTCTAATGGTAACATTATTCCTATCTTGCCAAAGGTGTTTAATTTCTCTCCACTCGTTGTCTTTACTCTGCTCTTGTGCTACGCCTTGTAATGACGACGAAATGAAATTCTCAAATGCAACTTGTTGAATGTACATGACGCTGATATTTGCTTTGCAGAAGTTGGTTGCGATGTCTTGCTGATTGTGGCTGAGAGAATGGGATAGTGCGTCTGCTACAATATTTTGTGTACCGGGAATGTGAACAATTGTAAAATTAAATTCCTGTAAATAAAGTTTCCATCTACTTAACCTGTCGTGTGTAAATTTAGCGGAAAGTAAAAACTGTATCGCTCTATGACATGCGTAAACGGTAGTGTGTCTTCCATAAAGAAAATGCCGAAATCTCGTAAATGCCCATACAACACATAATGTTTCAAGTTCGGTAACAGAATAATTGCGTTCAGCAGGTGACAGAATGCGACTCGCAAAGGCGATGTTTTTAATTACTGTAGTGCCATCTTCTTTAATTTCCTGGAAAATGTGTACGCCTAAAGCGGTGTTAGAACTGTCGGTGGCAATGGAAAAATTTCTAGTAAGATCTGGGTGCGATAAAAGTGGTGCATTCAACAAAGCATGTTTCTGATTGACTAATTCAGACTATTGGTTTTTCATGTAAAAGTATGTCTCAGATGTCGTCGAAAGTAATAACATTTTTGTGTACAAGATTCTCTGTGTCAAACGTATTGCTTGCGTTACTGGAAGATGCAACCTGTACTGTATCTAGTAAAATTCTATCCGACGTGCTATTATTTTCGGGAGGATGCTGTGGCATTTCAACTATTTGTACTGTTCTGTTATTTCTTCCTGACGTATTACGTTCGGGATGATATCTACTGTCTGGTTCATTCATGATAATATGTTGTTGCGGATGATTTTGCTGCTGGTAAGACCGACTGTTATTAAATGTACGCTGAAAATTGTGCTCATTACTATTACCTCTCTCATGATAGTCATTTCGATACGGTGCATTGCGATATGAATTGAAATAGTGTGTTTTCTGTATGTACTGATTTCCTTGTTGCTGTGCATTACTATTTGTTGAGGCCGACGCTATACGCGTAGGCGGCGAAACATTAAAGCTTGGTTGACCTTGCAGACTGCATTGTTGGTTAGGTATGCTAACCGGCTGGCTTTGATGCTGTTGCGGTGAAAAACCTCTATTGTTACCAAAATGCGTTCGCTGTTGCTGATAATTTTACACATACTGATGATTAAATTTTTGTCTGTTATTAAAGATCTCGTGGTTGTCATTTCCAGAGCGTCTAATGAAAACTGTCACTTTCGGTAAAACGTCTCGTATCAGGTTTTCTTTACTCATTCATAATTATAGATAGATCGATAGTTAAAGAGCTGTTTTAATAGATATAAAGGATAGTAGAAGAGAAGGCAGCAGTGCAGAAAACTAAAGATGAAACAGCACTACTACGGCTCGGGGCCCTGTGCACGCTACGGCACATATTCATTAAAGCGTAATGAATCCCCTGAGGTTAATTACGCGCTGCAAATAAATTTTAGCTTTCCTGTTACAGGCAATGCCGGGGAAAATTCAAAAGCAAATTGCTGTATCGATGCTAATTCTAGTTTCTGCGTTACAGGCCAAGCTGGTGAAAGTACAAAAATAAATCGACGTATCCAGTTCAAAGCGTGTACCTGTGCTCTGTCATTTTTAAATACCTTAGATTTTCTTACGGATAAAAATTGCTCATAATCAACGTTATCGTCTCTGAATGTGTGAACGGGTTCAGGATTGCATGAGAATCTGTTTGTCTGTGTCACTTCGTATTCTAAGTCACGTAGTTTCTGTAAATTACCTATATTATACCGGCTGTGTGAGTGTGACAAACGTTCGGAAAGTGGCGTATGCTGTGAAGTGTTATTGACTGAAACATTTTTTAACTCTGTCACTTCTTGCTGTAGAGTAGACAATTTTCTACGTAATGTATTATTGGACAAATCTATCTCACTGATCGTCTGCTGTAAATTTTGGAATTCAGGTGTTTGATTAAACGAAATCCGTGAAGTATCGTCTGATTTGCTGACATTATTACTTTCAATAACGTCAATACGACTGGCCAGTGCATCATATTTTTCAGTTAGTATTTTTACCTGATCATCGTTTTTAGTGTCACAAGCATTAATTTGTTTTTGTATTTTACGTGTGGTTTCGTTCAATTATTTAACGTCTGCTTTGATGGCATCGGGATCCTGTATTAATTATAATTGTTCAAGTCTGTCGGTCAGTGACTGAAAGTCTACTGTGTGTGTATCTGTTTTTGATTTAAGATCGGAAATTTCATCACGCAATTCGGTGTTCAACTGTTTGATAGTATTAATTTCGTCTGATACGGTAGCAATATTGTTATCTACGTATGTTTTTGCTTTCGTAAACAATTTACGTTTATCTTCCTGTCTCTGTGCGGTGATTGTTTCCATAACTTGTCGTTTTACTTTATTTAGTTCCTGTATGAATTTACGGTAACGCGTTTCACTGTTCTGTAGGTGGTGATTAAAACGTTCGTCAATTTGACTGTTCTGTTGGTCAAATTTCGCGTCTACTTTTTCATCCAGTGTGCGCGAAAGTTCTGCTAACATTAATTTTAACTCGTCGCGTAACTGTGTTGCGTTTTCAGAGCATTGTTTACCGACTGCACTAATTTCGTCTCTAAGTAACTTAATTGTAGCTCCATGTCTATTATTTAATTCTTGTGCCACAGATCCAATTTCTTCACTACTTTTTCTAGCACAAGCCTTAATTTCCTCACGTAATTGTTCCTTAGTATCATGACACTGCGCGGCAACGGCTGTAATATGTTCACTAAGCTGTTTGGAATTGTTATCTAGTTTCCCATTAAGTTGTTGTTTGAGATTTTCGTTATTTTCATTAAGTTGTTGTTTGAGATTTTCACTAAGTTGTTTGTGATTGTTGTCTTGTCTTTCATTGTGTTGTTTGGAATTTTCGTTCTGTTGTAGCAATATTGCCATAATTTGATCCAAGCCAATATTACCTACTCTATTCTCTGTGCTGTTTGATGGCGTACATGCAATTTTCACGTTTTGTGTAACCATTTGGTTATTACGTGATTCTCGAAAAGGTTTCCCAATCGGATGTGCACTGTTGATCACTAAATTGGAATCAAATAAATCTGACGTACTTTGAGTACATTGTTCATTTTCGTTAGAAAAATTTACTTGTTCATTACGTAAATTTTGCAAACCGGGTGTGTTAAACTGGGCAGCGTTCATTGTAACAGAACGTCCCGCATCATCAATTGTCGTTCAATTAACAGACGACACAATTGAATTTGTTTG
The DNA here is from genome assembly GCF_021461385.2 of Schistocerca piceifrons. Classification (NCBI taxonomy): domain Eukaryota; kingdom Metazoa; phylum Arthropoda; class Insecta; order Orthoptera; family Acrididae; genus Schistocerca; species Schistocerca piceifrons. The sequence continues at coordinate 627,641,422 of NC_060140.1, forward strand.
CTCATCACTAGGATGAAAATCATTACTAGTGGTCAGTACGCACTGATTGTCTGTAAATGGAGGATTGTCATCATTACACTGCGTGTCGCAAGTACTATCAGTCAAATTATTTGAGTCGGCTGTTTCACTCATTACACATCGCGATGTACTGTTAACAGTTTCTTGTGGCATTTTTCACAAATCAAAAGTAAGCACAAAAGAAACAAGGACAATACAAAAATGCAACAAACACAATTACAACTAAGAGCAACAAATTGCCGATGATCTGTGAAAGAAAGAGTGACAAATTAGTAAATGCGTTGCGCCAGATGCAAACTACATTTAAGTAAACAAGAGCAGATATATGACTACTTCTCAGAAGATTCACAAAGAAATACGATCCTGGCCGGATGTCGCCAAGTGTAACCTCCCCACAAAAATATGAAAATGAAACAAGTGTAACCTCCATACAAAAATATTAATTATATCATTTTTTTTAAATATTGTAACCTCTGAACAAAATTAGTTCCCATTTATAATCTCAGTGCGGAAATGCATTCACATTCAATGTACCCACAAAATTCTTTTCTCATTTAATGTTAAGTTCGAAATAGAAAAATTCCGAAACCCAAAATAATAAAAAATTCAGTAACCTGGTAAATTTTGTGATGACAGCAGCGCTGCGCCACGGCCCTGTACTCTGAATAAAAAAACCAAAAATTCTTACCTCAATAAAAACTGCGAATATATCTGCCCTTACCTAAAATTTTTCGGCACAGCTTCGTGCAATACTGGCCGATATTTTTTTGTAATTCTTGAAGGGATTGATCATGCATTGGATATATTCTTTAAATTGAAATGAATGCTTTTTTAAAAAAAATTACTTTGTATTATAAAATTACTATTGGGGCAATTTTTTCAAGAAATTGGATGACAGTTAACATACATTACTAGATATGCGCAAGGCTGCTTCTTTACCTTCTACAATAACCGACTACTGCCGACTCACGCAGACTACTCAAGACTACTGCATACTGCTCTGTGGTCAGATACTCTCCTAAGTCTTGCCTACTGCAGGCAGCGCATACATCGCATACCTCTTACAAGATCTAGTTGGGAGATGTCTGTACTGCTGACTATAAGCTTAGTATGGGTGCTCTTTAAATCTTAAGTGAAAGGCCCTGCCTCTCTTCCCTATGCAGCTTTTATCGCAGTCCCGAAATATTAGTTTGTTGAGCCCCTATTTTCCCATTTATAATTCTCACATGGCAAGCTCTGATAAGCTTATGTATACAAATTCTGTAATACCTGATGCATTGACGGCAATTCTCACACTTTTTTCAAAATGTGTGCACTTTTCTCCGATGTTTAAGCTATATACTTCATGTTGGCGGACTTGCTCGCATCGAATATAGGCTACACGTATAGTGCTTTTCGCGTCTTTATACAAGGGTCGCCATCTTACTGGGAGGAAGTGTTTCCCGATTCGGCACCACTCTATTGGTCGACGTCGGAGCTAACGCCGTGATGCATCAGTACCCTCCCATCATACACGTACTTAACACATAACGTACACTTCCTGCTGAGAGCAACGCTCGTTCTGCCAGATAGATGGAAGTCGAAATATATGATTGTTGTGTGCGTGTGCGGATGTAAGCCTTCGTGACACTTCGCTCTAAGCTTCAGGCTGTGATGACTTCGGTTACACAGCTTGAGGCTGCAATGGATAAGCACCACACTTGTTAGCCGGCCGTGGGGATACAACGGACGTCCAGCACGTCCGATTCCTCTGATCGGTCCTCACCAGTGACCAGTCCAGTTACTGCTCGCACTGAGACTGACCCTGCACTCGTGGTCGAGTGGGAGGTCGCCCTGGGGTGTAGCAGGCGCCGGAAGACTTCCCAGTCGGCAGCATGTAAGGCGAACACGGTTTGTCTGACAAACAGGTTCTAGGTCCTGTATGTGGCTGACACTGTCGCTGAGCCAAATGCTGTCGCCCGTCCTGTTTCAGAGGAAACCTCTCAGCCTGCAAGATCTGGACAATCACAGAGGGTGGGATTATTCATAGTTGGGAGCTCCAACGTTAGGCGCTTTATGGGGCCCCTTACGCACATGGCTGCCAATAAGGGAAAGAAAAGCAATGTGCACTCCGTGTGCATACCGGGTGGAGTCATTCCAGATGTGGAACAGGTCCTCCGGGATGCCACGAAGAGCACAGGGTGTAGCCAACTGCAGGTGGTTTCTCACGTCGGTACGAATGATGTGTGTCACTTTGGATCAAAAGAGATTCTCTGGCTTCTAGCGGCTAACAGAAGTTATAACGGCTGCCAGTCTCGCTCAAGAGGTGAAAGAAGATGTGACCATTTGCAGCATAGCCTAGAGGACCGATTGCGGACCTCTGGTACAGAGCCTAGTGGAGAGTCTGAATCAGTGGCTCAGACGGTTCTGCGACCGTGTATGCTGCAGAATCCTCGACTTGCGCTAACAGGTGGTTGGGTTTCGCGTTTCACTACACACATGAGGCGGCTACACGGGTAGCAGGGGCTGTGTGGCGTGGACTGGGCGCTTTTTGGTTAGAGGGTCTCGGGAAAACACAAGAAGGGCTTCAGTCACAAAGGGGGCAGGCCGAACACAGGAGGAACGAAGGTACAGGAACCATCAGTATAACAGTTGCAAATTGTCGTAGCTGTGTTGGGAAAGTACATGAGCTCCAAATGCTAATAAAAAGCACTGATGCTCAAATCGTTATAGGCATTGAAAGCAGGCTAAAGCCGTAGATAAGCTCAGCCGTCATTTTTACGAAGAACGTAACAGTGTACCGAAACGATAGGCTACACACGGTTGGCGGTGGCGGGTTTATTGCTGTTAGAAGTAGTTTCTCTTGCCGCGAGATTGAAGTAGATAGATCCTGTGAGTTAGTATGGGCAGAGTTCATTGCTGGCAACCGAATTAAAATAATAATTGGATCCCTTTACAGATCTCCCAGTTCAGATGATACAGATGCTGCAAGGTTCAAAGAAACGAACACAGGGTTGTCGTACCGAAATTGAATACTGTAACTACCAAATCTTCCAAAAATAGACGAAAAATATACTTATTCAAAACAGTAGATAAAAACACTTGACGCCATCCTGAGAGACAATTTCCCCTCCTTCCAAATTAATTATATGTATAAGTGTTGAGCAGCTGAAGCTTGAATTCAAAGAAATAGTATCGGCAGGAATTGATACATTTGTACCAAATAAATTAACAAACGACGGAGCCGATCCTCCTTGGTACACAATACGGTTCAGAACGCTATTGCAGAAACAACGCAACAAACATGCAAAACATAAACAGACCCAAAATTCACTACAATTGAGACCTTTTACAGAAGCTCGAAATTTAGCGCGGACTTCAATGCGAGATGCTTGTAACTTTTTCCCCAACGAAACTTTGCCTCGAAACCTGGCAGAAAATCTAAAGAGATTCCGGTCGTATGTGAAATATACTCCTGGAAATGGAAGAAAGAACACATTGACACCGGTGTGTCAGATCCACCATACTTGCTCCGGACACTGCGAGAGGGCTGTACAAGCAATGATCACACGCACGGCACAGCGGACACACCAGGAACCGCGGTGTTGGCCGTGGAATGGCGCTAGTTTCGCAGCATTTGTGCACCGCCGCCGTCAGTGTCAGCCAGTTTGCCGTGGCGTACGGAGCTCCATCGCAGTCTTTAACACTGGTAGCATGCCGCGACAGCGTGGACGTGAACCGTATGTGCAGTTGACGGACTTTGAGCGAGGGCGTATAGTGGGCATGCGGGAGGCCGGGTGGACGTACCGCCGAATTGCTCAACACGTGGGGCGTGAGGTCTCCACAGTACATCGATGTTGTCGCCAGTGGTCGGCGGAAGGTGCACGTGCCCGTCGACCTGGGACCGGACCGCAGCGACGCACGGATGCACGCCAAGACCGTAGGATCCTACGCAGTGCCGTAGGGGACCGCACCGCCACTTCCCAGCAAATTAGGGACACTGTTGCTCCTGGGGTATCGGGGAGGACCATTCGCAACCGTCTCCATGAAGCTGGGCTACGGTCCCGCACACCGTTAGGCCGTCTTCCGCTCACGCCCCAACATCGTGCAGCCCGCCTCCAGTGGTGTCGCGACAGGCGTGAATGGAGGGACGAATGGAGACGTGTCGTCTTCAGCGATGAGAGTCGCTTCTGCCTTGGTGTCAGTGATGGTCGTATGCGTGTTTGGCGCCGTGCAGGTGAGCGCCACAATCAGGACTGCATACGACCGAGGCACACAGGGCCAACACCCGGCATCATGGTGTGGGGACCGATCTCCTACACTGGCCGTACACCACTGGTGATCATCGAGGGGACACTGAATAGTGCACAGTACATCCAAACCGTCATCGAACCCATTGTTCGACCATTCCTAGACCGGCAAGGGAACTTGCTGTTCCAACAGGACAATGCACGTCCGCATGTATCCCGTGCCACCCAACGTGCTCTAGAAGGTGTAAGTCAACTGTCGCCTGATAAACAAAGTAAGAGCCTACGGAATATCAGACCAGCTGTGTGGCTGGATTGAAGAGTTTTTAGCAAACAGAACACAGCATGTTGTTATCAATGGAGAGACGTCTACAGACGTTAAAGTAACCTCTGGCGTGCCACAGGGGAGTGTTATGGGACCATTGCTTTTCACAATATATATAAATGACTTAGTAGATAGTGTCGGAAGTTCCATGCGGCTTTTCGCGGATGATGCTGTAGTATACAGAGAAGTTGCTGCATTAGAAAATTGTAGCGAAACACAGGAAGATCTGCAGCGGATAGGCACTTGGTGCAGGGAGTGGCAATTGACCCTTAACATAGACAAATGTAATGTATTGCGAATACATAGAAAGAAGGATCCTTTATTGTATGATTATATGATAGCGGAACAAACACTGGTAGCAGTTACTTCTGTAAAATATCTGGGAGTATGCGTACGGAACGATTTGAAGTGGAACGATCATATAAAATTAATTGTTGGTAAGGCGGGTACCAGGTTGAGATTCATTGGGAGAGTGCTTAGAAAATGTAGTCCATCAACAAAGGAGGTGGCTTACAAAACACTCGTTCGACCTATACTTGAGTATTGCTCATCAGTGTGGGATCCGTACCAGGTCGGGTTGACGGAAGAGATAGAGAAGATCCAAAGAAGAGCGGCGCGTTTCGTCACTGGGTTATTTGGTAACCGTGATAGCGTTACGGAGATGTTTAATAAACTCAAGTGGCAGACTCTGCAAGAGAGGCGCTCTGCATCGCGGTGTAGCTTGCTCGCCAGGTTTCGAGAGGGTGCGTTTCTGGATGAGGTATCGAATATATTGCTTCCCCCTACTTATACTTCCCGAGGAGATCACGAATGTAAAATTAGAGAGATTAGAGCGCGCACGGAGGCTTTCAGACAGTCGTTCTTCCCGCGAACCATACGCGACTGGAACAGGAAAGGGAGGTAATGACAGTGGCACGTAAAGTGCCCTCCGCCACACACCGTTGGGTGGCTTGCGGAGTATCAATGTAGATGTAGATGTAGATGAACTACCCTGGCCAGCAAGATCTCCGGATCTGTGCCCCATTGAGCATGTTTGGGACTGGATAAAGCGTCGTCTCACGCGGTCTGCACGTCCAGCACGAACGCTGGTCCAACTGAGGCGCCAGGTGGAAATGGCAAGGCAAGCCGTTCCACAGGACTACATCCAGCATCTCTACGATCGTCTCCATGGGAGAATAGCAGCCTGCATTGCTGCGAAAGGCGGATATACACTGTACTAGTGCCGACATTGTGCATGCTCTGTTGCCTGTGTCTATGTGCCTGTGGTTCTGTCAGTGTGATCATGTGATGTATCTGACCCCAGGAATGTGTCAATAAAGTTTCCCCTTCCTGGGACAATGAATTCACGGTGTTCTTATTTCAATTACCAGGAGTGTATGTAAGCAGCAAGAAACAATCAATGCCTTCTCATCGTGATAGCAATGGAAATACTATCGGCGACAGTGCTGCCAAAGCGGAGTAACTAACCACAGCCTTCCGAAATGCCTTCGCACAAGAAGACGAAGTAAATATTCCAGAATTCGAATCGAGAACAGCTGCCAACATGAGTAACATAGAAGTTAAAATCCTCGGAGTAGTGAAGCAACTCAAATCACTTAATGAAACAAGTCTTCTGGTCCAGACTGTATACCATTTAGGTTCCTTTCGGAGTATGCTCATGCATTAACTCCATACTTAACAATCATATACAACCGTTCGCTCGAAGAGAGATCCGTACGCAAAGACTGGAAAGTTGCACAGGTCACACCGATATTCAAAAAAGATAGCAGGAGTATCCAACTAATTACAGGACCATATCATTAACGTCGATATCCAGCAGGATTTTGTAACGTATATTGTGTTTGAACATTATGAATTGCCTCGATGAAAACGGTCTGTTGAGGCACTGTTAACATGGGTTGAGAAAATGTTGTTCTTGTGAAACACAACTATCTCTTAATTCGCATGAAGTGTTGAGTGCTATTGAGAAGTGTTTTCAGGTCGATACCGTTCTTATGGATTTCCCGAATGCTTTTGACACTGTACCTCAAAAGCGGCTTGTAGTGAAATTGCGTGCTTATGGAATATCGTCTCAGTTATGTGACTGTACTTGTGATTTACTGTCGTTCATAGTAAATGACGGAAGGTCGTCGGTTAAAACAGAAGTGACATGATAGAGTTATAGGCCCTTTGGTGTTCCTTTTCTATAAAAAAAATGGCTCTGAGCACTATGGAACATCTAAGGTCATCGGGCCCCTAGAACTTAGAACTACTTAAACCTAACAAACTTAAGGACATCACACACATCCATGCCCAAGGCAGGGTTCGAACCTGCGACCGTTGCGATCGCGTGGTTCCAGACTGAAGCGCCTAGAACCACTCGGCCACACTGGCCGGCTCTATAAAAAGATTTAGGAGATAATCTGAGAAGCCGTCTTAGGTTATCTGCAGATGACTCTATCGTTTATCATCTAGTAAACTCATCAGAAGATCAAAACAAATCGCAAAACGATTTAGAAAAGATATCAGAATGCTGTTGAAACTGGAAATTGACTCAAAATAACGGAAAGTAAGAGGTCATCCACACGAGCGCTAAAAGGAATCCGTTAAACTTCGGTTACACGATAAATCAGTCAAATCCAAAGGCCATAATTTCTACTAAATACCTAGGAATTACAACTTAAATTGGAAGGAACACGTAGAAAATGTTGTGGAGAAAGCTAACCAAACACAGCGTTTTATTGGCAGGACACTTAGAAAACGTAGGAGATTGCCTACACTACGTTTGTCCGTCCTCTTATAAAATACTGCTGCGCGGTGATGGATCTTTACGAGATACGACTGACGGAGTACATCGAGAGAGTTCAAGGAAGGGATGCACGTTTTGTATTATCGCGAAATGTGGAAGAGAGTGTCACTGAAATGATACATGATTTTGGTTGGACATCATTAAAAGAAAGGCGGTTTTCATTGCGACATATTCTTCTCACGAAATACCATTCGCCAACTTCCCTCTCCGAACGCGAAAACATTTTGCTGACACCAACCTACACAGGAAGAAACGATCACCACGATAAAATAAGGGAAATTAAAACTCTTATGGAAAGTTATAGGTGTTCGTTCTTTCCGTGCGTTTTACGAGGCTGGAATAATAGAGAATTGTGAAGATGGTGCGATGAACCCTCTGCCAGACGCTTAAATGTGATTTGCTGAGTATCCACGTAGATGTAGATGTAGATGCGAGGTCCTGGCTGTAAGGTGGATAAGGAAGAACAGTGCAGCAAAGTTCTTTGATCTCCTCTCGGGTGCGCAGATTTATGTGAACCCTTTCTTTGTCATGGTGATGGAGAAGTTCGATTGTATTCTTCTGCCAACGAACACCCTGAAGTCGTAACTTCAGTTTCATGAGAGGAGCACAATACGCTTCAGAGTTGACAGTTGCTGCATGAAGAAGGACATCAAACACATTTCCCCCTTCAGAGTTGCAGAAGACCGTCGCTATGGCTTTACCTGGTGATGGGGCGGCTTTCAGTCTCTTCTTCAGAGGACAGGCGGTGAGGTGCCACCCTACACATTGCCGCTTTGTTTCCAGTTCGAAGTGATGAACCCCTTTTTCGTCGCCTGTGACGATGATCAACAAAAATTAGTCACGATTTGCCTCATAAAGCCAACGCAGTTCGCCACAGATGGTTTTCTGTTACGCAGCGAGGAACCCAGCGCGCACACATACCTTTGAGTACCCTAACTGGTGGATGAATGTGTCTGCACTACCAACAGAGTCTTGTAGTTGAGCAGCGAATTGTTTGTGACTCGCCGATCACTGCGAATGAGGGTGTCCCACACATTCCTACATTACAAGAGTTACAGCTGTGCGGGGCATGCATGTGGGTTTGAAGTCAGATGGATTTGCGCGTCCTTGTTGCGATGGTGACAATTGCCTCGTCCAATTACTCACCGTGCTCCTGTCAACTGCCCGGTTTCCGCAGACATTCTGCAAGCGCCTGTGAATACTTGCGATGCTCTCGTTTGGGGGCAAAAGACACCCAGTCTCAGCTCTCTGCTTGGAACGCACCGCGTTATGAAGGATAGGTATAGTGTCGTTAACTATCGAAAATCCATTGAACCACAGGGGCTGAAGTGGAAATATATTCCACAATGTCACAAAACAAATTCCTCTTTTTTCCGACCGAAACTGGCGGAGAAATTATGTACTGACGTCCCCACGTATTAACTCTACGTATCTTTTATATGAAGTACACCATTTCAGTGTAATCACCAACTGTAGTCGCTATTTCTAGTAATATAATTAAATAATCTATGATGTAATGTACTTGGCATTACAGATAAAGTTATCCAAGACTAACTAGAATCAGTATTGTGTCCTGTAAATCCTAAAATGTCACTTATTAACGGTCTAATAATCAAAGCTGGTAAGGTAAACAGATTAGTCATTATACACAAAGTAGAGTCTATTTCCAAGTCGCCCAATTTTATCGCTGAAAATAAAATCACTAAGATGATATCTGATGGTACCAAAAGATTTCCAATAGGTTTTACAGGGACTTCTGAAAAAAATAATTTTTGCATAATAAATATGATAAAAGTTCTACAAAGCTAATGAGTCAATTGACTCCAAGAGTGAGAGCTCAATTTAGCACATTGGACTCGAATTCTGGAGAACGATAAATGCTTATAACACATGTCTGACCATCCTGATTTAAGATTTCCGTAATTTCATCTACATATATATTCCGCAACCGACGGTACGGCACGTGGCGGAGGGTACTCCATACCGTCGCTTGTTATTTCTTTCCTGCTCCACTCACAAATAGAACCCTACTTTGTCACATCTTATCTTCATGGTACTTACTCGAAAAGTATGATGGTCGCAGTAGAATTGCTGCGTAGTCAGCTTCAAATGCCGATTCTCAAAATTTTTTCCGTAGTGTTGCTCAACGAGAATTTCGTCTTCCTTCCAGAGAACTTCATTTCAGTTACCAAAACATTTACAACGCTCACATGTTGGTCGAACCTACCGGTAACAAATCTAGCAGCCTGCCGCCGAGTTGCTTCGATGTCTTCCTTTAATCCGAGTTGTTACGGATCCCAAACACTCTAGAAATACTCAAGAATAGGTGACAGTGTCCTCCTATGTGCCGTTTCCTTTGCAGATGAAACACACTTTTCAATAAGCTGAAGTCTACCATTCGCCCGCCCTACCACTACCCTCACGTGCTCGTTCGACTGCATATCGCTTTGCACCGTTATGGCCAGATGTTTGAGCGATGTGACTGTGTCAGGCTGGACACTACTAACGCTGTTTCCGAGCATTACACGTTTGTTTTTTCTATTCATCACATTTAACTTGTATTTTTCTACGTTTATAGGAAGCTGCCATTTATCATACCAACCAGAAATTTTGTGTAAGTCACCTTGTATTCTCAAGCAGTCCCTCAACTTCAACACGTTATCGTACACCACAGCATCATGGTTGAACAAGCGCAGACTGTTTTTCAACCTGTACGCCAAATTATTTTCGTATATAGAGAACAATAGCAGCCCTGTCACATTTCCATGGGGTACTCCTGACGATATCCTCCTCGCTGAGGACAAAGTACTGAATTCTATAGCTTAAGAAGTCCTGGAGCCACTCTAATCTTTGTGAACCTATTCCCTAAATTATTTAAGGCAAATACGGGGCAGGTTGCTTCGAAAGGGCAAGGCCACTTTCAATCCTTCCGTAATCTGAGCTTGTGCTTCATCTCTAATGACCTTGTTGTCCATGGGGCGTTAAACAATAATCTCTGCATCCTCTAACTTCTAATGGAGAACTAAATTACAAACTCTAAAAGAACATCTGATAGTAAATTCGGTTGACAATATCCAGGCTATTTAATTTCTAAAACAAAAAATCTCTGCTGCTATTTCTTTACATTTTTCACAATAATTACTCAGTAAAAATGTCAAGGAGAAAGTTGTGTCACATACAGCCTCACTATTCCGTGAACTCGATTTGCTTTGTTTGACATTACTAATGTTTACACAAACATTCCCATGAATAAAACTACTGAGGTAACGAAAAATAATTTGTTCACCACAAAACACTATCACATTGACCAACAGTCGAACGTTACTACCGTTGATCTTCATTATAATTACTATTTCCTTAACGATAAAATATAATGCAGAAAGAAGGACTAGTTTGGGCTCTCCACTTGCAGGCACTATTGCCAACATACACTCCTGGAAATTGAAATAAGAACACCGTGAATTCATTGTCCCAGGAAGGGGAAACTTTATTGACATATTCCTGGGGTCAGATACATCACATGATCACACTGACAGAACCACAGGCACATAGACACAGGCAACAGAGCATGCACAATGTCGGTACTAGTACAGTGTATATCCACCTTTCGCAGCAATGCAGGCTGCTATTCTCCCATGGAGACGATCGTAGAGATGCTGGATGTAGTCCTGTGGAACGGCTTGCCATGCCATTTCCACCTGGCGCCTCAGTTGGACCAGCGTTCGTGCTGGACGTGCAGACCGCGTGAGACGACGCTTCATCCAGTCCCAAACATGCTCAATGGGGGACAGATCCGGAGATCTTGCTGGCCAGGGTAGTTGACTTACACCTTCTAGAGCACGTTGGGTGGCACGGGATACATGCGGACGTGCATTGTCCTGTTGGAACAGCAAGTTCCCTTGCCGGTCTAGGAATGGTAGAACGATGGGTTCGATGACGGTTTGGATGTACCGTGCACTATTCAGTGTCCCCTCGACGATCACCAGTGGTGTACGGCCAGTGTAGGAGATCGCTCCCCACACCATGATGCCGGGTGTTGGCCCTGTGGGCCTCGGTCGTATGCAGTCCTGATTGTGGCGCTCACCTGCACGGCGCCAAACACGCATACGACCATCATTGGCACCAAGGCAGAAGCGACTCTCATCGCTGAAGACGACACGTCTCCATTCGTCCCTCCATTCACGCCTGTCGCGACACCACTGGAGGCGGGCTGCAAGATGTTGGAGCGTGAGCGGAAGACGGCCTAACGGTGTGCGGGACCGTAGCCCAGCTTCATGGAGACGGTTGCGAATGGTCCTCGCCGATACCCGAGGAGTAACAGTGTCCCTAATTTGCTGGGAAGTGGCGGTGCGGGCCCCTACGGCACTGCGTAGGATCCTACGGTCTTGGCGTGCATCCGTGCGTCGCTGCGGTCCGGTCCCAGGTCGACGGGCACGTGCACCTTCCGCCGACCACTGGCGACAACATCGATGTACTGTGGAGACCTCACGCCCCACGTGTTGAGCAATTCGGCGGTACGTCCACCCGGCCTCCCGCATGCCCACTGTACGCCCTCGCTCAAAGTCCGTCAACTGCAAATACGGTTCACGTCCACGCTGTCGCGGCATGCTACCAGTGTTAAAGACTGCGATGGAGCTCCGTATGCCACGGCAAACAGGCTGACACTGACGGCGGCGGTGCACAAATGCTGCGCAGCTAGCGCCATTCCACGGCCAACACCGCGGTTCCTGGTGTGTCCGCTGTGCCGTGCGTGTGATCATTGCTTGTACAGCCCTCTCGCAGTGTCCGGAGCAAGTATGGTGGGTCTGACACACCGGTGTCAATGTGTTCTTTTTTCCATTTCCAGGCGTGTATTTATCAATTATCTCGAAAACCAGCAGTTCAGTAAGCTTTTAGAACAGGTACTGAAAACTATTTATCACAAATTATGTGTGGATGACATTCACTTTGTGTCTCTAGGATCTAAGGTTAACATCGATCTGTTAGGTCGAAATATGGACGAAGTTTTTCCCAATATTTGCTTCATAGCTGAAAGTCAACAAAATATGGCCATTAAATTTTTGGTTATCTATGTAACTAACGTCAGTCAAAGTCATTCGTTTCACATTAATTGCAAGGCGGCAATAATTGAAGTCACTATTTCTCAAAACTCTAGGTGGCCGGTGTGGCCGAGTGGTTCTAGGCGCTACAGTCTGGAACCGCGCAACCGCTACGATCGCAGGTTCGAATCCTGCTTTGGGCATGGATGTGTGTGATGTCCTTAGGTTAGTTAGGTTTAAGCAGTTCTAAGTTCTAGGGGAATGATTTCCCCAGAAGTTAGGTCCCATAGTGCTCAGCGACATTTTTGAACCCAAAACTCTTGCCACCTAGAGCAACAAAAGATTGCCTTTCTCCAAGCAGTGATAAGCAGTTAACTTAAATTACGCCTTAATAACACACAAACAAAGAAAAGACTGAGTATATTGCCCCATACTGGCCAAAATGGCTACCATGTCACCACAGTTGATAAGATATATAATTCTTAACTTGAGGTTAATCAAAACAGAGGCATCATTGTTAGTGACGTTCTAGTAGATAAGATAAAGTTCACCTCAGTCCCCTTTTATGGGAACATTTATTGTAAACTCAGTGTTTTGTTTCATAGATCTGATGCTAGGGTTGCTATTAAACCAGATAATATCCAACGTCACCTACTTGCATACCACATTAAAAGTAAAGGCTGAACCTCCGACTTTACAACAGCTGACTTTAAAAAAATTGCTGCATTGATTGCAATGACTTTTATATTTGTCAAACATGAAAAAACTATGAAACTAGATTCGAAGAGCATGGAGAAGAGGGGAGGAAAAATACACATTACAAATCTATATTTGCTTCTCACTTGATTTCATAACGACACAGTGTGATTGCTATTGCGTATAACCTTGCAATTTTGCATGAACTGGAGAAAGGTGCCAGCACGAACGTTTTTGAGGAAAATGATATCTTTAACCATGCGTACCATAGTAAGAGCGATATTCATAACGAACAAGAAAGGCTGAAAAGCAAATTTTTTTTCTGTGTGCCTTTTAGAACGTGTTTGATGTATTATAATGTAATTCGTTTTAGCAGTGTTACGCCTCATTACATAGTACAGCAAGCCCATTTGTTGTAAACAGCAGATAATGCTCAATTACTTGAGGCTTCGTGTTGTACTAACACCGTGTTTGCATGCGGAGACGTCGTTTGCTGCTTCCGTTTGCTTACTACCTATCGCTAGTTTCCGTATCGCCATTTCGTTCATCATGTGGCCTCTGATCGTCTTCTGCCGTGTTAAATCTGTTCCTAATAATACTTGTTATACGTCTCTTTACTCTAAACCCGTGTCAGTCTTTTATATTACAGTAAGTTTTGCTGCTTATTTAACTTTTAAAGCATTTTGTGAGCTTTTATCTCATTACGTAGCCTCTGCCTGCTCCCGCAACTTTCCCCTATGTGCCTTACTTGTAACATGTCTCTCTGCAACTTAAGTGCCGCTCGTGTCGCGTCTCAGCAGTCGTACTGTGCCTCCTCAGGACGGCTGACTTGTGAGTTCATGCAGATTGATGTCCTAGATCGTGACGGACTTCGTACACTGTACGTTGTTATGCTTCTTTTTATGATGTATGGTGACAAGTTGGTTTTAAAATTATTGGGGTTACATAATAGATATCCATTTTAATAAGAGACAGGTTCACAGAACTTTACTTTTTGCTATTTGCCTTTATGAAGTTTAAGTACGAATGTTTCAAAAATTTATGTATTTGATTTGTGGTTGATGACGCGTGTAGTTACATTTTGCACCATTTGATCAATACTGTCACATTTTGTTATACTATAGGACGCACGCGCCACTAGATAATGGCCTCAGGGGCCAAAATTGACCTTGAGTTAAAATAAAAAGTGCTAATAGTGACGATATTCCTTAAAAAGAAATATTACACACTGTGTCTATTGAACAATGAATGTTGCAGGCATTCTAAGCGCCGTTGGAAGAATATATGTAGCAGGAACTGCAGACCATATTTTTATTACCTAGTTAGAAACTACCCTCTTCAAAGCTAGTGAGAACAGGTTTGAAAACATAATATATCACAAGAAGTTGATGAATTAGTTACCGTTCACAGAGGGTACAGAATTTAGCAATTTGTATCAGAAATGGCATTCATGGTTTTCATATACACAAGAAACAGACATGGACGGACACTGCTATCAGTGCCTTTTTAAGTCATCCTATACGTCGCGCAAATGCATGGATTTTAATTGCGGCCATAGTGGCTTTGTTTGGGAACGGTGCCTGTGAGGAAAAACTATTTATTTGTATTTTCTGCCAACAATCACTATTGTCTCTTTTATGCTTTCGACCGTGTTTAGATTAACACAGAACTTTTCGTTTAACGTACGCTGCTAGACGGGCAGTTGGGGTAGTAGGAGGGGGAGGGGGAGGCGAGGAGGCATTGGTTGGCCAGAATCGTCCACGGATGTCTTCTGCTCCCGTAGAGCTTGTGTCTCGTTTTTATTATGACTGACACTACAGCGAGTTGGCGTCTCGAAGCTTCGATTTTCATCCTTGGAACAGTGTCGAAGCTGTTTCGCAAGGTCAACTTTGTACTATTTATTTTGTAAAGGTTTCTTGACTAATTCACACTGCAAATTTGAGCAGCTCCGGTAGCATTCTAAGAACGAAAAACGATGCTTTCATACGTTAGAGTCTCTCTCGTGTCGATCATAATAAACAAAGAGAAACAAGTGGCACTTAGATTTTAGTGTTTGGAAGTGGGGGACTGGGATTTTAGAAGCAGAGAAGGTTGAATTGATACGTTGTATTCGAAAGTTATTTTGCGGCAGCACATTAATCTAGGAACTTACAATGGAAAATCCGTCGTGGGTGTACGACCACCAGCTTAGAGGTCTACGTTGTTACGCAACGTACTAACCTTAATTATGTGATAATAAAAACTGAAATGAAATGATTGGTATCCATACTTGGGATATCTTAATCATGTTTGCACATATAAATTATCAAAAACAAGTGAATTCCAGATTTACTCAGTTTTATTCCTTTGACGAGAATTACCCTGCGGTGCACACGCACCACTATGACAGTACGGCGTTATGTGCTATGCTCTCTAGACGCCAAAGCATCAGCAGCTCACACTAGTTAGATAGCTTAGCACGCCTTAAGATAGCTGAGTATTAGCACCCTAGAACAAACATTACAAATTATCATCGTATGGCCTATACAAATAGTAGTGCAATTGATTCAAATTAATCAGCTTCTTTTATGTGTAGTACCTGTTTGATGAATATTAATAACAAAATCCGTGTCGTATTTTGGTATGAGGGCTCGAGTTTGCACTTGGAAATTTCTTGCTGCATCAAGCACTTAAGCAGTGAAGCGCTTTCCGTCTCGGATACAATCCAATTATTTTTCTCTGACGAATCCGATGTCTCCGTTTGAAGAGCACGACTCACGAGTTAGATGCTTGAAAATTTAAATCAGGAAATTGGTTACCAGCAGCAAGAGCCCTTTGTGCAGCCTACTCGTCGTCACCTGCTGATTACATTCTCGGGTTTTTATGAGACAACCACAGATCCTGAGATCAATTGTTTAATGTTGTTCATGCCTTGTTTTATATATTCTTCCCTTCTTTTCGAACGTTTTATGTTTTTGAGGCGTGAATCTCTCCTTCAACGAAGAGTGGCCAAACTCTATCCTGGATGATTTCTCGGTCAATTGACGACCCCAACGTAGTAATACTGCGGAAGATAGTCACTGTCCATTTTCGACTGCTTCTCTTCGTCCTGGTAATCGTGTGATTAAGATGAGGCGACATCTTCAGTTTCTTCAAACGCAACCTTTTTATTGATGTTTTGGTGGGCAATTACATCGTCTTGTACCACGACTTCTTTCTCCACTAGCATTCCGAAAATTCTGCGATATACTTTCTCTCCAATTTCCATGTGTTTGTCTGTTATTACTGCAGAAGGTTTCGAACCGATGAGATTGTTTGGAGAACGAGTTTTTCACTGTGCACAAACGCCGTTTTTAATGGTACTTTCGAAACTTCACGGTAAAGCGATTCGCCTTCACAATAACGTTCACGTTCTCTTGATGTCAAACTGTCAGGAACATCAATACATTTACTCTTAACATCAGACATCTTGGACCGTTGACTTTACCTCTGGAGCTAACATACTAATGATGTATTCTTTCAGCCTGTAAGAGCTGTTTCCTTTCTCCCTCCACCAAACGAAAGTCGTTTGTGTAAATGCAACTGTTTCGGGTGGGGCAAAACTAACTGCAGCATTACCGGGAATATGGGTCCATACGGCGAGCAGAACCATACCTGTACTTATACCGGGAAAATGTGATCATGGTGGGTTGAAACGTACCTGCAGGAATACGGCTATAATGGTAAACTATTTATAAAAGTTAGAGAAAACCCCATATTTTCAAGGTGAAGATTATGTTTACAATAAATGATTCCTTAGATGCTGATAATTTGGGGTGATATTAGATCCAGCGTTCTTCATCTTTCGAAACCAAGCGCTTACTGGGACGGCCACGGTCTCCTGCCGGAAACCTTCAAACTCGATTTTCTCGAAAACGGTTCAGATTTGCGCCTTCCTTTTCACATATGTTTAAGTTCTAGCCATGATCTACACACCCTACCAATACGAATGAAATTAGTAAGTGCAAGTACGTACAGTGTCCATCTTAGCCCACTTGTGCTTGGAGCCACTATGCTACGACACTTTTTTGGTACTTAGGACAGCGAGTTTCATTCTAGTTGCTACTAGTATGAGCTGGATTCTATATCTTGCTGCTTATTTGTGAGACTTTCCATTCCCTGGGAGAAATACAAGCAATGGCGGTAACATTAAAAGTGCAATGGGAATTTTATTGTTAAATGTAAAGGAGAGAGTGGATTGCTGGAAAGAGTACACTGATGGCCCTTATGAGGGGGACGACTTGTCTGATGACTTGTCGACAGCGAAGACACAGAGGTGCAGAAATAGAATCAGAGTTTAATAGATCACTGTAGAAGTTAAGACCAAATATGGCAGAAGGGATAGATAACATTCCATCGAAATTGCAAAAATCATTTGGGGGCAGTGGCAACCAAACGACTGTTCACGTTGGCGTGTAGAATGTATGATACTGGCGATATACCAACAGACTTTCGAAAAAAACATCATTCACAGAACTCCGAAGTTTTCAGGAGCCAACAAGTGCTATAATTATCGGAAAATCATCTTAACAGCTCAAGCATTCAAGTTGCTGACACGAGTAACACAGAGAACATAGTCTCGCTTTAGGTAGGGTAAAGGCGCCAGAGAGGCAGTTCTGACGCTGCGATTGATAATGGAAGTAGGACTGAAGAAAAATCAAGACACGTTCATAGGGTTTGTCATATCTGATAAAGCGTTTGACAACATCAAGCAGTGCAAGATGCAGTTTAGTGCAGTGTATTGCAAATTCTGAGGAAATAGAGGTAAGCCATAGGGGAAGATGGGAAATATACAATATGTACAAAGAGCTAGAGGATGGCGAAGAACGAAGTGCTCGGACTAAAAAGGAGGTAAGACAAGAATGTACTCTTTCGCCCCTAGTGTTTAATGTACACATAGAAGAAACAACGACGGAAATAAAAGAAATGCTCGACAGTGGGATTAAAGCAGAAGGTTAAAGGATGTCAGTGAAAAAATATGGTGATGACACTACTATCCACAGTCAGAGTGAAGAAGAATTACGTGATCTGTTTAATGGAATGGTCTTCTGAATACAGAGAAGGGACTGACAGTAAACGGAAGAAAGAGGAACGTAGTGTGAAGTAAGAGGAATGATAATAGTGAGAAACCTAATATAGAACTGGTGACCACGAAGTATGTGAAGTTAACGAATTCCACAACCTAGGAAGCAAAATAACCCATGAAGGAAGAAGCAAGGAGGACATAAAAAGAGTACTACCATAGGTAAGAAGTGGATTCCTGACCACGGTAACTCTACAGATGTCAAACACAGGCTTTAATTTCAGGATGAAACTTCTTACAATGTACGTTTGGGAGCACAGATTTGTACCGTAGTGAATGATGGACGATGGGAGCACCGCAACAATAGAGAATCGAAGATGATGTGCTACAGGAAAATGTTAAAAATCAGGTGGACTGATAAGGTAAGCAAGGAGGAGGTGGTCTGCTGAACCGGCGAAGGAAAAACTACTTGGTGTACACTGACAAGAAGAAGGGACATTTGTTAAAACAAGAAGGAATTACTTCCATGGTATTGGAGGGGACTGTAGTGTGTAAAATGTGTAGAGGAAATCAGAGTTGGAAAACATCCAGCAAACAATCGAGGACGTATATTTGCAAATGCTACTGTGTGATGAAAAGTCTGGTGGACGGAGGAATTCGTGGCAGGCTGCATAAAATCAGTCAGAAGACTGATGAATAATAAAAAAAGACTAAAAAGCAATTAAGTGGGTTGAGAGATAATAAGAAGTCAGGGGCACACCAAAAATAATAGTTATGCCACGCAGTGTTCAAACCACTTATTGGCTGAGTACAGCTTTACGTTTTTTACAGCATAACAATTGCAGTATCGAAATATTTCACTGGCGGGATATGACACTACCGATACGGCCCAACTGAACTGACTGGACATTCCAGTATTTCCCGCCTACCCCTGCTTTTATGCTGCAACCATATCATAAATATCAAAACACTCATAATAAGGTCCTTTCACTTCAGCAGGTTCCGTAAACTCGTATGGTGTAATAAACAACACACTGGCACGACAGTCTGTCCTTTTATCTGTCCTCTGTAGGCATAGATACTGACCTATCACAGCCAAAGGGTTTTCTGTGCCACAGCAGAGGTATACCGAAGTTACGACAGGATGATAGTCATGGAGATGTAATACCTCCATGGTATTAGTGCATAAATTCAACTCTATGGTATTTTATTACAATCGACTTTACACAATATCACTGTACACATATACTAAATAATGCTTTTTTTGGTAATGAGTCTGTATGCAGCCGCTCAGAGACGTGTAATGTAAATGCTCCAGGCACTGTTGACTCACCAACTGTAGAGGGAGAGAGAGGGAGAGGGAGAGAGAGAGAGAGAGAGAGAGAGAGAGATATGGAGACAGAGAGATAGGGAGGGAGAGAGAGAGGGAGAGAGAGAGGGAGAGAGGAAGAGAGAGAGGGAGAGAGGGAGAGAGTGGGAGAGAGATAGTGAGAGAGGGAGAGAGAGGGAAGGAATAACGAAAATAAGTTCAACGTTCTTCACCTTGACTAATCTCGCCTGCTGCTAAGAAAGAACGCTGATAATATGTACTAGCACGAACGATTAAGAATAAGTGAGGTGAGTACATAAATTACCGATATCCCTCTGTCTCCACGACGGAATCGTATCACCGAAGTCATCAGGACTCGCTTCCATCCACTCCGACATCTTCGCCTCTAAATTCAGAGATTCACGGCTAATCTTAGGAGTGGGTGGGGAAAGTGGGGGGAGGGGAGGGGGGAGGGAGGGAGTTGGGGAGAGGTGAAGGGAGATGGGGAAAATCCATGACCGCAGTTTGTCCTCTTGTGCTGATACTGTGAAATAGTCTCTTTAGCTGCAGGAATAACCATTATTAGTTCAGCGGCGTGCTGTCTCACACACAATGCAACACCTAAGAATATTACTTATCTGCCAGATCAATGGCCATCACCTCTGTCCCCTCCAGACCCCCTGTGGTAACGTGTAAGCAACAGCAGCGCACTTAATAAACAAAGTTTTCTTTTCCTTTCTTTCCTCCTTTTCCTTCTTTCTTTTTGAATCATCAACTCTCTGCCTGGTTTGAAGTAGCCCGCCATGACTTTCTCTCCTGTGCCAACCTCTTCATCTTCTACAAACTTGAAGTCAATTGTTTACTGGATGCATTTCAGTCTCTGTCTCCGTAGAGGGTAAAAAAATGTCCCCTCAACAGCTCCCTCCACTACCATGGATATTATTCCGTTATGTCCTAACAATGTCCTATCATCCAGTGTTCTTCTTCTCAGTGTTTCCCACATATTCCTTTCCTCTTCGATTCTGTGCAGAACTTCCTTATTTCTTACTTTATCACTCCACCTACTTTTCAAAATGCTTCGATTCTCTTCTGTTCTGATTACCTACAGTCCATGTTTCACGGTCACACAATGCTGTGCATCAAACCTACATTCTCAGAAATTTCTTCATCAAATTATGGCTAGAAATGTCCCTTTTTCTAGCGCTGGTCTAAACATGATGTCCTCTCTGTTTCCTCCATCATTTGTTACTTTTCTGACTAGGTAGCAGAATTCCTTAATTTCGTCTACTTCGTGACCATCAATCCTGACGTTAACCTCTCCGTCCTCATTTCAGTTACTCCTCATAATTTTCGTTATTCTTCGATTTAGTCTCAATCCATATTCGTTACTCATTATGGTGTCGACTTCAGTCAGCAGATACTGTAATTCTTTTTCACTTCCACTCAGGACAGCAACGTCATCGGAGAACCTTATCACTGGTATCCTTTCACACTGAATTTTGATTCCACTCTTGACTATTTCTTTTATATCCATCACTGCTTCTTCTGTGTACAGATTGAATAGTATGGGCGAAAGGCTACATTCCTGTCTTGCATCCTTTTTAATCTGAGCACTTTGTTCTTGGTCTCCCATTCTTAATATACCCTCTTGGCTGTTTAACCATTGCACCATTTGACATTCTAGAACGCTTTTTCTTCGTCGACAAATCTTATGAGGGGTCTCAATTTTCCTTTAATCCTGCTTCCATAGTAAATCGCGACGTCAGAACTGACTCTCTGGTGTCTTACCTTTCTTAAAGCCAAATTGATCATCATCTAACACAGACTCAATTTTATTTTCCAATATTCTTGTCATCAACTTGAATGCATGAGCTATTATGCTGATTGTGCGATAATTCTCGCTCTTATCGGCTTTTGCAGTCTTCGGAATTATGTGGATGACAGTTTTCCAAATGTCAGATGGTATGTCACTAGTCTAATTCATTCTACACACCAACGTCAATACCGCTTTTGCTGCCACGTCTCCCAACGATATTACGTATTATGATGGAAAGTTATCTATCCCTCCTGTCTTGTGTGTCACCAGTCTAATTCATTCTACACACCAACGTCAATTCCGCTTTTGCTGCCACGTCTCCCAACGATATTACGTATTATGACGGAAAGTTATCTATCCCTCCGGTCTTATTTGAAGTATTTCAAAGCTTTTTTAAATTCTGATTCTAATATTGGTCGATTCTTCTTCTGTTACGTCACACATTAGAGAGGCATTCAATGTATTGTTTCCAACTATCAGCACTCTTCTTTGCATTTAAGAATGGATTCTACATTGCGCTCTAATTTTATCACAATTATTTTAATTTCAACGCATGCTTTTTCGACTTTTTTTTATGCTAATCAGTCTTCTGACAATCATTTCTGTATCGAATCCTCCACACATTTCTTGCAGCCATTTCGTCTTAGCTTCCATGCGCTTCCGATTTGTTTATTTCATTCCTCATCGACTCGTATTTCTGGAATACTGGTGTGTTCTGAATATTTTTGTACTTCCTTCTTTCATCGCTCAACTGAAGTATTTCTACTGTTAAGTACATTTTCTTAGCAATTACCGTCTTTACACCTATGTTTTTCTCTGTAACTTTTGTGATTGCCCTCTTCACAGATGTCCATTCTTCTTCAACAGAACTACCTACTGAGAAATTCTTTGTCGTAGTATCTATAGTCTTGGATATCTCCTAGCACACCTCTTCGTTTCTTAATACTTCTGCAGCTCATTTATTTGCACATTGATTCCTTCTGAATAATCTCTTCAACTTTAGCCATACTTCACCACTATTAAATTGTGATTTCTGTCTATGTCTCCTTCTTGTTATACCATAAAATCCAGTATCCGATTCAGAATTTGTGTTTGCGCATGATATAATCTAACTCGAAATCTTCCCCTATCTCCCGGCCTTCCTCCTCTTATGATTCTTGAACAGAGTATTCGCTGTTACTAGTTGATATTTATCGCAGAACTGAATCTTTCTCCCCGTCTGGTACCAATCCATTAATCTCATGTAACTCTTTCCTCTATTCCTTTCTCTGCATCCACGTTCCAGCCACCATTACCATTTTACTTTCATCTCGGTTTATGTACTGAATTCCCGGTTCATTATCCTCATATTCCTTCTCTGTCTCTTCATATTCAGTTTGCGACATCGGCACTTAAACTTTCGTTTTCGGTGGTGGTTCGCTGTCGATTGCTATGAGAACAACAATATCGCTGAATCGTTCACGCTAGAATAATTTCTGCCCTACCTCTCACTCATATCGAATCCTACTCCCGCTTTACCATTTTCTGCTGCTATTGATATCCTATATTCATCTGACCAGAAATCCTTGTCTTCTTTTCATTTCACTTCACTGACCGCAGCTACATCTGAACTGAGTGTCTGCATCTCCCTTGTAGAATTTTCTGGTTGCTCAACCACGTTTTAGCTTCTGACACTCCACTCTCTGACTCATGGAACCTTATCCTTTCGTTGGTTATTCAATCGTTTTGTCATGATCACCGCCCACTTGGCAGCCTCTCCCGGAGAATCGAATGGTGAAATTTTCCGGAATCTTTTGCCAAAGGAGAGGTCATCAAGACGCTATTTTCAGTTACGAGCCACATGTCCTGTGGATACATATTGTGTGCACTTAATGCAGTGGTTTCCTTTGCCTTCTACATCCGCATGTCATTGATCGTTGCTGATAGTTCTCCCTTTAGGGGCTGTATCCTACTCTAAAGACCGGAGGATGTGTTCCTAGGAGTTATCTTCTAAAATGAAATTATGAAAAATTGTTTGTTCATTTTCAAGTATGTGCACAATTGAAAAGAGCGTATTTTTGTGGTGTCCGGTTGATATCTTTGCCAGTATCGATCGTATTTGCATTAGGTGTGACTCTACTTGTTGCTGGGATACTAGAGGACGTTGGTGCGAGATAGTGCACTCGTAGACAGCGACAGACGGGATACAACCACTAGCCGCTAGCTACAGGTGAAGACTCGCTCACAGCACTGGCGGTTGGAAAATTTGGAAGTTAGTGATAAGTTCCAGTGGACCAGACTGCCAAGGTCATCGCTCCATAGGCTTACACACTACGTAATCTAACTTAAACTAACTTACACTAAGGACAACACACACACCCATTCCCGAGGGAGGACTCGAACCTTCGACGAGGGGTGCCGGGCGAACCGACGCGAGGCGCCTGAGAGCGGACGGCTACCCCGCGCGGCACTGTCGGTTGGCGGTCCGTGTTGGTTCAGGATGTGTGGTTTCTCCCTCTCGCTCGAACATTCCTGGAAGGCGGCCACCTCTCCTGAGAAGAGTTGTTGGTGCCATCACGCCGGTAAGGAATGACTGTCATCTATCAGACCTATGAAGGAGGCGATGCTGCATGTGGAATTGTTGCCCGCCCTTGTTGTGGAGTATGGTTAAATAGTTTGGTAACATGAATTAAATTTGTGTCCTGTTTCTGGTTCTTGTGCCTTTACTTGTGTTGTGAGCTAAAGGCACTCTTTGGTGTTTTTACCCTGGCTGTAGAGGACGTGCATTAAGTTAGAAAATTATTACCCATTCGCCACTTTACTCAGCAGCATGCCTGTTTCAGGACGCGAAAAGTCGTGCTTTCTATTACACTATTTTGTAGATTACCTTCACTGTCCTTTTTCCTCAGATTTTCCGGTGTTTTTAAGGCATTTGGTATTTTGTTACAGACCTGGTGTTTAGATTACGTATAATTTGCTTGCCTCAAAAATTATCCAGTGTCCTGCATTTCACGAAAACAGTGTTCATTCAGTTTACTTTGCTAGTGCTATCGGTGCTTGTTAAATTGTTTATTGGTAACGGTTTAAATTTGTCAAATAGTTTAATTTTTTCTATATATGTACTTAAAGCTTTATTGTTAAGGACATCACCGTACACTTACCAAACACACACACACAGTAAAGCTTCTGCCAATATAGATCTATTTTGATAGAAACATCTGGCCAGCTGCGTGTATTAAATTCAGATGACGTCCAATTTGTGGTTATTTGAACTAGTCCTTTGTCTGTTTATTTCTTGTCAATCTTGTTATGCATCCCACTGGGATGTGTATTTGAGCAGCTACTGCCATTGTCTACATGCCCCTTAGATTCAGTATAGGTTCCGCTAAGAATTGTTCTGTTGCTCAGTTTACCTGTGTTTTGTTTTATAAAGCGATATTAAACCTTTATGAAATCTAATTAACACCGCCTAAACTCGTTCATTAGCATAAATTCATGATACGGTTTAGGTTGACCACCGTCCCGCATGAACCTGTTTTAAATTTACTTATGGAATTCCCATATTATCACCAAACTGCTGGTGAAACCCTAATACATCTACTTAGATTGTAAGGTTTGATTATATGATCGCGGCCCATTAATGCAATACATGTCTTTCTTTTAAAATATTGTTGATACTCCCTGTAAGAAAATTTTAAAATTTGGTTGTGGCTAAAATTTTAGTTTTAGTATTTCGTTCTTAAACTGAAATTTTTTCGGTATTCCTACTGCTACCATTTACTTTTCTTTCCAAACAATTGCTTTATATAAGCCTTGTATTGTTAATTTGTTAATTGTACTTTATTGTATTGCGCTACACCTACTTCTAACCTAAAATTTTTCGGCTTAGCATTGAAACGTATCTTTAATTGTGTCTTAAGTCAACTTAAAAGTTGCTAAATCGTCAAATTATATAACATATACATTTAAGTAACTGTCGTTTAATTTGGCTTAATTTATAACTCACTTCAACTACGCCAGTGGTCTTAAGCCTTTTTTTATCATTTTCTTATTACTCTTTGACCTCTGTTCGTATTGCAAAGTTTTTTGAACTTCAAAACATTTCGTTTCACGTCATTCCATTATCTATGTGTTTTTCGAACTGTAAATATCTTGATTGTATCTAATAAGCTGTTGTTAAAATATATTTTGCTTTGTAGTCCAAGCACCTTTCCACTCCCCAACCAACTCCCTACCGCTTCAATAATTTTAAGGTAGTTTTAAGATAACCCACTTCATGTGTATCACTTGCGGGCCTAAATGGTTTTGTTCATAATACGCATCCACCACATCGGTATCCAGCATGCCTTTGAGGAATCTCTTAATGATATTCCTACAGTCTTCAACATCACGACAAATATACCCTGAGCCTCACATCATGAGGCACATAACGTGTACCGCTCCAACGCACTGTAACCACTGAAGCGTGCGCACAGAGAATACCGGCTCCTGTCATCTGCGCCAAGCTGGGGATCTCAAGGACAGCTAAACACTTGTTCAGTCAAGAGTGTCCCTAGGGTGCTTTCTAAGTAGCGCATCCCAAGGGGCACTTATGGCTTATCGAATGCCGCAGATGCGGTTAACACGACCCCCAGAGTAAATTCACGTAACAGTGTTTCAAGTATTGTGATATTTCATGCTATAAAATAAAGCGAATGCACATAAACCCAAAGATTAATTCGGTGTGGAGTGACATTATACTGGTAAGTGAATTGAGGGAAGCGTTCATCTTCCACAAAATTTCGAGGCTGATCAAATTCAACAAAGCATCTTTCCTGCCGTATGTCTGAAATAGGATAGTTTCTAAAAATTTACTGTATTAATTATCAGAAGTGATTCAACAGATAAATTTAGTTTCCCCACTGGCCTTCTAGTTGAGATTGCACTCCTTTGAATTGCTAGTAGCTTGTGCTTTCTTTGCAGCGTATTCAAGCAGCATTTCTCTTAATAATTAGCTTTTAATATTCCACGACTTCAGAAGACTTATTTTGCCCTTACTCGCTAAGGTGGTTATTTTCTCACAAAGCTAGAATAGTTATTTATATACTCCCGTCTCTACATTTTTACAATGAAGTCTATCGTAAATATCGGTTCTACTTAAATTATAACTGCATGAGGAACACAAACTGTCTCGACATAATTTTATTCGCATACAGAAAGGAAACTACACCTAAGACCTCACAATTGATAGTAAAATGTTCCCTTAAGTGACTTATCTATCAACTGCCATTCATTGATTCCTTGTTAATTCAACTAGTAGGAGCTGTTAGAGCAGTTTTCCTTGTTACTGTATTTCATATGACATATTACAGTTCTGTGACGTTTTTGTAGTTGTGATCATCAGTCCGAAGAGCGGTTTGATTGCGGCTGTTCATGGTAATCTATCCTATACAACCGTCTTCATCTCTGCATAGCTACCGCAACTCACATCAGTCTGAACCCGCTTGCTGGAGTCAAATCTTGGTCTATCTCTATCTATCCTTCCGTTACCATATTGAGGAGTCCAACAGGCCTCAAGATATATTCCATTAACCGATCCTTCCCTTCACTCAAGCTGTATCATCAATTAATTGTTCCCCTACTCGATTTAACACCTCCTCAGTTGTTATTCGGCTTAATTGTGTCATCTTCAGCATTCTTCTACACCACTGCTTTTCACAAACTTCTATTCTCATCTTGCTTGCATTGCCTAGTTATGATTTCACGCCAATAAAACATCACTGCAACGAATACCTTCAGAAATTACTCCATAGCACTTACATTTATATTCTCTTAATATTGACAACTTGTTTTTCAGAAACGTTTTTCTTACTGTTACCAGTCCGTATTTTATGTCCTCTTTACTTCAGCGTCTTAGGTATTCTGCTCCTCAAATATTAACACCCACCTACTGCTTTTAGCGTCTCCTTTCCTAAACTAATTCCCTCAGCATAGCCTGATGTAGATGAAATATATTCCATTATACATATACTGTTTTTATTAATGCTCTTCTTATACTCTCCTTCCATTCCGTTTAACTGCTCTTCGAAGTCTTTTGCTGTCTATGACTGAATTTCATTGTCATTAGCGAATTGCTAAGTTTCATTTCGTTATATTCAACTAGAACTACCTTTCCAAATTCCTCCCTAGATTCCCTGGCAGCTAGCTCAATGTACAGACTGAATTTCATGAATAAGCTAGAAAGCTTCAACCGTGTCAAGTACCCTTTTAAATTATGGATGTCCTTCGACTCTTGAAACTACGGAGTGGTTTTTGTCAACTTATAATAAAACATTCTAGCCATGCATATTTTCTCTACTGCCACGAAAGTTACAAAAAGTTTGCCAAGTCAACAATGTCAATAGTATTCTGTAAATCAATAATTCTATAGACGAAGGTTGCCTTTCACTAATCTGTCTTCTAAGATAAGTCGTTGAGTCAGTATTGCTGCTCGTAATCCTCTGGAACTCGACCTGATGAACACCAAGTTTGGCCTCTTCCAATTTTTCCTTTTTCATGTAAGCAATTCTTGTCAATATTTAGCAATCATGATATACCAAATTGATTAACACCTATCAGTACCTGCATTCTTTGTAACTGCAATTTTTACACCCTTTCTGCAGCCTTAGAGTATTCGCCTGTCTCATATATGTTAGACATCAAGTAGAATAATTTTGTCCTGTGTGGCTCCCCCAAGTTTGTTAACATTTCTGAGGGAATGTCGTCAACATCAGGGACCTTGTTCCCACATAGAGCCATTAGTGTTCTGTCAAGTTGTTCTCATCAAATCGTATCTCCCACCTTATCTTCACCATCTTTCTCTATGTATAATGTAAGACATGTATATTTATATTGTCTATTATCAAACCACAATTTATGAAAGATGTTTATATTTTATTAATAGGATTAAGTAGGAATAATTAATATTTGTCATGTTGGAAACATTTGTGTTAGCAGGGATCGTCTGCCCCAAAGTATTGTTGGCAAGAGAGACCGCAAATTGATGTAATTTTAAAACGGGCGGGAGAGATCGCGTATGCATACATTTAAAAAAAAAGAGCGGGAAAGACCGTGCATTGATACATTTTGTAATGGTAGCAGGGATCGTCTGCACCAGAAAGCATTGTATGGTTGTTTGCAGGAGAGACAGCACTTTAGCCTTCGTAGGAAGTCAGTTGTAAGCTGGAAGTGAAGCGAGTCGGTAGCAGGTCTGAAGCGAGAGGTTGAGAGGAGCGGTGTGCCTGCCAGCCACTAGCTATGATTTACAAAAGATTATAAACAGATGTACAGAGACATCAGCTAACTATTATATTAAGAGGAACTAATATTATTGAATTAATTTTTTGAGAAACTGAAGACTACTGAAGGTATGTTTGAGCATTGCTAGTTGTAAGATTATTGAAAAAAGTAAGTTCCATTTGAACGTTTGTAAAATCATTTCATTCAGAATATAATTAACTTTTGCCAGCAATATTGCGTTTGTAATTATAATCCATTCCAAAAACCATCAACGTAAAACTTTGCAAAATTTTATTGTTGTCAAGAAAAAGTTTAACTTTGAATTACGTAACTTCAGTCAAATTAATTAAAGAATAACGTCAGCTTTGCTATTAAAGAATAACGTCAGCTTTGGTAATAAATACAGCCACTTATTATGAAAGCTCACCAGCAGCTAATAGAGTATAGTAAAACAGAGTAATTATATTGATGTCGCAGTTCGATGTAGCAGTCAGATGGCGATCCAGTAACAGTAAAGAAAGGTAAGAAACATTTTTGGGTTATTGCAGATAACGACTGAGGGCCACGACGTCGACACATTCTATGTTTCGTCAAAATAGTGAGAAAATCACTTGTAATAAGCAGCAATTAAATTTGTATACGAAGACTGAGAAAGAGAATAAATTTCAAAGGGAAGATTTCATTTGTTATTATTAAGCAAGAGATAGAAATCCTAAGGAATGGTTTCATAGTTTATTGTAAAAGGGAAGGTCATCATTAACAAAAAGAGGTATACAGGAGACGGGACGGTTTCACTTGGCGACATCCAATCGGTAAGACTCTTTAGTGAATCTACTGTGAAAAAGAATATACTGACTCTGACAATAGTATGAATAAGCTAGTGTTAAGTGGCGAAACGCTTATACTAAACTGTGTACCTTTAATTCACAGCCCCAACCGTGATATATTTTGTTGCGTGTGTTAATTATAGACAATGTCCCGCAGAATAATTACTCGTTCTCAAAGTGATAAAAGTGTAGAAAATACTGACGAGAAATTCTTTTCAGGAATAGACAGAAATAAAACGTGTGAAAAAACTCCATAGTGAAACGTTAGGTAAACAGACGTTCGAGAGTAGGAGTAATATGGAATCTTTTGCGAACAGTCAACTTCAGATATGCCAACTGAAAGAGAGACATTAGTGCAAAATAATTTGTTTTTAAATACAACAGACGCTACACAGTCACAAATTACGAGTAGCAGACATAATAGTTTCAGTAACGAAACCACTACAATGCGGTCAAACAGCGTGATTCCGTTACGTGCCGAAACAGATTCAAGCAGTGCACAGCTACACAAGCTACGTAACAGATACCACAGTTTTATTGACAAAAATTCCGAAACCACGGAAGAGGTGACACGATTACAATCGTCTGATGATGATCAATTGAACACAGATGTACAATCTTTAACAACGAATACACATACACACAGAAGTCAATCCGAAACGGATCCAATAATGGCATTTTTGCTACAAATGAGAGAAGACATGAATCAAAACTTTAACAGAAGGGCACAAGAATCAGCAGACCTACAAAACGAAATCAATACAGAACACACTCACACAGATAAGAAATTAGACAAAATATACCAAAATCTAAAACACGAAATCAAAGTAGAAATTGAAGCAGTCGCTGAAAAATCAAACCAAGAATTACACGCCAAGATTCAAGAAATAACAGACAAACAAGAAGCATTCGCGGTAAGCATATGAGAAACAATGACAGAGAACTTTTCTAAACAAAACGCTCACACTGATGAACGTTTTAACAATCACACAAAAAACTGTTTGATACGTCACAAATGTGCAACAAACAATCGCCGACCTAGAATCACGTAATAATTTATTACATTTGAAAAACAAATCTTTACAACAAAGGATAGCTGACACACAAGAAACAACTGCAAACAATCAATTCCAACAGAACACACACCATGACGACATGCCTCGGATGCACAATATACATAATATCGGTAGACTTAAGAGAGCAAGAGATCTTAACCAGGCAGAAAGACACACAAATTCATATTTACAACATTACGAAAATAATTACACACAAAGATATGACGGTTTCGACCACAAGAATTTCCTTTCAGTGAGAAAGTTTGAAACATTTAAAAACGACTGAACGCAAATACATCCACTGGTCTGGATCCAACAATTCAATGCGGCACTCCCACCATCATGGCCAGTTCAACATAAGCTAGAATTTATTATTTGTTTTCTTGAAGGGGAACCAGCGAGAAGAATGCGACCAATTGCTAGACAGTGTTTTCCAGTAGAAGCATTCCAGGGAGAATTTCTAGCAGCATATTGGTCAGATACCACAAAGAGCAGCATTAAGGATCTGCTAATTAGTCTGCCAAATTTCGACAATTCTACTTACCCAACAATCACACAAGTTTTCGAGTGTATGGTTGAACAAAACCAATACCTCAATGAGCCATACAGTCAATCCGCATTAACACCGCTGTGTATTTCAAAACCCCCCAGAGCATTAAAAGTGTCATTATTAACAGGCCAGCAAAAGGACAGCGTGTACACATTTAGAGATATCCTGCAATTTCTAGAGGCAGATTATGCGTTTGTAATTAAGAACTTTCCACGACATAACGCAAACCAGACAAACAATACTAATTTTGAGCAAACGCGAGTTGGCAATAACAATCATAATAAACGCTTTTGCAGCGAAAATGAAAACTTTAATCGAGAATACACACAGGGATTCAATGAACAGCAGTATAATAACAATGTAAATTACAATTCAAGACAACAAAGCCATCCTAATAACACAACACATATACGACAGGAAATGCCGAACCGGTCAAACTTTCACATGACTCATCGCCAAGAAAATGCGACAGGTGCAAACAATTACATGGGTCAGACGCAAAATACACAAAACGAACAAAGGCAGCCTTTTCAGAGAAACATGCGTTCCTCGCCGTATAACCACAGTCATGACGACAGAACGAGAGGAAACGAACACCGACCGCAAAGGACATTCTACAATGACAATTTTCATAAAAATTCAAACAGTGCACAACAACCAAGTTATCGTATGAATTTACCAGACACAAGATTTCTTCCCCCACCTACCGCTAATAATCAAAACGGTAGAACAGTACAGCTCATAGAAAACACACAACACTCCCGGACAGAATATGAAATGTCAGAACATTTATGACTAGAGATAGCCTGTGATGAATCTCTAAATGACGACAGTATGGATAAGGACAGAGAAAAGGTAAGCATAGAGAATGCCATTACATTCGACGACTTGCGAGACACATTGTTACACGAAATACCGATCATGCAGAAAACTATATGCCACCCAATAATCCAGATAAATTCACAGTCACAAAATATTTTAGCAATAATTGATTGAGGCTCACCAATGTGCGTAATTAACGAAGACACATTTAACAGATGCAATAGCAATAATGATTACCCAGTATTCTCATTACATAAAACTAAAGTTAAGGGAGCATTCCCTGGAAAAATCATTGAAGTCGAAAGACAGACAAAATTAACGTTTGTTTTTGCAGGGCAAACTTTCCGCAGCAATTGTTGGATTGTTCCTCATTTAGCAACTGATATAATATTAGAAACGAACTTTCTCGTACAGTACGTCGCAAAGATTGGCTTTAAATCGTCATACCTAATATTACAGAAGGAAGACAGTGAAGTGGTAGTGAGATTTCAACACGCTGTATCCCCAGAAGAACAAAATTTGCACAGGATCTAGACTATTGCAGATTCTAAGGATAACGATTGTTATCTCACACTAGACACGAATACACTTAATAACGACAGGCCGAGGTACAGGAGTATAATGTATTAGAGACAATTACACGCGGGGTTGGAGACAATATAGCAAATGACGACACAGAGCGCACAGAATTAGAAAATATTCTTGTGCAAAATAAAACAGTTTTTAACAATGTTCCAGGAACGATGACAGGATTTATGTACGAATTTCAGGTGAAACCACATGAGACTTTCAAAGCAAAACACTATCCAATCCCGCATATATACACAGAAGCAATTATGAAAGAGTTACGAGCAACGACTGATCAGGGTATAATTGAACCAGCAACAAGCCAATATGTAAATTCATTACACATCGTTTAAAGGAAGGATGGATCACTCCGTTTAGTTTGAGATTCACGTGAGGTTAATAAAATAATCATTACAGAAACTGACCGACCACAGACGTTAGAAGAGTTACTGCAAAAGTTGCATGGCACCTCTATATATACACCACCCTCAATCTCAAATCAGGATTTTGGCAAATACAGGTGCATCCAAATTGCCGAACGTATACGGTATTCATTTGCTTTTGTGAATGTTACCAATTTTGTAAACTTTCGTTTGGCTGGCTATGAGCACTATGGGACTTAACATGTTAGGTCATCAGTCCCCTAGAACTTAGATCTACTTAAACCTAACTAACCAAAGGATTCGAACCTGCGACCGGAGCAGTACCGTGGTTGCGGACTGCAGCGCCTAGAACCGCACGGCCACCGCGGCCGGCCTTTCGTTTGGACTAACGATTTCGTCTGCAGCCTTTATACGTGGCATGAATACAATTATCCCAAAGGATCTTAATAACAAAATTACTACATATGTAGATGACTTTCTAATCGCAGCAGAAAACTGGGTACAGCACAACCACACCCTTCAACAGTCACTGAATACACTCGAGCAGAACGGTGTAACTATAAGCCTCCGTAAATCTGAATTTGGAAAAGCATCAATAAAATTTCTAGGTCATATCATTTCACACACAGGTACTTCACCAGACTACGACAAATTGCAAGCATTGAAAGATATCGACATGCTAACAAATAAGAAGGAACTACGGAGCTTTTTAGGCCTTATTAATTATTTCAGAAAATTCATTCATTATGAAGCATTAGACACGCGCTTGCTATACCATCTCTCAAGTAAAAACACAATTTGGTCATGGATTGAAGACGTTGAAGCTGAATTCGAGAATTTGAAAGAAGCGTTACTAAGGGCACCTTTGTTATCACATCCTGACCCAACACAACACTTTTCCATTGCAACACAGTTCAACTACAGCACTAGGAGTACATATTTTCCAGGAGGCAGAGGAGGAAGGTAAGAAATTGGTTAAACATATTGCGTTTGCAAGCAGGATACTTTCTCCAGCAGAGAGCAGTTATTCTGTAACCTAATTAGAGACGCTATGTGTAATATGGGCGTTTAAGAGATTCCGTCATTATCTATATGGAAGACACACCACAGTATATACCGATCAAGGAGAAATCCAGTTTTTGTTATCAGAAAACTTACGCATGATAGATTAAGCCGTTGGAAATTATATCTACAAGAGTTCGATTGTACCATAGTACACATTCCAGGCACGTAGAATATTGTTGCCGACGCACTATGGAGATCTATTCAGCATAAACAACTAGAGAAAGAAAATACTTTCTGCTACAACAACCGTAGTATTATGTATATCAAACAAGCAGCTTTCGAAAATTTTATATCATCAGCATTACAGGACATAGAGCGAGAACAGCAGAAAGATGAAACACTATAAGAGATTGTAAAGCTTTGGCGAGACAAGAGGAACGCAAAAGTCAGACATAGTTACACTATACATCAAAATATTCTGTTTATTCGCTCGTACCCAGACGGCAACAATCGGCTTTTATGCATTCCAGAAGGGATCAGAAACAAATTGATATGATATACGTACCTAAGCTATGCACATTACGGAGCTAGGAAATGCTTTCTAGTTCTTCGACAAAATTGTCACTTCAACAATATGGAAAAACACATTCGCAAAGTTATAGCATCCTGCAAGATATGTCAAAAAGCTAAATCAACAACAGTATCATATATTCCACCACTGCATCCCATCATACCGGTTAAGTTAACACACATGGCAGCAGTAGATCTTTTCGGTCAAATCCCCAGAACAAGTAAAGGTTATAGTTATATTCTAGTAGCCGTAGAACTGACATCCAAATTTGTAATATTTTCTCCACTAAGGAAAGCAACAGCTAGATCAGCATCAAGAGCATTTGTAAGAGATTTTCTATCAATAGTAGGACATGTACAGAAGGTTAATTCAGATAATGGACCACAGTTTAGGTCAGACATATGGAAACAAATGGTAGACAGTAAGAATATAACACCAACTTACATATCAAGATATCACAGTTCTTCTAACCAATCAAAAAGAATAATGCAAGAGATCGGGAAACTTTGTAGACTTTATTGCCACAGAAGGCATACAACATGGAACAAATACATTTCACAGTTTCAGGAAGTAATAAATGCAATACCTAGTGAGTCAACGATGCTCTCTCCAACTGTAATACTGACGAATATTGACCCACCGAATAAACTTACTGAAATGATTACTTTTCCAAAGAAGCGTAGACTTCGTCATTGTGAGAAAATAGACATGGTACTAGCGAACATTAAACGAGCTGCAGATCGTCGGAAGGGACAGCAGAAGCAGGTGAGTAGATTACGCAAGTACGAGATTGGCAATAAGGTACTAGTCCGTACTCATTATCTGTCACATAAAGGGAAGAAACGAGGAAAAAAATTTAAACTTCTATACGCAGGACCGTACGGAATTCGAAATATTCCGCACGCTAATGCAGTACACATTGAGACACCCAAAATAAAAAAATCGAGAGGAAACCATCATATGTCAAAATAGCAGTCTTAGAAGCGTTCTCGCAGGACATTTATTTCACATTATGTAAGGTAAGTGAAGCAATTAAGAGGAATACTTTAAATGTAAATGTATAACACGTACAAATTATTTTCATACAGTAGTAGCAATTAGATGTATTCTTTAACTCGTGCATGCAGCAGTAGTTTTAATTATAATATAAGTATTGAATATGGAGAAATGTGGATAAATGTTTTACAGGTCATGCCAAGAGCTGACGCGATTTTCCAGATACAGAGAGACGTTGAAGTCATGCTGTTCGCTGACGATTATTAAGCATGAATATTTTGTTATAGGTAATACAGAGAGGTATTGAAGTCATGCCGTGCGCTGATAATTATTAACGATGAATATTTTATTATACGCTATGCAGTGAGGTGACACGAGACACAAAGGAGAGAGGAGAATGAAGATGTTAGTATGTAAGGAATATAATTTAGTAATGGTTTATTTTGATAACAGGTGACAGAGCGCAGTGCAGCATTACGGTTGGAGAAACCATTTTAAATTGCTTACTATATGTACATTGCTATTCGAAAAACTTTTTCTGTATTGAACATGATATCTTTTACATCAGATACATGCATAGGAACAACAGATCATACCAAATGTCAGCGTACCGATTCGCACTCTACGTAAAGTACAAATGTTTTCTCTTAAATAACAATGACGATGTGTGCTACACAACTCTAACATAATATACAATCGACTGACAATATGACTCGTAACTGACGAACACATTACCGAACATACTGAAGTCACAGAAAGTGACATATTTTGTCAAAATGTACTTTCATACTTCAAAAACTGTGAATTCACAACCTGTGAAGTAATATAACAGTGTCTTTATGTAATTATTCATATGAGCACCAGATTATGATTTATTTAGTCACAGAAAGTGACATAGTTTGTATGAAAGTACTTGTCTATATTATTTAAAATGTTTATGCCTAAATGTACTAATAAATTCCACTTACAGAAGTATTTGTTTATGTTATTGACTGTCAGGTAATGTAATATGTATTGTAGGCTGAATTCACTACAGTTGGAAAATGTGTTTTTTATGTAATTGTTTAAAACTAAACTTTTTCTACAGTCACACAAGGTGACATATTTTGTCCTTTTAAACGTAAAATAAATAATTTTATGAGCACAGAGGATAGATATGATGTAAATTTTGGTAATAACGGTATCAACCATATCCTTGAACCGTTTGACAAAATGATTATACCTGTGCCTTAATTCCTGTTTATCCCATGGAGCACAAACAAAGTGAATAGTGAACCACGTTACTTCAATCTACAATATTTTCTATGAGGTGCCGCCATACCAATATCCACACCGCAGTCATGATGTACATCAATAGTTGCTTGCATACCAAGATGCACACCACCACTACTAGTGGACAATTGGAGTTGGAGCTTGTACCTGATGTAGCTGCAGCAACTCAGGCAAATCGACGGTTAACTTAGTGTTTGGTTACACAAAAACTATGCATCAAAGGGACGACGGAATCACATGGCTAAACCTGGTGTTGTGCTATGAGAGGGGAAGAAACGGACTTTTGAGTGCATTCACAGACATTTGCCAGCGCTTTGACCATGCTATCCAGTTCCTTTTTTTCCCTTCCTTGAATATGGTACTAAAAGCTGCCAATTTTACAAAAAAAATTTATAATGAAACAAAAACTATATTATAATTTTTTGCCATCAATTACTGTTAGAGATATAAATAACTTTTACTACCCGATGTACACTTCCAACTTACTGATTCGTATTATATGTATATTTTGATGTATACCCTTTTGAATATTCTCTTTGTTAGACTTAGGGAAACAAATTCTTATGACAGTATATGTATGTACTTTGTTGAAAGAAATATTTTATCATTAACTTAATTACTACACATATTTCTATAATCAAATTATCTCCTTACCTCAAGTCCAAATGACTTAACGATGTAGGAAAATTTCAAGGAAACCCAGTGGAGGGTAACGTAAGACATGTATATTTCTATTGTCTATTGTCAAACCACACTTTTTGTAAGATATTTATGAAAAATTAATATTTGTCATGTTGGAAATAATTGTGGTAGCAGGAAACTTCTGCACCAAAGTATTGTTGGCAAGAGAGACTGCAGGTCTGAAGAGAGAGGTTGAGAGGAGCGGTGTGCCTTCCAGCCACTAGCTATGATTTACAAAAGATTATAAACAGATGTACAGAGACATCAGCTAACTATTATAATAAGAGGAACTAATATTATTGAATTAATTTTTTGAGGTACTCAAGACTACTGAAGGTATGTATGTGCATTGCTAGTTGTAAGATTATTGTAAAAAATAACTCCCATTTGAACGTTTGTAAAATCATTTCATTCAGAATATAATTAAGTTTTGCCAGCAATTTTGCATTTCTAATTATAATCCATTCCAAAACCATCAACGTAGAACTTTGCAAAATTTTATTGTTGTCAAGAAAAAGTTTAACTTTGAATTACGTAACTTCAGTCAAATTAATTAAAGAATAACGTCAGCTTTGCTATTAAAGAATAACGTCAGCTTAGATGATAAATACAGCCACTTATTATGAAAGCTCACCAGCAGCTAATAGAGTATAGTAAAACAGAGTAGTTATATTGATGTCGCAGTTCGATGTAGCAGTCAGATGGCAATCCAGTAAAGTAAAAAAAGGTAAGGAACATTTTTGGGTTATTGCAGATAACGACTGAGGGCCACGACGTCGACACATTCTATGTTTCGTCGAAATAATGAGACAATCACTTGTAATAAGCAGCAATTAAATTTGTATGCGAAGATTGAGAAAGAGAATAAATTTAAAAGGGAAGATTTCATTTGTGATTATTAAGCAAGAGATAGAAATCCTAAAGAAAGGTTTCATAGTTTATTGTAAAATGGAAGGTTATCATTCAAAAGAGGTATAAAGGAGACGGGAAGGTTTCAATAACACTGTCGTTAGTTGGTTTCCCATATATAGAACCTTTGTATTTTCCTTCTTTGCTTAATACTTATTTGTCATCTGAGCTCTTGGTATTCGTACACCTGTTTCGCTTTCCTAAAGATGTCTCTTTCAAGTTTTTAATCACGCATCTACCCTACCACCAGATATGCATGTTTCTACCGGTTTCATAATTTGCTCTAGCCATTCCTGAGTAGACAAGCTCCAGAATCTGTAATTAGTTTTTAGTCCATATTCCTTACATTTGTTTGCTTACATTTGCTGGCTTCACCAAATGAGAAACATATTATCTCATTCCAACATAATCCACATCCCAGGCCTTATTACAAGTCAAACTGTCAGCACGTCGAGTTCTTTCCAGTACCAAATAAATATGAAAATTCGCAGGCATCCTTAAAATTCATATTAAGTAGGTCTGTAAAAGTCATTCTGGCATTCATCATATAAGAGAAAGGTACCCCATTTCTTCATTTGTGTCTCATGCTAAAAGAAATCTTTAGATTCAGTGATTGTCATTGGCTCTCCTATACAGTCACTGAATTGGCTTTGACCAAACTCAAGAAAACGTCGGGTGCTAACACTGTAAGTGCACTTTAGCCATTCTATTTCCAATTTTCTACATCTAAAATCATACATCGTAAGGCACCATTTGGTGCATGGCACAGGGTATCTTGTACCGTACTTAACGATTCCCTTTCCAGTTTCACAGGAAAACTGAGCCTGGGAAACACGACTGTATATGTATCTCTGTCCCCAAATGCATTGTCTTCATGATCCTTCCGTGAAATGTACACTGAGGCCGTAGATTCATTTTGCAGTCACCCACTAATGCTGCTTCTCGAAATTTTCTCAAAAGCGTTTCATAACCAGTAGACCTCGCCGCTGGTGGGGAGGCTTGCGTGCCTTAGCGATATACATAGCAGTACCGTAGGTGCAACCACAACGGAGGGGTATCTGCTGAGAGGCCAGACAACGTGTGGTTCCTGAAGAGGGACAGCAGCCTTTTCAGTTGTTGCAGGGCAACAGTCTGGATGATTGACTGATCTGGCTTTGCAACATTAATCAAAATGGCTTTGCTATGTAGGTACCGCCAACGGCTGAAAGCAAAGGTAAACTACAGTCTTAAGTTATTCCGACGGCATGCAGCTTTTCTGTACGGTCAAAAGATGATGACGTCCACTTGGGTAAAATATTCCGGAGGTAAAATAGTCCCCCATTTGCATCTCCGGGCTGGGAATACTCAGGAGGACGTCGTTATCAGGAGAAAGAAAACTGACGCTCTACGGATCGGAGTGTGGGATGTCAGGTCCCTTAATCGGACAGATAAGTAAGAAAATTTGAAAAAGGAAATGGACAGGTTAAAGTTAGATACAGTGGGAATTAGTGAAGTTCAGCTGCAGTAGAAATAGGACATCTGGTCAGGTGAATACGCCGGTATTAATACAAAATCAAATAGGAGTAATGCGGGAGTAGGTTTAATAATGAATAAAAAAGTAGGCACGCAGGTAAGCTACTACGAACACCATGGTGAACGCAACACTGTAGCCAAGGCAGACACGAAGCGCACACCTACAGTAGTAGTTGAAAGGTGGCTACACTGAGCCACTGTGCCAGAGATTGCGCCAAAGAGTATTATTCAGCCGCCTCCACAGTGCCTATCGAGAGCTCGTAGTAGTCAGTGCCTGTCGAGGACTCGTGGTA
This sequence comes from Schistocerca piceifrons, assembly GCF_021461385.2. Taxonomy (NCBI): domain Eukaryota; kingdom Metazoa; phylum Arthropoda; class Insecta; order Orthoptera; family Acrididae; genus Schistocerca; species Schistocerca piceifrons. The sequence goes on from NC_060140.1 coordinate 627,681,359, forward strand.
GTCAGTGCTTTGCGAGAACTCGTAGTAGTCAGTGCTTGTTGAGATGTGCTAGTGAAGAGTGCTGGTCGAGAACTCGTAGCAGAGAGTGCTTGCTGAGATGTGATATTGGAGAGTTCTGGTTGAGATGTGGTAGTAGCGAGTCGGTGTGGAGATATTGTAATGATTAGAGTGCTTTTCATCAATATAAATTAAGGTAACAAACTACTTTTCTTTTTTTTCTCATTATTTCAATGTCCTGAATAATGCGTCATTACAGGTTCAGTCAACAAAGCATCTGGCTTGTGTTCTTGTATTAGAGTGTAATTCTGCTTTCCTTACGCAGTTATAGTATTTCTAATTTTTTTTATCACGTCAGTATAAATGGTATTTAAAATTTCTTGTCTTGTTGAAGAAGAACCGTGCCAGATGTGTACGTTGAATCACACTTCCACACACAGAACAGTTACTCTTGTGCTTGTTGTTGCGTTAGTTTTATAGTTGCTGGGGACTTAATTAATTAACTGTGTTAACAGAAAATTTTCATTTTTATTCTTTGTTGTTGTTCTATGCAGTCAGATAGCGTAATAATACTAGTCAGGGTCAACCGTTTACGAGACAGCGTAATCGGACAAACAGCTACCAGAAATATTTGCTTTTTATTTAATTGAGCCCCCATGCACGTGGCGACCGCTGCTTCGGATCGTCCCTTGGAATTCTTCTGATTGTAAAAATAGTAGACAGTAGTATTGTTGTAGTAATTGTAGTTAGTAATTGTAGTCTATTTTGCATGTGTAGATTCTTCTAATGGTATTTTTCAAAATGTAATTTTTATTGTCTTGTCTATGGGTTTGACAATTTACGGCAATTATTTCAATTGTTCGATTAATCGTGTTTGAGGGAAACATTTCAGGTGAACGGTATTGTTGATGATAACGTGTTATATTCTCTGTAATTTTCGTATTGTGACGAGTTTTGTATGTTTTGTAAATGATTACGCGATCGATGAAAAAGGCGAAAATGATGAATAGTGAGAATGACGAAATTGCGGACATGGCGAACTCGCCAACACAGGACAACAGTATCATGAGTAATGGAGTTGAAAACAATTTAATAAGTCGGGAAAATAGTCCGGAAACAGTTCAAAATTTTTCACAATCGAAAAATTCTCAGATTGCGTGGTTAACGACAGAAGAAATGGAGCAGTTGATGGGTGCTATACTAAATTTGGGATCTGAATTAAAAGCATATAGGGGAACAATGGAGCAGTTTCGATCTGAATTTAAAACAGAGATGGGAACTTTGGGATCTGAATTAAAAACAGAAATGAAAGCATTGACAACACGGTTATGCTCAAAAATAGGAACAATTGAAACAGGAAAAGGATCAATTAAAACCGAGATGAAAGCAGTGGGATCACAGTTACGATCTGAATTAGAAACTGATATAAGAACAATGGAAATACAGTTAGGCTCACGAACAGGGACATATTTCAAATACATGAATGACGAATCAAATAAAGAAATTAGAGAAGAAGTACAACCGATTTTGAAGGCTCACAATAATAGCTTATTTTCAACGGAAATCAGACAAGAGGAACAGGGCAGGGAACAGGAAGAAAGAGATCGCGTGATAGTACAGAAATTTTCAGAGTTAAATTTACAACGTGCAAAAGATAAGAAAGAAATATGTGAGAGAATCGAGGAATCCGTACCGAATGACAGATTAAATAACCTAACACAACAGTATGAACAGTTAACTACTAAATGTGACAATACTGAAACCCGAGTCGCGTCACTTACAGAAGACGTAAATAAACAGAGAGATCAAATAGGTGATTCATCGGAAAGAGTTGAGGAGATCTCAGATAAATTGACAAGTGTTAGTTTAGCAGAGGGGTTTGAAGAAAGTAATTTGTTTCACTTACGTGATGCAATAAGAGAGCGCCAGGCGCGTGAATTTAACAATAATCGTCATTGTGAGTGGGACAGACGCGGTAGGTCTTTGTCGCCACGAGGCGAAAACTTTGAGTATAAACACTTTTTGACTGTTCGGAAATTTAAGATCTTTCGTAATTCTAAGAATGACATACATCCATGTGCATGGTTAGATCAATTTACGTACGCACTTCCGCCAAGTTTGCCACTAAGTCACAAACTGGAAATTATGTGCGGTTATTAATGTCCTCAGGGGAATCACTACACTAAGTGAATACGTGCCATAGCGTGCATAGGGCCCCGAGCTGTAGTGTTGCTATTTCCCTTTTAGTTTTCTGCACCGCTGCCTACTCTTTTACTATTCTTTGCATCTGTCAAAACAACTCTTCGACTATCAATCTATCTAGACAGTAGATAAACAATAAACGGATATGACTATTTTACCTAAAAGGGATTTCGGAAATTACCGTTTGGACTTACTGTATCTTCATCAGCATTCATTCGTAGTTTAAACGAAATTTTACCTGTTTATCTTCGTGACAATATTACTTCATATGTTGACGATAATCTTATTGCTAAACGTTCTTGGAGTGAGCACAACAAAATTTTGGATTCATTATTACGTATTTTTGCACGAGTTGGCATTACAGTGAGCTTAGATAAATCTGAATTTGGTCGTTCTCAGGTGAAATTTCTCGGACACATTATTTCTACAGAAGGTATTCTTCCTGATCCAGAGAAATTAGACGCTATTCGTAATTATGCTGTTCCTACCACAAAACGTGAGGTTCGTAGTTTCAAAAATTTTTGTGGAATGATATACTTTTGAAAAATTTTTGTGGAATGACATACTTTCGAGAAACCAACAGTTTACGTAAACATGGAGAGAATACAAGGATACCGCGCTGTGTTTTGGCGGCGGCACATACTCAAAGCAACAGTCAAGTCTGCGCGCCGCACAAGGCAGTCGTTGACCGCAAACAATTACTTCCTACGTCACGCGCCTACAGCTGATCGAGAGCTCAGTGCGAATGCACCGACAGCCGTGAACAAATACACAGTCTAAGTTCTCCGATTAAATTCAGTATAAAGCTATAGTGACTTGATGAATTATGTTATTAACATTTAGTATTTTTCAGGATACGGTTCTATAAAATATTTAAGAACTTCAGGTAAATTCTGTGCGTGTCCGACGTTAAGACGACTTGCTATCGAGAAATTTTCGGGAAGAATGTAATTTCGAAGAAGAAACTAATAAACTAAAAAAGGCAACTATTAATTGAGTTCATTTTTCAGGTAACATATTTCCACTTAGGTACGTACTTTAGACGTAATTTGCTGCTCGCGGTTACGTGATTTATACTTTGTGCTAATTTCATGTTCTATGAATTTACTTGTGAAGCGACGTGCTTGCGTACATTTGCTGAATTTTGTCAATGTTTTATTAATGAACAGGGTTGTTTTTTGTATATATTATGCATCGCTTGGCTGCACTGCTTTTTCACTGATGTCATATTTTTTAATTATTTGCCTGCTGTGCTTATTTATTTAAATTATAATTGTCACCTGATTAATTGTGCTGACTGTGGTTATGTATGTAGGTTACCCTTTGTCATTTATCTGCTTGCGCCTTCATGTTTACTTATTAAGATTACATACGAACAATTATTTGCTTATGCTGATATGATGTTAATGACCTGTTTATTACGTAAGATAGATGTTTGCTGCTGTGCGAATGGATTGCATATTTACACATTTCTGTTTTGTTGTCATAACTACTCTTCAATTTAGAATATAGCAATGCTGATGTACAGTGTATGAACATAGAGTTTAGGTTACACTATGGTATAGGTTACAGACTGTTCGCTTGGCAGAGCCTCGTTGTAAGAATTGTGCTGCATCCACTTGTTGACATTCTGTTCTCTACTGGTATATTTACTCGCTATTGCTTGTTTTGCTTACGCTCAGTGCCTTATATTTTTAAGATAAGAAAATGAACTGCTATAATTCGACGAACGACTTTAGTACAAGAAACTTCATAGAAGTCACATGAGCTGAGGTTTTATGGAAGCTGTATAAATTTATGCTAATAGGAAGGAAGCTAACGACATGACATACAATTACTAGGTTTAGACCATTAACAATTATTACACTGCATTCTTCGTGAGCAATTGAAATAGGAAGTGACACTTGACACAAGAAATACTCCACATGTTTGCTTCTGTTTGCCATAATTCTTGAAGTGGTGTACACACTGTGAAATATTATGATCATTCACACTCCGTAATCGTACTTAATTACTGAGAGTTATTCGGACTAAGTCTGTTAGAGGTCATGTATGCATTTCTTTTGTTTATAATTCATAATGAGTAGAAGATTTGGGTCAGATGGATTACACAGAGGTTGTGTGTTGACAGTGTGTCTTCGGATTGTATGGGATGATGAGGTTTGCATTAGGATTTTATCTGTACTTGTTCGAAGAGACTGATTAGAGGAAAGAGTTGTTATGGAAGTGAAATGATATTGGTAATAAGGTTTACATGTATCGACGTATTGAAGAGGTACTATTGAGGTATTAATGAGATTATGTGAAGTTGATGATTATTGGATTTTTTGTGGACAAGAGGTAAGGTAGATGATATTGATGATAAGATTTATATGTATTGACGTAAGAGGTATTATTGAAGTATTGAGATTATGTGATGCTGATGATTATTGGAGTTTTGGTGGATAAAAGGTAAACTAAGTGAGGAGCATATTTTTTGTTTTGTTGGTCTATATGGAACAAGGAGGATGAAGATAGCAGGCTAGAACACTCAAGTGGAAAGAAGATTGCCTACACACACACTTTGTTAAATCAATAAGCAGTATATACTTTTTTTTGGAGAGAGGTAGTAATTGCATATCTTGGCTCACTGACAGTTGTTCAGCAAGCGTACATTTTGATCTGGCTTGGCAAACATTGGTCTTGACATGATGACTATGACGTTGACTAACTATTATTGACTGTTATACATTGCTGCCTCTACTACTTGATACACATGATGAACATCAAATTTTGACAGAATTGCATTTACACAGTTAACACTATTCAATCACACAGTAGTACTTAATGTGGATGAAAGATGAGTGAGTGTGTTTTGTGTGTTTTCCTTTCCTAATCCTACCCTTCTATCTCCTAAATATTATTTTATTTGTTTGTAGTGGCTTGCACTGACACCCATAAATATTATAGGTTTACTGAGTTTTTGTGGACAAATCCTACCCTCCTATCTCTTAAATATTATTTTATTTGTATGTTGTGGCTTGCACTGACACCCATAAATTTTATAGGTTTACTGATATTTGAGTATTTGTAATAGTTAATATGACAATTATCTGACATCATTTGTGTGTTTGTTATGATTTGTATGTTTAGTGTAAAAGCATTTGTATGTGGATTCAAACTATTGTTCATGCCTGAACTGTCTGATTAGTGATAGTGAATATTATGGACTGTTACTTGTACTTTTTCTACATGGTTGGTGCCACTAGGACATGTTTAATTTCTGCTAATAAACTCTGATGAACAGTGTGATCAGTGATAGTGAATATGATGGACTGCTCTCTGGACCTGCTCATCATTGCTAGGTGCAACTGATGGACTGCTTCTACTGAAACAATGTCACTTGTTGCTGTCTGCACCTGTTCAACATTGCTGGGTGCCACTGATGGAACTGCTTCTATTGAAATGATGTCACTTGTTGGTGTCTGCACCTGTTCAACAATGCTGGGTGTCACTAATGGAACTGCTTCTACTGAACTAATGTCACTTGTTGCTGTGTGTACCTGTTCAACTTTACTGGGTGCCACTGATGAACTGCTTCTACTGAAATAATGTCACTTGTTGCTGTATGTACCTGCTCAACACTACTGGGTGCCACTGATGGAACTGCTTTTACTAAAATGATGTCACTTGTTGGTGTTTGCACCTGTTGACCATTGCTGGGCTGGAATTACCAACTATTTGTTTTTTTTTTTTTTGAATAATTAAAAGTATTTAATGTGAACATTTGTATAAACTGATTTTTAGTGTATTGTGTAAACTATTATGTAAAGCCACATGTATGAAAGAATTTGTATTGCCTACTGTATTTTATATATTAGGTTATTGAAAGGTCAGTGAAAAGCCAAAATTTTAACTAATTATGTGATATTTAGGTATTATTATTATCTTTTATTTTTGTCTGTATTTTTGTGGACGAATTTGGTGGTATTTTCACCACCAATGCTGGCAAAAATACCATCAAATTCTGGCCTGTGGAGGAGGGGCATATGAAAGGTGGCTACGCTGAGCCACTGCGCCAGAGATTGCGCCAAAGAGTATTATTCAGCCGCCTCCACAGTGCCTATCGAGAGCTCGTAGTAGTCAGTGCCTGTCGAGGACTCGTGGTAGTCAGTGCTTTGGGAGAACTCGTAGTAGTCAGTGCTTGTTGAGATGTGCTAGTGAAGAGTGCTGGTCGAGAACTCGTAGCAGAGAGTGCTTGCTGAGATGTGATATTGGAGAGTTCTGGTTGAGATGTGGTAGTAGCGAGTCGGTGTGGAGAAATTGTAATGATAAGAGTGCTTTTCATCAATATAAATTAAGGTAACAAACTACTTTTCTTTTCTTTCTCATTATTTCAATGTCCTGAATAATGCATCATTACAGGTTCAGTCAACAAAGCATCTGGCTTGTGTTCTTGTATTAGAGTGTAATTCTGCTTTCCTTACGAAATTATAGTGTTTCTAATTTTTTTTATCACGTGAGTATAAATGGTATTTAAACTTTCTTGTCTTGTTGAAGAAGAACCGTGCCAGATGTGTACGTTGAATCACACTTCCACACACAGAACAGTTACTCTTGTGCTTGTTGTTGCGTTGGTTTTATAGTTGCTGGGGACTTAATTAATTAATTGTGTTAACAGACCATTTTCATTTTTATTCTTTGTTGTTGTTCTATGCAGTCAAATAGCGTAATAATACTAGTCAGGGTCAACCGTTTACGAGACAGCGTAATCGGACAAACAGCTACCAAAAATATTTGCTTTTTATTTAATTAAGCCCCCATGCATAGTACAAGTATATATGCCAAGTAGCTCCGCAGATGACGAAGTAATTGAAGAAATAAATGATGAGATAAAAGAAATTTTTCAGATTGTGAAGGGAGACTAAAATTTAATAGTCACGGGAGACTGGAAGGAACAGGAAAAGAAGGAAAAGTGATAGGTGAATAACGAATGTGGGTAAGGAATGAAAGAGAAAGCCGCCTGGTTGAATTTTGCACAGAGCAAAATTTAATCATAGCTAACACTTGGGTCAAGAATCATGAAATATATTTGTATACTTAGAACAGGCCAGGAGGCACTGTAAGGTTTCAGGCTAGATAATGGTAAGATAGAGATTTAGGAACCAGATTTTAACTTGTAAGACGTCTCCTGGGTCAGATGTGGACTCTGACCACAATTTGTTGGTTATGAACTGTACATCAAAACCGAAGAATCTGCAAAAAGGTGGGAATTTAAGGAGAAGGGACTAGATAAGCTGAAAGAACGAGAGGTTGCAAAGAATTTCAGAGAGAGAATTAGGAAACGACTAACGAGAACTTGGGAAAGAAATACAATAGAAAGAGAATGGGTAGCTTTGAGAGATGAAGTAGTGAAGGCAGCAGAGGACCAAGTAAGTAAAAACACGGGGGGTAGTAGAAATCCTTGGGCAACAGAAGAAATACTGAATTTAAGTGATGAAAGGAGAAAATACGAAAGTGTAGCAAATGAAGCAGGCAAAAAGGAATACAAACGTCTCAAAAATTAGATCGACAGGAAGTGCAAAATGGCTAAGCAGGAAAGACTACAGGAAAAATGCAAGGATGTAGAGGCATATATCACTAGGGGTTGATAGATACTGCCTACAGGAATATTAAAGAGACCTGTGGCGAAAAGAGAATCACCTGTATAAATATCAAGAGCTCTCATGGAAAACCAGTTCTAAGCAAAGAAGGGAAAACAGAAAGGTGGAAGGAGTGTATAGAGGGTCTATACAAGGGCGACGTACTTGAGGACAGTATTATGGAAATGGATGATGACGTAGATGAAAATTAAACTGGAGATATGATACTGCTAGAAGGTTTTGACAGAGCACTGAAAGCCCTTAGTCGCAACAAGGCCCTGGGAGTGGACAACATTCCGTTAGAGCTACTGATAGCCTTGGGAGACCCAGCGCTGACAAAGCTCTACCATCTTGTGAGGAAGATGTTTGAGTCAGGCGAAATACTCGCAGACTTCAGGAGGAATATAATAATTTCAGGCCCAAAGAAATCAAGGGTTGGCAGGTGTGCAAATAATCGAACGATCAGTTTAAGAAGTCACGGCTGCAAGATACTAACACGAATTCCTTACAGACGAATGGAAAAACTGGGAGAACCCGTCATCGGGGAAGATCTGATTGAATTCCGTAGAAATGTTGGAACTCGTGAGGCATTACTGACCCTACGACTTGTCTTAGAAGATAGATTAGGGAAAGGCAAACCTACGTTTCTAGCATTTGTAAACTTAAAGAAAGCTTTTGTCAATATTGACTGGAATGCTCACTTTCAAATTCTGAAGGTGGCTGTGGCCAGATACAGAGAGCGAATGGCTATTTACGATTTGTACAGAGACCAAATGGCGGTTATAAGAGTCGAGGGGCATGAAAGGGAAGCAGTGGTTGGGAAGAGAGTGAGACAGGGTTGCAGCCTATTCCCGATGTTATTCAATCTGTGTATTGAACAAGAAGTAAAGGAAACAAAAGAAATATGCGGAGTAGGAATTTAATCCATGGAGGAGAAATAAAAAGTTGGCGGTTTGCCGATTACATTGTAATTCTGTCAGAGACAGCAAAGGATATGGAAGAGTAGTTGAACGGAATGGACAGTGCCTTGAAAGGAGGATATAAGATGAACATCAACAAAACCAAAACGAGAATAATGGACTGTAGTCAAATTAAATCAGGTGATTCTGCGGGAGTTAGATTAGGAAGTGAGACGCTTAAAGAAGTAGTAAAGGAGTTTTGCTATTTGGGGAGCAAGATAACTGATGATGGTCGAAGTAGAGAGGATATAAAATGTAGACTGGCAATGGCAAGGAAAGGGTTTCGGAAGAAGAGACATTTGTTAACGTCTACTATAGATTCAAGTGTCAGTAAGTCGTTTCTGAAAGTATTTGTATGGAGAGTAACCGTGTATAGAAGTGAAACAATGACGATAAGTAGTTTAGACAACAAGAGAATTGAAGCTTCCGAAATGTGGTGCTACAGAAGAATGCTGTAGATTAGATAGTTAGATCACCTAACTAATGAGAAGGTGCTGAGTAGAATGGGGGAGAAGAGGAATTTGTGGCACAACTTGACTAAAACAAGGGTTTGGTTGGTAGTACGTGTTAAGAGGCATCAAGGGATCACCAATTTCGCATTGTAGGGCAGCGTGGAGGGTAAAAATGGTGCAGGGAGACCAAGAGACAAATATCTGCTGCAGTAGGATGTCAAATGGTGTCATTACTATATGCGTTGACCTAGAAGCGTGAGACCCGGAAAGAAACACGGTTTCACAATACAACTGAAGGAAAGTAATGAGAAGTGTTTAATTTGTAATTAAATAAAACGAAATATCAGCTTTTCTCCGAGTACCTTTAATTCGTTTTTCCATATTTGAGAGCGTTTTTCCCTGGGAAACTGAGTGTGTGTTAAGTTGAAATTAATATCACGTTCTAAGGTCGGTGGTCGCTTGGCGGTGTCAAAATTTAAAGCTTTTAAGTGAAGGCAGCGAGGAATTAGGGTAATTGATACGTTCGCGATGTGTCTAATTTATGCAATTCTCTCACTGTCGCTTGTTAGGATCAATCCCGTTATAACGTGACAGCTAGCGTACCGATAAGGAGGCATAAGAGGAAAGCCGCGCAAGGAAATATTCTGCAGGTCAAATGGGCCCTAACAGGGATGCCGCAAAACGAAATATTCAGCAGGAAAAGTGGGCTCTCGAGTCCACCGAAGAGGTCAGAACAGCATCGAGTCCACCGAAGAGGTCAGAACAGCACAGAGGAGCAAGAAAAGGAGAAGAGAAGATGAGGAACATACAAACCTAGAATATTATGCAACTGGAGGGCCTTCAGAACAGGGCTGAGTAACAGGTGAAATGTATCTTTAAACTGGTTTTCCCAAGAATCAAATTTTTTTAACATGTCTATTTTATGAAAGAAAAACAATTTGAGCTAGAGGTCTGATATATTTTGTCATTTTTCAGGCTACCATTTGGAGAAAAGCTTACTATCACCAGGAGGAAAAATATATGCTTATTAGTTATTAAAAATTTTCTTAATTTTGATTGTCTAATTTATATATTAATAGTATAAACACTATTAATTAAAATCATTTGATTGTAGTCTACTTTTTAGATAGCAATGTCATAAATGTTAACACATGCTTTAATTATCTAGGAGAAGTGATTAATAAGTCTCCAGACTGCAAACATAGACTGGCAGAAAAAAATTTTAAGTTATTCACCAACTTAAATGTATACAGGGTGTTACAAAAAGGTACGGCCAAACTTTCAGGAAACATTCCTCACACACCAATAAAGAAAACATGTTATGTGGACACATGTCCGGAAACGCTTAATTTCCGTGTTAGAGCTCATTTTAGTTTCGTCAGTATGTACTGTACTTCCTCGATTCACCGCCAGTTGGCCCAATTGAAGGAATGTAAAGTTGACTTCGGTGCTTGTGTTGACATGCGACTCATTGCTCTACAGTACTAGCATCAAGCACATCAGTACGTAGCATCAACAGGTTAGTGTTCATCACGGACGTGGTTATGCAGTCAGTGCAATGTTTACAAATGCGAAATTGGCAGATGCCCATTTGATATATGGATTAGAACGGGCAATAGCCGTAACGCGGTACGTTTGTATCGAGACAGACTTCCAGAACGAAGGTGTCCCGACAGGAAGACGTTCGAAGCAATTAATCAGCGTCTTAGGGAGCACGGAACATTCCAGCCTATGACTCGCGACTGGGGAAGACCTAGAACGACGAGGACACCTGCAATGGACGATGCAATTCTTCGTACAGTTGACGATAACCCTAATGTCAGCGTCAGAGTAGTTGCTGCTGTACAAGGTAACGTTGACCACGTCACAGTATGGAGAGTGCTACGGGAGAACCAGTTGTTTCCGTACCATGTACAGCGTGTGCAGGCACAATAAGCAGCTGATTGGCCTCCACGGGTACACTTCTGCGAATGGTTCATCCAACAATGTGTCAATCCTCATTTCAGTGCAAATGTTCTCTTTACGTATGAGGCTTGATTCCAACGCGATCAAATTGTAAACTTTCACAATCAACATGTGTGGGCTGACGAGAATCCGCACGCAATTGTGCAATCACGTTATCAATACAGATTTTTCTGTGAACGTTTGGGCAGGCATTGTTGGTGATGTCTTGATTGGGCCCCATGTTCTTCCACCTACGCTCAATGGAGCACGTTATCATGATTTCATACGGGATAATCTACTTGTGCTGCTAGAACATGTGCCTTTACAAGTACGGCACAACATGTGGTTCATGCGCGATGGAGGTCCTGCACATTTCAGTCGAAGTGTTCGTACGCTTCTCAGCAACAGATTCGGTGACCGATGGATTGGTAGAGACGGACCAATTCCATGGCCTCCACGCTCTCCTGACCTCAGCCCTCTTGACTTTCATTTATGGGGGCTTTTGAAAGCCCTTGTCTACGCAACCCCGGTACCAAATGTAGAGACTCTTCGTGCTGGTATTGTGGACGGCTGTGATACAATACGCCATTCTCCAGGGCTGCATCAGCGCATCAGGGATTCCATGCGACGGAGGGTGGATGCATGTATCCTCGCTAACGGACAACATTTTGAACATTTCCTGTAATAAAGTGTTTGAAGTCACGCTGGTACGTTCTGTTGCTGTGTGTTTCCATTCCATGATTAATGTGATTTGAAGAGAAGTAATAAAAT